>NC_135503.1:134727611-135050111 GCF_052857255.1 Amblyomma americanum
GTTAGCCCTATACCCACGAATATGGATCCAAATCTACACGCTGCCAGAAGACAGGCAAGGGCTGAATATGTAGAGGCGAAGATAGCCACACAAGATCAGGTAGTCTACACTGCGCCATTCTGTGCTCGTGGACTCGTAGCCAAAGCATCAAGAAGACGGTATCGGTTGTCACAGCAAAGAAGTGTGGCCTCATCAGCGGCGCATCCACGAGAGATGGGACGATAACTGAGGCAGAGGAGATCGCCGTAGCTCTAGCGGCAGCCGAGGGTTATCGCACCTACAAATCTCTCACAGTCATAACAGATTCCCAAGAAGCGTGCAGTCGCAACATGGTAGGAAGAATAAAAAAGAAAGTACTAAGGATTCTCTTGAAAACCGAGCGATCCAACGAAAAGATCCAACATAGGATCTACTGGGTACCGGACACGCTGGAGTCGAAGGCAATCTGAAGGCGGACAAGCTAGCTCGCGAGCTTACTATCCGAGCTGGTGCGTCAAACGCCTCGGACGGCCCGGAGATAACGGGAGAGCTCACGTACGCAGCTATACTCAACCTCATCAAAGGCAGAAGACGCAAATATCCCCAGCCACATCCTCTGCTAACGCAATATGAAGCGACATGTTGGAGAAGACTCCAAACAGGAGCCTTCCACAACCTTCACATTCTACATAAGATGTATCTGGAGCAGTATAGGGATACATGTCCGGGGTGCGGGGCAACCCCCACGCTGTATCATATCACATGGGAATATATACACAGTGTAGCTTTCCGAGGTAACAAAGAGCCAAATGCGGAGCAGTGGGAGGACCGGCTAACCAGCAGCCAGCTCAAGGTCCAAAGAGACCTAGTGAGCCACGCATGCCGGATGGCCAGGGACAGTGGTGCCTTGGACTAGGGGCGCCAACCACGCTGAGCCTGGAAGACATCGGCAATCATCGGGCAAGCAAGCAGCAAGAATCCTTTATTGGAGCAATAAAGTTTATTCACTCACTCACTGTCCTGCTCTGTATCTCCCTCGGTAAATAAAGGGGAGACGCCAATGAAGCATATCAAGGTAATGGTTAATTTATTGGCATTGGTGTTAAAGCATATGTTGCCTTGACCCGGAAAGAACCGAATGGCTCCTGACACCGGCATGAGGAGGGAGCTCAATTAGGCTGCACTTCGTCGTCATCAAATTCGGCGGGTGGTGCCACTCGTGCTGCGTAAGGCTGCTATAGTAGCCCTCACTCCCTCCTCCACGATAGTTAGCATACCGGTGAAGTTGGGAGCCGGAACGATACGTGCCACTGCTGAGGAGGGGCTGAGAAAGATGGCGGAGAAGGGCAGCCGGCCGGTTGGTGCAGAGGAACCACACTTGTAGGCCCAGTGGGCGAGGCGTCCTCTGTGAAGGCCGGCTTCAAATGGTCGATTGAAGTGGTGTCAGTGCGCCCATGAATGTCGACGACGAACAACTTCGATGTTCTTCCGAGTACACGGAAGGGACGTCGTAGGGGCGCTGGAGCGGCTTGTGGACAGAGTCTCTTCGAACAGAGACGTGCGTGCAAGTCGATAGTTCGAATGGAACGTGTGGAGATGGGAGAAACTGGCGTCTGAAAGGCGGTACTCGGAGATGACGGCAAATCGGCGGAGCTGCGGCACGTAATCGGTAGGATCGGGATTTGTAGACGAATCGGTGGATTCAAAAAATTCACCAGGAAGACGCCGGAGTGAGCTGAAGACAAGTTCTGCCGGAGTGCGACGAAGATCTTGTTTCACTGTAGAACGGAGGCTGAGCAGAACCAGTGATAGGGAGGCGCTCCAGCGGGAGGGGCCAAGTTGGGCTTTGAGTGATTTCTTTAGCTCACGGTGAAAACGTTGGATCCTGCCTTGGCGATGGGATGGTAAGCAGTAGTTCTAATTCGGCAAGTTCCAAGTAAAGTCTTAAGTTTATTAAGAAATGAAGATTGAAGAATGTAACTGTGTGCTCCGGTCCGTGGTGATGTTCGAGGGAACACCGTACCGGGAGATCAAGCCGGCGACAAAGGTTCTGGCGATGGTGTCACTGGTGGCGCAGAGGAAAGGCTTTGGGCCAGTGAGCAAACCATTCGGTGCAAGTAAGAAGATGTGAATGCCCAGCGGAAGGTGGCGAGAGACCCAAGATATCGATGTGGATGTTTCCAAACGTGTTGATGGCGGAGGGAACGAACCGAAGGGAGATGTGTGTCGCTGAGCTTTCAGCTGCTGGCAAGCCAGGCTAGGCACGGGCCCAGGTACGCACACGTCTTTGTTGATGCCGGGCTAGACGTAACGTTTAGTGAGGAGATGCGGCGTGGCGCAAATTCCGGGATGGGACAGGCCGCGGAGGGCGTCGAAGACAAGACAACAAAAGGCAGAGGGGACAAAAGGGCGCGGAGTGCCTGAAAAAATGTCACAGATGATGGGGACGGGGCAGGAAGGGAAAATTTCACGGACAACCAGCGAGCCAGGGTCCTTTTAAAGGTCCATAACTTCCGCGTAACGTTGCTACGCTGTTGTGAGGGCGGCAAAGTCGAGGCTCGGTTACGGAGCAAGAGAGTCGACGGAAGAAGTAACACGTGACACTGCATCAGCCAGGGCATTGTCAAGGCCTTGCGCATGTCTGATGTCGGTCGTGAATTCCGCCACGTATGAAAGGTGACGAATTTCACGGGGCGAGAATTTGCCGCTCCCCGATTTGATGGCAAAATCGAGTGCTTTGTGTTCGGTGAGAATGTGGAACTGCCGACCTTCTAAAGGGTGCTTGAAATGCTGCACGGGCATGTAGGTGCATGACAATACGTTCACGGCCGAAAGTACTGTAGCGGCTTTCGGCAGCGGAAAACTTGCGGGAGAGAAAAGATAGGGGCTACAAGCACCATCCGCGAGCTTGTATAGCACGGCTCCACCTCCAGAGTTAGATGTGCCGGTCATGAGGCGTAGGGGTGCATCAGTACGCGGATAGGCAAGGAGAGCGAGGTTGAATGGTAGAATGGTTACGCTTTCGCGGCTTAGAAAGAATCCAGATCAGATGAAGACCATGCCAGTTGTGCGGAGTTTGTTTTCTTGCCTTGAAGCATGTGTCAATGGTTTAGGGAGTGCCGCACAGTGGGGGATCAAACGGCGATAAAAATTATAATCCCGAGAAATTCAAAGAGCTTGCGGATTGAGGCATGCTGCGGAATGTCTTGAATTGTCGTGACTTTTGATTTGAAAGGCCGGATGCCAGAGCAGTTGACATGGTTAGCAAAGAAGTTGAGCTCCGACTTGCCAAATTCACATGTTTCTCTGCTGATGATCAGGCCGTAATCAGAGAGACGTTGGAAAAGCGGCCGGAGGTATTGCAAGTGCTGCTCAGTGTCGCGCTGAATACGAGGAGGTCACAGATGAAGGCCATGCAGAAAGGTAGAGCCCGTGTAACTGTGTCCACGAAGCGTTGAAATGTCTGGCCAGAGTTAAGGAGGCCTCGGCCCCGGATATAAAACTCAAAAGCCTTTGCGCACAGGAGAAGAATGGCGGGGCGCCAACTCATGCGGAAGAAGGACGACAGAGAACTGAAGACGACCTTCAGTAGGCTGAATTCTGCCATTAGACGGCACACGAACAAGCTCTACAGGTCGCAATGGGCTTCATTCTGCGCTAGTTTGACTGTGTTCTCACCGATGACGAGAATATGGCGAGTTATTGGCAGCCTTGCTGGAGAATCTCGCTCTTCTTAACCTTTTGAAGCTCTTGCAATAAGCAAAGCAAAACCTATTGCGTGCTTGGCAGAGGAATTTGCACATGGACCCGTACGTGCTAATTCTGAGATTGATATGTACACACAACCTGCTTCCTCCAGGTCTATCATGGACGTTCCGTTCACGCTTCGTGAGCTTGAGACTGCGCTCAGTGGCCTGCGTTGCCGGTGTACACCAGGTCCCGACGGCATCACCAAACAAATGCTGCATAATCTGCCCTTGGAACTAAGGAAGGAGCTCCTCAACTTCATCAATCGAGTTTGTGAGACTGGCGATGTACCTCCGTCATGGAAGGTCGCACATATAGTTCAAGTATTGAAGCCTGGCAAAGACCTGACGAACCTTGCCTCGTATTGCCCTGTGTCATTGACCTCCGTTGTAGTTAAGTTCACGGAGAAG
Organism: Amblyomma americanum; assembly: GCF_052857255.1. Lineage (NCBI taxonomy): Eukaryota > Metazoa > Arthropoda > Arachnida > Ixodida > Ixodidae > Amblyomma > Amblyomma americanum. The sequence goes on from NC_135503.1 coordinate 134,731,748, forward strand.
CTAGTAAATGAACGCTTATCATGGTGGCTTGAGGACAGCAAGGCACTGCCAACATGTATGACAGGATTCCGCCGAGGTCTCAGTGCCCAAGATAGCGTCTTAGACTTGGTGAGTCACACTGAACAAAAGAGAGCTTTCGGCCTTTTCACCTCAGCCATTTTTCTTGACGTTGCGAAATCTTACGTCACCGTGCTTCAGAGCTCAATTCTAAACAGTTTTCAAGCCATGAGCATACAGGGCTATATGTTAAGTTTCATTCACATCCTTCGACATTGTTATTGCGCTACTCGTAGATTCATTTACAAGTTTATTAGTGATAATGCGGTTCGTGTACAGTTAGGGAGTACGTTAAGCACCGAAAGGGTTGTATCGCGAGGTGCACTTCAAGGAAGTGTTCTTTCCAACACGCTCTTTAACGTCGTATTGGCTGGCCTTCCCGATTTGTTGCAAAAAATTGCAGGCATGTGCGTATGTCAATATAGGAGGACGACATCTGTATTTGGATTACTGGCTACTAACACAAGCGATTAACCCTGATTGCTCGACAGGCTTTACTTTCGGTACAAGCGTACCTTCAAGGTGAGCGATTCTCTCTATCAATGGAAAAATCCGGCTTTGTTCTGTTTCCAGGTGTAGGGAGATATCAAGCGCGGTTGAAGACAGACCTCGGTCACTCTTACGTCCGCCAATTGAACCACACGCGTTTTTTGGGCGTTATTATTGTCTCCCGTCAGCAGTGGCGAAAAGTTGTCGACGCGATTGTTTCATCTCTATCTTCGCGTCTCAATTTGATCCGTAGAAATGCAAGTGAGCAATGGGGAAACCATCCTTCTTCAATGGTCAAACTTCATGAAGCGCTGGTGGTCAGTCGCATAATGTATCAATTACCTTTAATTTCCCCCTCGGCATCACAACTTGAACGTCTCGAAGTTGTCCACAGAAAGGGCCTAAGAAGACCCGATGGAGTTCCTCAGGCGGCTGCGAATGAAGCAGTACTTCATGAGTCTCTATCGAAACCTCTTAGCCTTGTCGCTTCTCAGAGACTACTAATGCAGCTTGGCCGCCTAGGAGAGACGGTAACTGGGCGATCCTTTCTCCAGCGGCTCTGCAAGAGATATGAGTCGAAGGCCTACTTGGCACTAAATACTCGGAGTTCATTAGGCCTTAATGTCCGAAGGAAAAGGAAACGGTTGAAACCCTCTCGTCTTTTCCGATCCTCGACTGTTAGATCACAATTCCCCATGTGAGCGCAAAGCGCAGCTCTCCTTTGGCAGCAACGCGTCCGCTCGTACTTGAACATTTGGAAACAGAGTATGCCCGACATCTTCAAAATTTTCACGGATTGTTCTGTGGACAAATTCAAACAAGCTAGCGCAGCGGCTTTTTACATTCCTTTTTTGGACTGTAAGTGGTCGTATCTCCCACAACGGTCGAATGTGTTGCTATTGAGGCGGATTTATGGAAGTTACGGTCTTGTCCGGCTCAACCTGTTGTCATCCTAACTGATTCAAAATCTGCCCTTCAGAGGTTAGAGCTCGGATTTTCTACTGATTCCTTGTCTATAAGCTCACTGCGCTTGGGGCAGAATGTGTACAGCAGAGGCTTTATTCAATATTTCCAATGGGTGCCCTCTTACATAGGAGTCAACGGTAATGAGGTGGCAGACAATCTCGCTCATAAAGCTCTCTCAAGGATTCCATCAAATAAAGTATCTCAAGATGGGAAAAGTCTCTACAGTAAACTGGTGCTCGATCATTTCAGTACCCTGCGGAGTGCGCCCCACAAGCCATGTCTGACCAAGGGACGGAGAAGACCCCAGGCGACTCTACTACATCGAATTTGCATGGCCTCTGCTCGCACTCCTGCCTGGATGCATAAGACGGGCATGGTCTCCGCTATGTGCTTTAAGTGTTGTGTGCTGAGATATCGAACATTATATTATGTACAGCCCAGAGTACAACGAGGAAATGTATGTGAAGTTCGCTTCCTTCAAGAAGACAGGAACACTTCACAGTACAGTTCAGGACATTGTCTACCCGAGTGGAAACCAGGCATACAGAATGGAGGCTGCACGCCTCCTTTTAACATTTCTGCAGGACACTGATCTTGTTTCTAAATGGTGACAGCAGGAACGGACTATGGTCTACTGTGATTGAATGTGTGCGTAGATGATGTCTTCTGGAGTGGACTGTGTTATACAGTTAGTTAATGTGTGTATGGATTGTTTCACTACAGTGGATTATGTTCTACTGTGACTGAATATGTGCATAGATTGTGACTGCTGGAGTGGACTGTGATGTGGACTGTGTGGAGCGATTGTGTACATAGATGGTGAATGCGGGAGAGGAATATGTGCTATTATAAGAGACTGTGCGCATAGCGGGGTAGATATGACAGGTTTTAGGATATTATTAAAATAGAACTGACGCTATGGTGGAGCAATCGCTGGCAGAATAAGCAAGGCTAATCCCACCTGTAGCATTAAGCACCTCAACTCAACTCAACTTAAGGAGGCAAAATGGCATGCGGATGTGTTCGAAGAGGCCGAATATGGTGTAATGATGGTAGTATTGGTTACATAGGATAGTTCTACGGGATCGGGTGCAAGGCCTTTACGAGATCTGTTTTATAGAAAATTGTACCGCCATGCAGCGCAACGGTAAAATCGCGTTGTGAGTTAAAGATAACGGTCCGGAACGCTAGCGTTGTTAAGGGCGCGGTAATCACCACAGGGCCGGCAGTCCTCTGGGGTTTCTTCGTTACCATGTGTAGGGGGACGCCCATAGGCTAGATGAAGTTAGGATAATGCGAGCTCCAGCATTTGTTCGAACTAGTTGCTGGCGATCTGTAAACGGTCTGGAGCAAGGCGACGGGCTCGAGCGTGTGTGGGCTGGTCGTGGTAAAAATGTGATAGGTGACATGGTGTTTGACGAGGAGTAAGAAGTTAGAGGGACGGAGCAGAAAAGAGTATTCATCCAGGAGGATCTCGTAGGCCGGGTGATGTGGGCTTGGTATGCTGGAGATCGATTCTCGAAGACAGAACAGAGAGGTTCGTCACGGCGTCTGCGACACACTTGCTGTGCATGTTGACCAGCAGGTTGCAGTGACGCAGGAAATCAGGTCCGGGGATTGCGTAGCGTATGTCCGCGACCAGGAAAATCCTGCGGAATACACACCGAATACCCAGATTCAGTGTGAGAGCATGTTCTGCGTACGTAGCGATGGGGGTGAGGTTTGCGGCATGTAGCAATGACCCGATGGGGCAAAAAGGTGATGATGTAACACTGCAGGGGAGGATGCTCCCCTGTGTTCCGGTGTCAACGAGAAAACGGAGGCCCGAGATTTGATTGCGAATGAAGAATAGGCGGCCGGTCTCCGGGGCGACACCACTTGCCGCTTCTAGTGGTGCCGTGGGAAGTTTTCCTGCAAACGACAAGGAAGGGTACGCCGACGCGCTGCTTCGCCGAAGGTGCGGTGATAGACGCCCTCGCTGGCTTGAAGAGGTGATAGGTGAGGTCTGGCGACGGGAAGGCGAGCGAGCGCGGGAAGTCGACAGTGGAACGATCTGGTCTGAGCTATTCTTCACGGAGGCTCTGAAGGCCCACGCAGGAGGGAAAAGAGGATGGTGGGGTGGGAGGCATCGAGACGGCGATACGTCCATGGCGGAGTCCGCCAGCTCAGCCAACTTCTCCAAAGACAACCCCTGGGCGGGCACGAGCACCATGCGGACCGACGACGGCAAGCCTTATCGCCTAGGATCTGCTGGAGCCGCCGCAACAACTGTGTAGGATTGCGGTCCATCAGGTCTTCGGAGGAGATGAGCTGCTGCAGGCGGCGATGTTCCGAGACAGCTGTTCGCTTGATGAGCTCAGCAGCCAGCGTGTCAAACGGGGCCGAGGCGGGTGGAGTTATGAGGAGGTCGCAGACTTCAGCGGCAATCTCAGGTGGCAGCGACGCAGCGCGTGATGAAACTTCTGCACCTGGGTGGTGATGCGGCCAATAATGAACTGGCTGTTTACCTGGGCGAGCGAGAGCTGAGGATCGGCCGCCTAGAAATGGGGAAGTCCAATGGACAGCGAAGATATGGCTCTGGAGCTATATCCTTTACCGGGCATGGCAGAGGTGGTGTCGTCAGCGTTGGCCATGGTGGGAGCGTGAGTTCCAGCGGACGTCCGAAGTCGCCAGTTTGTCGCACTAATCAGTATGAGGCCGGCGCGATGAAGGCACAAGTTGATTTATTGGCTGAAGTTCTAGAGCATATAATGCCTTGGCCCGGAAAGAACCGAACGGCGTGTGACACCGGCACGAGGAGGGGGCGCAATTAGGCTGCACTTCGGCGGCTGGTGCCGCTCGTCCTGCGTAAGGCCCCTAATGATGCTGTATGTATATATGTTAAGCTTTCAACAAATAATCATTCCAAACATCATGGCGGACGGTAACCGTAATTGAATTCTGAATTTTTTTTCCGCACATCCACGGGGCACCATTTTTGGATGTTGCATGAGTGCCACTCCTTCGCGATATTAGACGGGTATTTTCGTTGCTTTTAATATTTAAACACTTTGAATCTCATCGAACAAAAACTTAAAACCTGGTGACTAGAATACCGTGGAATTAATTCACCAACGCTGGACCTATACTCGCCTTTACAAACATGAAGGCAGTCTTCACTATGACAACACTAACGAAACTATTCGTACCGTTCATATCCCCAAAAAGTCTCTCACCACCCCCACGCCTAGGGATTCTGAACGGAATTCACTTAAATACACTCCACACCTCTGCCCGTTCCTTCTACCCTCTCCGATCCTCCCCTACTGAACCTACTTCCCTCAACTCTATGCGTATCTGAACAATTCTCTCTTGTGCTGCCCGGCTGCTACTCAAGCCTGTATGGTCCATACCCCTCTCCCTCAATGTTGTAGGCCCAGCTAACCTCAGACCGCTTGAGAGACCGCTATGTGTGTGGCATACTGTTTCGTGAGCCTGGCGCAGGGCATTCTCGACGCTTAATGCTGCGTCTTAATAAGGTTGCTCATTTCTCCCTCTCAATCACACACAGAATATTCTGGCCAAGAGCAAAGGGGCAGTTGATGAATTAAATTTTTTCGCATGGTGTAAGACTTCACTGTAACACTTTCACCGTAAAGTTCGAAGGCTGAGTGCATTAAAAAAACGCTTTTAACACTGAAATAATTTTGCAGCACCCCTTCGATATTGTCTCCCTCGCAATATATACTAAGCTTCCAACGCTACTTGAGGTCTTGGAAAGAGTTGGAAAACGCTTCTTTTCGCAGAGCTGTCAGCTCTTTTGTCGTGGCGTTCTGAATGACCTCCACGCTCCCATCCAGCGACCTTTCAGGGCTCTCTTAACAAGAGGAAACAGGGAAAAAATCACATGGTGAGCGGTCAGGCGAGTATGGCGGATGGAAAAAGTACAGTAATGCTGTGCTTGGCGACAAATTTTGTCACGCTGAGAGCAGTGTGCGGCCTTAAGTTACCGTGGAGAAGGCTCCATTGTCCAGATGCCCATATGCCAGGGCGACTGCGTCGCAGTGCATCACTCATATGTTGGAGCACTCAGAGCTTTATGTTTACACGCTGTTCGAGGTGGACGTCCATCTCTCCACATTCACTCACAGTAGAATGCGCAGACAACTAGTGACAAGGTATTTTCCTACACGTAGTGCCATCTAGCGGCTGCCGCAGCAATTAACAAAAATAGCTCCGGTTAGCCCGAAAAGATGGCGCTACACATACGCACCAACGTATGTTTCTGGGACTCATTCCTTGAGGAGAAAATAAATCAGTCTCGAAACTTTCCGGACAAAGGTTGTATCTACAGGTAACTCCTCTGGAATGCTTCAGTTTTTTGCTGTTTAGTGTAAAAAACATTCCACTGGTTTTACGAGACAGTGCTGACTACTCGGTTCAAGCGCATGATAAATTGAAAGCAAAATTATGAGGCGCATCGGAAATTTGCGCCAATCCCATGGATATGCTCATAACTGTATCCTATAGTACTCGTTACTTGTGTGAAAATTAAAAATGATCCAAAAGGAAGTTAGACTTAGACGCCGCTACATGGGGGCGATTATACGGAACTCACCGCTGCTGAACCATCCATATTGGTCGATGACCTCGGCCGTTGCTTCCGGTTTGTTATGGTAGCCTCTCATCAAAGAAGGTGCCCGGAATGTAATCTCGCCCACATCGCCGGGTCCGAGGGCTACGCCATGCTCGCTGTCTACGATCTGTAAATCAAATACATAATAAAACGGTTTATGGTTCATTTTGAAGACCATGGAAGTAGGACTGATCACAATCCAGAGTGTAGTATCATGAGCAATTAAACCGACAGCTACGCAGCAAAATCTTCAGTGAGAGAGCCGCGCACGTTAACCCGCTGTCTGCTAGCAACTAGCAAGTTTTTCTTGCGTCCAGGGCTTGGGACGAAGGCCCGAGTCGCGATCTCCCTTGAAAAAGCAAATTCATTCTGTCAAGAAGTTGTGCAGCTATGTTCATTGTCTAATGAGTGGTTCCTGCAAAATGCGTAAAGAGTCGTTCGGCCGTAATGTAAGACGTGAGTCAAAGCTAGCCTATATAAATGATCCCGCTTACCGATCAATACACGTATCCTTTAGGAACGTATCGGCTGTGGTTTTGATATCTTCACCCCTGCACCAATCCTGGCTAGTTCATCAGTGACCACAAAACTCAGCCTAAGCACGGTATTGCATTTAAATTTTCATTTCCAAATTAAACAGGAGGTCCAGACATAAGTCCCAGGGAAAGCGAAGATACGGCCGTGTGCGTATGGCGCTTGCACGGTAGAAACAGCAGCCGAACCGGTTTGCAAAAGCCTAGAAAGCAGGAATTTTGACATCCTTCTCGCCCGATGCGAACAGAAGAACAAAGTGCATATTGTGCCGCCAGATGCCGATCTCATCTTCATCTTCATCTGAATATGAGGAACCATCTTCATCTCTATACATATGTATACAGATGGGCATCAGACGGAGCACTCCAAAGCGTCTGACCCTAAGCTACTTTGCAATCTACTCTTTAAGACAGCCGGAATTCTGTACAATCACATCGACCACCTATGAAAAGAAATCGGGGAAGCGTCTGAGATTTGAAGAACGGAAACAGAGCACGTGGTTGGGGCGTGTAGCATTAACGAACCGGAAATTAAAATTCTCGCATAGATGGCAACTACCAGCATTGTTATCTGCGTGTGTATGACGTATTTTTCCTGTCTTTTTTTACAGCCATGATTTGTGAACATGCATGCTTTTGATTATGGAAGAAAGAGCCACTTTCAAGCCTACGTCCTTCCTGTCTCCTCTGTCATATCTTATTTATTTTAGCTCTATGTTCTCGTCTCGAAAAGTTTACAGAACCCCATGATCTGAACGGCTATGTGAGCGCTGGCTGAGCAAGCAATTTTACTGACCATTGCTAAAGGATAATTCGCACGTGTGATTCGTTTGCACAATGGTGCTAGTTCAAAATTACCAAAAAATCTTCTGTCCTTATAGGTTGCCTGCTCTGGTGTCTATATTGAGCGTCTAGTTTTGTTATAGAAATTTTCTCGCCCACACTCCGGTCGGAACCGGTTCCAGTGCCCTTATATGGCATGCATTAGTCATCACCTTTTCTAATATCCAGCACCTTTGGTTGTATTGTCATATGAATTTATGCTATCATGACCCAATATTCCATCTTATTTCGTTTTCTAGGGTGGGTCTAATTCCAAAATTTCGGTGTTATTAGGAAACTTCTAGGCGCGGGTGAACTTCCAAAATTTGCGGATCTTATTTTCAAGCTTTGCGGTGTCTTATGGTTGGTTCAGTGGTGGTCACGCGGTGTTTACGTCGTCACCCTCTCAATCGCATTCTATGAACGCGGGGTACATTGGTGTAGCAGTTAAGCGATGCGCCACTGTCCCAGGAGGTGGCTGTTTGAAACAGTTATCGGTGATACATATGAGACCCAAGTTGTTCTTTCGAGCTCTGAAAGACTCATGCGCAGCGCCATGGTGGACAGGCGGCGACTGCATTCATTTTGGCAGTTGTGGGCGGTTGCACACAATCCTGTAAGCAGGTCGCCGCATTCCACGGTCGGCACGTTGTGATGATATTATGAGGGTCACGCGACCCTAGCTGCCAAATCAGGAACTTTGTTGCGGGGAAACCTGAAACTGCATGAAAACAGCCTAAATGCTTTACCACTAAGCTGCGTTATGCAGAAAGCACAGCGCTTGCAAGCGCCTAAAGAGCCGCGTACTCATGGCGGGTTGCGCTTCCGTTGATGTTGCACCCGGTGCACAGCTTCAGTTGAAATTGTGCAGCAGAAATAGTTCGTTAGTGACCTGCTGGTTAACTCGCTCTAAGAACGCGCTCAGTAGTTAGAAGTGGGCAGGTATGTTCTAGAAATTCACATCATGAAGGTCACGTGACCCTAACTGGCCGACAGGGAGTTTCGTTGCGAAGAAACCTGAAACTGCATGACAACAGCTAAATGCTTTTGCACTAAATGTGTTTATAGGAGTGGATCACCATAGCTCACATTGCTTCACAAAAATGCTTGGAGGTAATTCAAAGGCATAAAATTAACCAGTTTACTCGCTAACCTAGCAGGCAGCTTCTGTCATGGTCATAGACTATGCTTTCGGAAAACCATGGAGGAGAGGAATTCGAACATTCAGATATGAAACAATGGCGGATACGGAATGTCATAATAAGAGAGTAATTACTGGCATTCGCCCATATGCAGCCATACGGCTGCAAAGGAAAGATACACAGCTTCCACAGAAACATTGTACTTAAAAGAAAAATTCATCCTGGTCCGAGGTTCAAACCCGGGACCACCGATGAGTAGTTACTCTGTTACTACAAATGTACTCCACCTTTGGGCATACCCCTGAAAAACTTCTGACCAAGATGGTCATAAAGCAGGATGTTTATGCGACAGCATAAACTAGCATTCGTGGTATACCTTCATTGAAAATATTTAAGGATATGTTTCGACAAATTATTGGAGAAAACAGTAAAAGAAAAAGTAAAATATCACGGTTCTGTTGCAGTAATAAGGCTTGAATGTTTCTTTATCATCTTATTCAGAACGTTCGCTATTGCAAGCAAAATTCTGTCGCGAATTGATCAAATTTTTTCGGTGCTTTGCGAATGCATATACGGTGTAAGTATAGACACGCAAGCAATTGGTAAAAAAAATTTCTTTGGTTTTAAGACTTAGGGAAGCTTGTTTTAAGATGATTTTACATTCAGTAATTTCAGCAGCGTGTCATTCACCCGTTGATTCTATTCAAGCTAGCGCACTCAAAACTTACAAAACGACAATGGTGCACTAAAGGTTTTCCAATTCTTAAAAGAAGTCCTGATGACTGAAAGCCGGGTCCTTTTGGCAACCAGTTTGGCGGTTGGGAATGTTTTGTACCGCTGCTGGCTATTGGCATCGATGATCTAAATCATGTCAATGATTTTGCTCCAACCAGAAAGTAAAAAAATTTGCAGTAACATCAATTTCGCGAAAAATGGGAGTCATTAGCTATTGTCCCAAGGTTTGGCACAACATACACAAAAAAATCCGGTGAGCGAGCTCCGAAGCGCTGCTCCTAGAGTTTGAAGGCGGTGTACAGGCATCATCATCATCATTTCATCATCATCCTGACTATTCCAACAGAAGGCCAAAGGTCTCTCCCAAATCTTTTCAAATAATTGTGGCATTTGCCAGCTGCGGCCACCGTATCCCCGCAAAACCTCTTGATCTAATCCGCCTACCTAACCCTCTACCACCTCCTGCTGCGCTTGCTTCTCTTGGAATCCACCCCGTTAGCCTTGAGGACTAGAGGTTATCTTTCCTTCGCATTACATGCCCTGCCCAAGCCCATTTGTTCCCTTTTATTTCGACTAGGATGTCAACCCACTTTTGTTCTCTCACCCACTCTGCGGCTTCCGGCCTCTTAACGTTACACCTGTCATTTCTCTTTCTATAGCTCGCTGCGTTGTCCTTAACTTAAGCTGAACCCTTTTCGTTAGCCTCCAAGTTGCAGCCCCGTAGGTGAGCCCTGTACCCGCGCTGTCTTTGCCCACACCCACGGCAGCGCTTTGTGGACAAAACTTAAGCAATTATCTATTCTGTTCAGTATCCCTGCCGAAAGCAGTATGTTGACCAGACAGACGCATAGATGGATGTTCATCGCACAACCGGTACAGCACGACCAGGACAATGTCAGACCACTTGGCTATTCACTGGCAGGAATGCTGAACCAGAAGTTCCTATGAAAACATCGCACTTGGGTAGTGATCCATTTAGAGAGTGAGAGAAAAAAAAGCAAAAGGACGGAAGGGCAGAGAAGTTAACAAGGCGATGCGCAATACGCTATCCTACGCGTGGGGAAGGGAACAAAGGGGAAAATGAAAAGAAAGAGCGGCAACGAAATGAGTTTTTCACGTGTCCATCGACCACTATGACAAAAGGACAGAGGGCGCACACTTAAATTTAACAACATTTAGAGTCGGGCACTCAACCTCGAGTCCTTTAAGGACATCAGGAGTGCCTTCTCCACTGTTCTTTCTGATGAAGGTTTTGTCCAAGGCCCCAGAATCTTGGTTTCTGTAAGAGTACGAGAGTCCAAGCGGCGGAGTGTAGCAGCCAGGAAGGCACGCTCACGCTCTATACGAAGGCAGTCAAAGAGCTTCTATGAAGAAGTGGAGTCGTCAGTGAACAAAGTAAGATCACACTACTTTGTACTGATGGGCGAACAAGCAGGCCGGAGACCATGCGATAGGCGTCTATGGCATAGGTTCCAGGAATAGCAGGTAGGAGTTTTTAGTAGAGTTCGCAGAGATAAATATTTTACGGATCATGAATAACTTCTCCCTGAGACAAAGCAAGAGGAAGTGGACATGGAAGAAACCTCAATGATGAGAATAAAAATTAAATGCATTTCATAATATGCGATCACCCTAGTATCGTGAAGCGTCTTTAGGTCCTCGGAAAAGTGCGTTTCCGCGACCATAGAGTAGCAAGCTCTCGAATTAGCTTAGACCTGAAGAAGGAATGGAAAAAATAGTAAAGCGGAAGACCATTAGGTAGTTAGCGGTAAGAGGGAAACTAGAGGAATTCTGGATATCGCAGCATCAAAGATATTTGGCTGCAACTGTGAAGGACGATCTTAATGATCACACAAAGAACAATAATCTCAAAGCTTTCATCACGGACTCCGCAGTAGAAATAGGCTGTAAAACCCCAGCGACGGCCAAGTGTTTCAGCATCCGCTTCGCACGCGGGAGGTGCGGGGTTCGATCCCCAGTGCCGCCGGGTACCCGCCGATGATACAATGTGTACAAGCTTTCCCCTGGTCTGGTGCCCGGCTTCTTTGGGATGAAATACTTTGCAAATGGGTCTTTGACCCCACCTTGAGAAATAGAAAAAACCTTGTGCCATGGCGGTCTTTGGCCGTAGATGTCCTTGCGCCATTAAAATCCATTATCATCAGAAGTAGGCTGTAGGATCGTTCAACAGGATACAGGCAAGCTATCTCAGGAGACGAAAGATCTGATAAAAACACGAAGACATGAAAGCACCTAAATCCAGAGATATAAAAAAACTGGCACAGCTATCAAACGTAATAAATAAGCACAAATTCGCTGACTGAAAGAAGTTAAATCTGAAAAAAATCGAGCATCCTCTAAGGAAAGGAGGTAGCCTAAATGCAGTGAATTGGAAACTAATCATAGGCAAAAACCAGACGTATGCTATAAGAGACAACAAGGGCAATGCAATTAGCAATATGGATAAGATAGCTAAACTAGTCGAAGAGTTCTACAAAAATTTATACAGCAGCTAATGTGATCAGAATGTCAATGAAAGAGGGAGTAGCGCACATGAATGAGCCATCCCGCTAGTAACGAAAGAGGAAGTATAGAAACCCTTACGAGCAATGCAAAGGGGGAAAGCAGCTGTTGCGGATCAGGTAACAGCAGATGTCTGGAAGGACGGAGGCAAGATTGCTTTGAAAAAAAAGCCACCGTGTACACGCAATGGCTTATGATTTCGAGCGTAACAGAATCATAGAAGAACGCTAACATTATCTTCATTCATAAGAAACGTTGTCAAGAGCTTGAAATTTACTCACTTATCAGCTTACTGTCCGCTGGCTATAAGGTATTCACTAAGTTAATCGCAACAATAATCAGGACAACCTTTTACTTCAATCAACCAAATGGTCAGGCAGGTTTTCGTAAAACATACTCGACAATAGACAGTATTCACACTATCAATCAAGTGATAGAAAGGTTCGCAGAATATTACAAACTCTTTAGAATGACGGCCCATGGGGTGAGTTGCTGTATGACTGAAAAAGCTGCTGCGCAACGACGACAATGTGTTGTCGCAAGTGTTGTCCTTTTCTTTCTCGTGTTGTCGTTGACCGCAGGTTTTGCAGTCAGAACCAAAAATTATACATAATTTTCATTGATTAAGAAAAAGTATTTGACTCAGCGGAAACCTCAACAGTCGTGCAGGCACTGCGGAGTCAGGGTGTAGAAGTATCTTATGTTAAAATACTGGAAGAATGTATAATCACTCCACAGGTACCATAGTCCTCCATAAAGTCAGCAATAAATTCAAGAAAGGAGAAGTGTCAGGCAAAGAGACACGATCTAGCCAAACGTATTCAGCGCCTTTGTACAGTAGGTGTTCGAGGCCTGGATTGATGACAGTTGAGGTTGGGAGTTAATGAAGAATATCTAAGTAATTTTTGATTCGCTGATGACATCGCCTTGCTAAGTCAGTGAGGAGATGAACTGCGAATCATTATAAATGAGTTAGACACGCAGAGCAGAACGACTGGTCTAAAAATTAACATTTAAAGTTCCGAAGTCTTACAAGGAGCAGCAGTTCACAATTTGTAGCGAGATGCTGAAAGTGGAAAGGAAATACGTCTTCTTACGGTGTTTTCAAAGTTGGCGCCACTTTTGCTCCGGCCCCGCCCACTTGTTGGACATTTTTGGTTCTAATTAATTAACTAACTACCACACAAGCAATTCATGGTTTCCCCTGCGAGATTTTTTGATGCTCTATCTAAAGCAACCATTGTTTTTTTTTATAACTCAATTCGTTCGAACGTTACCGTGAAAAGAAGCTCGTGATGACACGAAACCGCAAACATAGCTTTTTACAATGTTTACGCATTAAAAAATGATAGGTGTAACGTTCAGAGACCGGAAGCGGGCAGAGTGGGTGAGGGAACAAAGGCGTGTTAATGACATCCTATTCGAAATCAAGAGGAAGAAATGGGTTTGGGCAGGGCGTGTAATGCGGAGACAAGATAACCACTTCTTCTTAACGGTAACGGAGTGAATTCCAAGAGAAGGCAAGCGTAGCAGGGGGCGGCAGAAAGTTAGGAGGGCGGATGACATTAACAAGTTTGCTGGCAAAGGTTGGATGCAGCTGGCAAAGGACAGGGTTAATTGGAGAGACACGGGAGAGGCCTTTGCCCTGCAGTGGGTGTAGTCAGGCTGAGAATGATGATGAAAAATTAGCTTGGCGACCGGCGGTTTCCTCTGCCGCTGCTGCTAAACGAGCTGCCCGAACAGAGGCTCTGCAGCGCCGACACCACAATCCAGATGCGAGCGCCGCCGCCGAGAGGACGCTGCCGTTCGCGCCGCCCAAGCAGACACAGCTGCGCACAAATTTCGCATTAAAGACTATCGTATACATCCTTACATTTTTTTATTTCTTTTTCCTGACGTGCTAACTTCTGTTTTTGGTGATTTGCAGACTCTGATGATGTTCAGAGCGAGGTAAGCTACCTTTCAACCAAAATAAAAGACCGCGAAAGAGCGATGGTCTGGTGGTACGAGCGCACTTTGAGGATCGCACTATATTCTAATAATCTGGATACCAGGAGAATTTAGCTTTCAGATATGGACGTTCATCGTTCACACCCTTTCACGTTTCCATGGGCCTATTCACTTACCCGCCATATTTCCCAAGACATCACGGGCATTGGAGAATGTCATAACATAAACAATCTCCGGTTCGATTTTGTGGGATTTCTTTGCTGCCGACCCCTCTCCGCGAGCTCTCTCTTTGGACAGGCAGGAGTGGTTTCAGGGAAGGATGAGAGGGGACACCGTGTCACACCACGACTTCATGTGTGCCCTAGGCTTTGCCTCTTTTGATGAGATAAAACTTTGAGAAAGTCTTTGGGTCCCTTCACGTACCTTGTATTCTACCATAGGCAGTGGAAGACCCACGCTGCGGTGTCCGATTGTCTCCGGCTCTGTGATGCAGACGAATCCGATGGTTTCAGAGAGGCCATAGCCGTTCCTCAGGCTCTCCAGGGTGAACACCTGGGTATGCGTCACACAGTTTTACTACGAGGAGAAAGGGGCGCCCCAAAACTAACTTCAATAAGAAATTTGAATTACTATGAGGGTTTACTTTTTTCTTAGAAACAAAAAGAAAATACCGCAGCTGTAGCTCATGTGGCTTGTCTGTATTCGCACTTGTGTAGAAATGTAGCTAACAAGGAAACCAAATTAAAATGAAACCAAATGTACGCAGGTAGCTTGTGAAATAGACAGCAACGGTAGACACTACACCAGAGAGAAAAAGCTGCGCAAAGTCTACATTTTTTCCAATGTCTACCAGGTTGTTCCACATTCTAAATACATTTTGCTCTAAGCAGGAAAAAAAAACTTATTTTTATTACTTTCTACTCCGAACTAAATGGCAGACCCTTGCTGCATAAGGCAGCGAAAGCCGAACACTGAAAGAGCACAAAAAAAAATGCTCGATGGGAAGGTTCGGTGTGCTGTCATTGCGTTAGGTGCGTGCTGTCGCGTACGTGCTGTGTTCTGTTGCGAATGCGCCGCAACGGTTCATTGATTTTCTTTTTTGTTGCATCCCTGATACATCTGCTTGACAGGGATTGTAGCATCTGAGGGTTCAGGATTATTTTTGACGGCCTGTGGTTGCACCACATGCGAATACACACATAAAAAATACCTGAAATCCTTGGGCAGAAGTGTTGCACGTTGGGTGTTTTGATACTTCATAATTTTGGAAATAATTGAGCACATACTATCTCGGCAATCTGCCTAGCTTAAATCTCGTTCTCCACTACCGAGACTGCAGAAGTTGTCCATCATTTTTTAAAGGCACGCTGATATTATACAAAAATCAGAGCCAGGTGTCGCATGAAGTGGAAAGAGCTTATTGTTTCCTGGAAGATGGAGCAGCGTGTTTTGCAAAGCCTTCAACGAACGTACAACATATAAATAAGATTGTGTTCCAACAATCTGTGCTTGCAAGGCCTTGAATGATTGACTCCGACTGTGCGTGGGGCCGTCTTCACCTCGTGTTTTTTTTCTTTGAAGGGCCGAGAAACGTCAAAAAATCTTCCTGGCACCTGTAAAAACTTTTTGTTTTCCTTGTTTTTACATACGGGAGCATTCGTTGCTTAAGCTGGTTTTTATGTGCACCATAAAAAGCAGTTCTTTATGAATAGAGAGTTACGTTGTTATTCAGCCCAGAGTTCCCATGCCTGCTTCTTGGTCTGTCGCCTTTCGCGCTGTTAGAGTATGGCAACTGAAGAATTTTTTAAATCATTTGGCAATTTGTAACTTTTTCATTGGAGAAAAGGTTAATAGTAGAATAAAAGTGCACCTTTACCCATTATCTCCTCCCAAAGTTTTGTGAATACCTGTAACAGCTTCGCAGACAGTCTTTTCAGAGTAGTACACATTTTTCTTTCTGCTATCTGTTCAAGTCCCACAACGGTAATTTACTACAGACCATGGCAGTAATTACTGTTCAAACAAAACCAAGGTGAGGGAGAGTTACTTTCGGCTCCTATATCTTCAAAACGCGCCAGTTATGTTGCAACCGTTTCTTTGTTCGTGCTTTCTTCTCAGGCAATTTCTGAAGGCATTCCTTCAAATCTCGCCAGCGATAGAGCATGTGATTATATCTAGCTTACTTTAATATACAGGGAGTGATGTCACCAAACCTTGAAGAGATTTGCTGCCTTTATCCTATCCGCATAGGCTGCACGTGCACGAGCGAATGCCACAGTGTACTGATAATACAGGTAATAAAACGGATCCGAGAATCTGAAATTCACGTGTATTATCTAAGGTTGGCACCTGCAATATCCTCTGGTACAAGTCGTCTGTGGTGACAGTGCCGCAGAGGAGAATTCGCTTCAATGAAGGTACGAGGTCTTCCTCCAGCTCGAATACCAGCTTCCTAAACGCTGTGGGAAACGCGCATAGGGACGTCACCTGTAAACATCGAACGCACCGTCAAAAACCTTGCTTATTTCACTCACGGGTCACTGCTTTACAGAATCCAAACAAATTATTGTCTTTTTTCACGTTGCTCATTTTGGCGTTGTCGGCTGACCATTCCTAAGCAGTTAGCCAAAGCCCATAGTTAGACATGTTAAGCCTCTCTTCTGTGAAAGGTGGCACAGCATCCTTTTCAGCAATTCTAAGTGTCGATACACTAAGTAGCACTTCTCATTAAAGCGTTTACCTATATATACTGCATACATGGCTAGCTCGAAGGAATGGCTCAATTTCTTGAAGCTAGACACCTACCCCCAGTGCATCCACCTCGGGATCACGCAAGCACACGCTTATAGCAACACATAGAGAAATAAAAGTTGACCATTTTATATAATTGACAAAACCGCTTTTGCTGACAGCAAAGCTATTCAAAGGTAGAAAAGAGCAAGAATTGAACTACACATACCGCCGCCAAAAGCCGATTTCGCAAGTTAATTGATTTGATTTACGTGGTTTAACGTCCAAAAGCGCCTAAGGCTATGAGGAACGCCGTAGCAGAGGGCTCCGTATACTTTCGACTACCTGGGGTTCTTTAACGTGCACTGACGTCGCACAGTTCACGGGCCTCCATCGAAATGCGGCCACTACGGCAGAGATCGAACCCGCGTCTTTCGGGTCAGCAGCCGAGCACCATAGCTACTGAGCAACAACAATTTCTCAACAATTTTACACGACCTCCGGGGCTGACAAATATGCACGGAGGTTACACGGCTGAATCACGGAGTTTCTCAACGGCCAGTGCTCGTTCACAACAAGAGAAACTCAGAAACAAGAAATCTTAGATCATGAAAATGAAAGAAAACTATTTCAGGGGGGGGGGGGGGGGGGGGGGCACTGGCAGCTGGTTCAGTTTCAGTGCTCTGAAAGTGCAAGGTGTTCCTTTTTTTACGCCCCTCACGTTTAAACTCTGGAGCTAAACATAACCAAGTGCTCTATAAAGTGTCTTCGTACGAATTTCATGCCTCTACACGCACGTGCGATCCTTTGTTAGGCGGTTCTCCCCACCTTTATTACAGCTCTGCGGCATTGCGCACAACATTGTGCACTTAAAGCGAAGGTTGTCCTAAAGGTCGTGCCGCGGGGCTATGGCACTTTTGTTGCCCAAGTCAGGCGGTGTATATTATACTGTTCCGACAGACAGGCAGCGGCGGCGCACTTATTTGATTGCTATGCCGCCATGAGATGCGATAGGCAGTGTACTCTTACTTAAGTGAAATTGTGCCATCTCCATCGAGGTCCCGAAGACTAAACTCGAATGTATCCTTCATCGAGTCTTTTGGAACTGCCTAGAATCTGGGTATACTGTTCAGCAGTAAGAATTTTCAGTACCATTCAGGAGTAATTAGAGCATGCTGATCTTATTACATGCAAAAGGAGTTCTGCCAATAAATGCATAAGATGATTTATAATTGGCAGCAGTGCTCAAGAAAGCAGCTCGAGTATGTAAGGGACAGGTGCGGTCTGGTGAAAAGCGGGTTCAGAGCATGTTTCTCGTGAGAACCACAACTTCTCGTGTCTAATACCGGTGTTCACATAAATATAGACTCATCATTTGAAACCGATGTAATGTACTTACGTTCTTCAAAGGAACGTTCCTCAACAACCTCTCATGTCTGATGAAGGGTGGCAATTGGGGTCTGTTGGTTCATCACAGAAGAGGAAAATATGCAGCGCAAAAAAAGCATGGACGACAAAAGAAAGACAAACACTAGTGCTAGTGTCTGTCTTTCTTCGGTCGTCCACGCGTTTTTTGCGCTTCATATTTTCCCCTCATGACTGTCCCTTCACCTTGCTGCATTGTTGTGAGTCGGCTGCTTTTTAAATAACCGCTCAGACTTGACAGCAGTACCTAGTCGTGAATCCGAAACCACTAGTTTAATCTCTGGAGTCCCCAAGGGATTAGATCTTCCTCGGTTAATCTTCTTAATCTTTATCAACGACAATGCCGTCTGGTATTTCAACATCTCTTCGTCTTTTTTCGGATTTACGTTATTATTTACCGCGTCAAAAGCAACACTGCTGAGGAAATATTGCAAAATGTCTTAAACCTATACCACAAAAAGCGTTTATACTGGCACATCCAGCCTAATGTTTCTAAATGTAAACGGATGCATATCTCATGCGAACGATTCAACGCAGTGGTTCAGTGGCAATGCGCTCGGCTGCTGACACGAAAAACGCGACTTCAGTCCCAGCCGCGGCTGTAGCATTTCGAACGAGGCGAAATGCTAGAGATCCGCGCTTTGTTCGGTGTCAGTGCACATGGAAAGGAACCCCAGGTGGTCTAAATTATCCACACCTTTCCGCTACAGCGTCCTTCATAGCAGTCACTTTGAGATGATACACCCTATACACCAAGCAATAAATCATAACGTAAACGCTCGAATCTGCCCTAAATCTACTCCCTGAATTCCGTACTTTTTTCTGAAAGTAACTTATGCAGCCCCCTCGGTATTGATGTAACGAGGAGCCCAACATGGTCATATCACAACATGTCAGTTAGTACTAGTGCTTCTAGATCACTCCTCTTCATCAGGAGATCTCTTGTCAATGTGCCGGACTTCTAATAGACAACTACCATTTCCACCACACATTCACGTTGAACTCCGAGCGGATTTAAGAGTTAAATCCTGCATGAAAAAAAAACAACCTTGCTGAACCCTATTTTTTGCACCAAGAAATCTGAAAATAAATGAGACTGTTCTTTCCAGATTCCGGCATTCACTAGTTGACGACTTATACCAAAAATACTGATTTTACTGGCGCTTTTTTCTCAGTTATACTCTTGAGCGTTCCGATCAGCCTGCCCTACAGCACTACATCTTCATACACCGTATTGCTATATGCTTTTTTCATATTTTGCTCTTTCTTATTACTTGAAATTGTTGCCCTTTTTTTAGCCTTTGTGATCTTACTTTTCTTTTTGTTGTTTGCTGTTTGACTGTATGTACCCAGTCGAAAAACAGAACAGGAAGGCTTCTGTCGTGCCAACAGATTTTAGGTAATGTTATTGACCAAAAGCTTGTAATAGCAATAAAAATTTTGTAATGAGAACAAAATATTTTGTAGCGACTGCAGAAGTACAGACTACAAGAAATAAGTCAGAAAAAGCTATGGTACATTGGCAAAATACTGCAAAACCAGAGAAAATTTTGTCGTTAAGATAAAACTACAAAACATGTCGTCCCATTTTTGACACGGTTCTGTTGATTTTCTCGACAAGGAATGGCCACTGAATACACCTCTCTCGCTGCCTCCTCCCTCTCCAGCACTCCTACAAAAAGTCCGTATAGCGATATTTAAGGGTTAATAAATGATTATCGTGATGATGATGATAATCATCAATAGAATGAAGTGATGTTCCTCGCGACGCGACGTGTCAGGTTGACGGCCGTCGCCTATAGCTGCCGCTTACTCGCTCATTTGTACGAAGCGACAAAACTATGCAGCAGAACAGCGTGTTTCAGCAGTGTTGCTCGTCTGTGGCCACCCCAGTATTTAGCATTTGGCGTTGCCAGGCAAGTAAAACTGCGCTAGTAGCCGCCGCTGTGGCTGAGGGGTTATGGCGCTCAGCTGCTGGCCCGAAAGACGCGAGTTCGATCCCGGCCGCGGCGGTCAAATTTCGATGGATGCGAAATTCTAGAGGCCCGTGTGCTGTGCGATGTCAGTGCACGTTAAAGAACTCCAGGTGGTCGAAATTTCCGGAGCCCTTCACTAAGGCGTCTCTCATAGCCTGAGTCGCTTTTGGACGTTAAACCTCCATAAGCCAAACCAAAACTGCGCTAGTATATGCATTTCTAAGAACTTAAGCAGCATGAACTATAATAAAAGCTGTTACTAAATTCCTTCTTCTCTTCGGAAATCTCGCGTGGCTTCGGTGAAAAGACTTCAGCATGCACTGCACTGGCAGCAGGTTTTTCTTCCGCGAGTGCAGTGGTGTGCATTTGACATTTTTCCAACCTCAAATACACATTGCGTTCCCCTCTCTTTTCTCAAAAATATTTTTGATTTCTCTGTCTGCACTGCTACCTGAAGACTCATGCTGAGGACAGTTAATGGAAAATCAGGCACGTCTATGTGTCAGCCATGGACTTTCTGCCTTAGTGCGACAGTGCATCGACTGTCTTATCATGTTGTGATAACTATACCACAAGCTATGCCCCTGACATCGTTATGAAGGCGCGCTATTGAACCCTGCTCGTTTTTTTTGTTCCCGAAACCTTATAATTTCTTCTCTCTTTAGCTGCGCGCACATCACGATACAGTCTAAACTGTGCGTACGATGGCCTATGTAAATATGTCGTTCCTTCCCTCGCCATCCAGTACCGTTTCCCTCTATACTACCAGTACGTCGTACTGTAAAAGAAAGTAAGTCAGCAACTGGGCGCTTTGGAATAAGAAAGACAAAAATTGTAGGCATGGGTGGAATTCCGTTCCCGTTTTCGATTTTTGACAGCCTTTGGGCATTTTGCTGCTCACAACAAATATGCAGGGTATGCCTGATTACATGTTTGAGATTAATGCAGAGGAACTGCAGAAAGAAAACGCGATTTTCAAATTCCAGAATTTTCTGCACAGCCCACGATCCTTATCACCGCATAGTAAGCCAGGGCCGTCACGGCGGATGGGGTGCAGGCTGTAGCACAACATGACAGCTTATCTGGCTTGTTGCTTGCTGAGAATTTTGACGAAATAATATGCGCACAAAAAGAAAGGGACACGAGAGAGCCACAGGACATAGTGCCTGTCTAGAGTGGTATGACATATTTCCCTACTGGGCTGTGCGAAGACCAAGTACTTTGTCCAGTCTCGCCTTTGAGGCCCACTTGTATGTCCCATTCTTCGTCGTTCACAACGCTCGCCACCTGCACCATATAGCTTTAGTTTTATATTGCAGGAAAGCAATGGTGCCAAAACTTCTCTTAAATTCACACAGTCTGTCTTCTGTCTCCTTTCATCACGCAAAAGCTCTCGGTTTAGCATTTCACAATGGGCCAGAAACACTGCTTTCAAATTGAATTTTAATTCTTCCTGTAAAAGGACAGAAATCAATACGCTTTTCCACGCCAAAAGAGAGGGCTAAGTATTGTTTCAAGCGGAATTTTGTTCAAGCATATAGAGATAATCCACAGTCTCATCAAAGGCTCTTCAAAACAGGAATGATTAGTGTTGATGTTGGTACTTTGGCCAGTGGACTGTGGCTTTTTCTTTCCTTTTATTCAAATCGAAACTACCACACTCTATTTTAGTTCTGAAGGTATCATCAGAACCGGGACAGTAAGCATTCACAAAGAGTAAAATGAATACGCCGTCTACCAGAATATGCTTGCCAGATAGGTTTATGACATAATCTAGTGCTCCCTTTTATCCAGGCACGATGATAGGGGCCTCGTAATCTCTATTTTAAACTATATTTAAAACTCTAATGTGTTTTTCCTCAATATATCTGTAAGTTGCTACAAATTGTTATCAAGTCTGCGGGGGTCTGCAGGCAGGCTCATGCGGTGCTTTCTTCAAAGTTTCTGATTACGCTCTTGTGCTCAGATTTACTATAATTATTCCTCGGCAATATTACCGCGGATCTCTGTAGTGTTAAATCAAATAAAATCATATTTATTTTCAACATTGGCACAATGTTGATGGCTTCCCTGAAAAAAAAAAAAAAAAAAACTGTGAACACAGCTTGACAGGGAGCCATTTTGGCAGCGACGATTTCCTATACACAATGAAATGGTTCAAATACAAGTGAACGGTGCAATAGAATGCATGGAATGGCTTTAATTTCGCAATACAAAAGGTAAAAAGCAAGTTAATAATTACGATAGAATACATGCGCTCCATTCATCAACATAATTTAGCTACAAAAAAGAAAACAATCTGCACAGCAATAAAACTGTGCTACAAACAAATGGAATAAGTACTATGAAGCGCTTTACATGTGAGATTTCGATGAGAAGACAATTAACACACTCATTCCGTATGCCCAATCACACAATTTCCGCGGCAAAATCAGAACTTAGAACTAAGGAAATTGTCCAGAAACAAATATGTCGCGCAATGCTGTACGAGTTAATTCAATGGAACCAGAAAAATGTGTTTTCAGCTTGTTTAGTAGAAATGGTACATTGTAGGTTATTGTTTGCAGAAGATAATTAGTGCGCGGCCGCGGCACAAACCATTCCTCGGATGACCTGGTTCGATATGTGCAAGTTCGTTCCTCAAAGCGGCCGGCATGCCGCTTTATCGCTTTGTTTGGGATTAAAGACGCGACCGGATTTATGACGAGTGTTCGCATCCAGGCGGAGCCCAATCTACGTCGTTCCAGTATGTTGTAGTAACTTTGGACGCCGTATCTCGAAAGTTCGCTATAAGCTTTAGACCGAGCACGGCCGAGAGCGGCGGGGGTTCTGTTCGACGACCGCCGAGCACGCTTGTTACTTTCTCCGCCGCCGAGTCATTCAGTCCATTCTGGCGCAGGTCAGCCCAATAAGGAGTTATCTTTTAGAACAACCTTCGGCTCTCTTCCTCACTGCTTCGACTGCCGTCACCACTACGTGGCAATATTGTGCTTGTATTGTAACACATGTTATCGAAAGTCGTGTGCATGCATTACCAATATTCCTTTAATGTATTTGGTTTATCATTTAGCAATTAGACAGAGAAGTTATTCCACTGCACATCAAATATATTTGATCATTATTGTAGCAATTATTCTCATGCAGCTCCGCTTGATGCGAATCTAAGTTCATGTCACGCTCAGCGGCAGGGGAAGGCATCCCATAAATGAAGGTGACCATATGGATCATTTCTAAGCACTACATTCTGTACCTGGCTTGCTTTTAATTGAAAATTACTTGTGTTTACGTATCGATTTGAGCTAAGTGCAGTTAAGTGAAAATAAAGTGGCGTTTAGGAGCAGGACCACAGCGTAACAAGAATATTTGCTTTCGAGTCATTAGGAGAGTTTTCAGAAACATTTTTACTGAAATGTATTTCGAATAGAAGACAAGAATTCGAATTTGAACAGTTGTAACATATCACATAGTGCCAAACGGGCGGCGACGACGCTAAGATGAGGAGAATGCAGAGCAGGAAGAAGAGGAGGACAAACTTTTATTAGAACACTATAATCTCGTCTTCTTTTGAGTGGAGTCCACAGTCCAGGGCTCCATGTGCCGCCGCGATCCTGCGTGGCCGCCAGAGAAGCTGTCACTGGTCTAGCGGGTTCATGCCTCTGAGAGCGGTCTCAAGAAGGGCTCTCAGTCGGTGGCCCCGTTTGTCACTGCTATTTTCTCGGCCCGCTGGATAAGCCGGCGCTGGTCGGTAGGCCCCGTCCTTGACAGGGCGTTTTCCCAAGAGGAAGGCGTGGGGAGGGTAACGGGAGGAACGTTGTGCAGGCCAAAACAGACTGTACAGTGCAGGTCGGTGTTATTGGCAGCTCGATAATTTGTCCGGGTAGAGGGTGGGGAAGAACGAGTGTTTGTGAATTTGTACGCCCATACCTTGTGCTTGTTAACAATGTCAACGAAATCTCGTGCGCAAAGTCCACCGCTGGACGGCACCACCTTGGCTCCGCAGCAAAATGCAGCCGCAGGAATAAGGAATCCTGAGGCGTGTGAGACGGGGTTCCAGGCCAGGAAAACCTCACCATCGAAGAATATTTCACCTGCCCTGCGCAACGTGGGATCATTACGCCAGTAAACGCAGATATCACGTGCACACGGCAAAATTACTAACAGCACAGCGCGACCTCCGACAATCTGGAATGTCACCATCTTGTCACGGTGTGGAAAGGCGATATAAGCCAGAATAACTAGAAGAAAGGATGGCCCACAAATCTTGACCTAGAGTGGATGCCGTTTCCTTCACACTTCCTACGTACGACTAGGACACTGCCCCAACCACGGTGAGCTGGCTGCCTAGAATGCTGGGCAAATTGAGACCGTAATGGGGTGCGTACCTGAATTTTACTGAGTAAATGTCTCTTTACTGCGAAACAGAAATTCACAGAACGTGCAAAGCAGTAGCCATGGCGATAGTAACCAAATAAAAGAAGATAAGGTTCCTTGCTTTTTATTTATGTGTTTCAACTCGCCAGCTTCTGTGACCGTTTTAACTTTTGGAAAAAGTTCTATTCATTGTTTAGCACATTATGCCAGCTTTCAATAGGAAATATGGCTGCTAATTGCAGAATAACAGTCCTACCATGCCGAGAATCATTTATTTGCCATGTAAAGAGACAATGTGCTTGCTACAGGAGGGCAGTACAGGGAAGCCAGTGAGGCGGGTGCTATTTTTGTACAACAGCACATACACAGTAATCTTTTTCGCGTTTAGAATGCATTTCGCTGCAGATTATTAGGTCGAGCTATCATGGAATCAGAAGAGTTCTTCGTCCAATCGTGTGCTGTTGCACCCCATGTCGTCCAATAAACACTTGCAGGGGCTGTCTTACCCTAGAGGGCATATCCTAGCACACGGCACTCGTACTCATCATCATCCCCAACAGCCTGAATACGCCCATTGCTGATTCAATGCCCATCCCATGTCTCCCAATTAACCGTGTCCTTCGCCAGCTGCGGCCACCGTATCCCCACAAACTTGTTAATCTCATCCACCCACCTAAGTTTCTGCCGCCCCCTTTCGCTTGCGTTCTCTTGTAATGCACTCCTTTACCCTTATTGGGGCAGCGCAAGACTACAGCAGGATACAAGTAGTGATGATATATGCAGTGGCAAAAACAATAAAATTCGAGGGAGCGAGAAACGAAAGTTCAGGAGCATGCGCAAGGCAAGAAAAGTTCTCTCATGTCACGGAGGCAATCGGAAGCGAACGGAGTTGACGGCGAGACAGTTGGCAGGATAACAAACGAAGGACCGCAGACCAGTGATTCCGCGGGAGGCACTCGAAAGACAGCACATCCCACTGCCTTGATGGCGCTGAGTTTGCCCTTTTACCCCTTCGACGGAAGTGCGCTGCCAAGGCCGCGAGCCTCAGGGTCTGCGCTCCGAGGACTGTTGAAAATGTCCCAATATTCAGGTGACCCGCCGGTATTCTCAGGGTATGAGCAGGCTGCTTGAGACATCATGGAATCTATTCTGTTACCTTAAGGGACCATCGAGTCTCTTCACTTCGCGTTACGTGCATTGGCCAATCCATTTCTTCTTTTTTATTACAACTAGGATGCCTGCTCTAATCTCGCAATGCCTTTCAACGTTACACCCATCATTTTTCTTTCCATTGATCGCTGGCCAGCCCTAATCTTGGTTGCGAGCGTTTTTGTTGACTTCGAAATTGCCGCCTAAACTAATTTGAGCAAAACACTTTGTGTGACAGGGTGGATCATAAAGGTAAGAGCATTGGCGCACTTCTACAGCGATAGCTGTTAGGCGCCCGTCCTTGGCTTGCGCGTCGTAGTTGTCCGGCGTCATCGCCGTCGGCGTAACCGGTTGGGGCGGTGGGTGCACGATAGACTTGGGTCGCATAAGCCTACGGGCGGCTCTGTTGGGAAGAGCCGCCTACCAAAGCAAGGGGTGCATAACTTGACCACTACACCAGTGCGATATGAGGTCACGGTATCTTTTCTACCTCAAAATATCCCCAAAACTAAACGCCTAAACAGCTCTCGCTATCTCACGTTCCAGGGGCGCGAGAGGGGCAGTGGTCATTCATCACCATCTGATGTTATGATTCTGTAAACTAACATCAGAAGTATCTTGAATAAGAAATCTTCTCTTTCATCGGCAATCCAGACCTGTTCTGCGCATACGATCGCACTTAATAAACTTGGCTATCATCTAAAATTCACAATGACGAGATCTTTCACAACGCATACCGTTTTGCAGTATATCGCAATGACCGAACTAATTAGCGGGTAGGTGGTACACTCCTTGCTCTTTCGAAAGACATACCGTCATCGTGAATCTACACTAATAGCGTCTTGGAAACTGTCTGGGCTTCAGTTACTCTCGACCATCAGAAAATAATATTTAGCGTATGCTATCGTCCTCTTCCTTCTCTACGCTCGTTTCTTAACGACCTTCATGACGAACTTAACATAATACACACCAGATTTCTATCGGCTTCCTAGTTTTACTAGGTGATTTTAACTTTCTGAATATTTACTTGGATACCCAGCCTCCCACCTCATCTCAATTTTCGTCCGATGCCAGTGATTTTCTTGATTTATACTCCGCTTTTTCGCTTACCCAATTAGTCACTAACGCTACCAGAATCTCTGTCAACACAGCCAACACTTTAGATTTGATCCTAACCAATCGAGCCGATTTTGCTTCAGCCACCACCTACTTACTCTAACATAAGCAATCACTCTGCTCATTTTCAATATTAACACTGCCTGTCCTAAACCCGCAATAAAGAAAAAAACCATACTAGATTATATTAGAGCAGACTTCGATGCCAATAACCGTAAATTATCAGTCTTTACTCAAATCGTCTTCAGGAACTTTGACGATTACTCTGTTAAAACTAACTGAGATATGTTCACTGCCAAAGTTTACGAACTAACTCAGAAAAGTATCCCAAGACGCATCATCACTTCTAATCCTCAAGCCCCATGATATACCGCCCGTTTAAGACGCCTTTCTAACAGAAAAAAGCTCCGATATCGTACAGCGAGGCTATCACGATGTAACACACACTGGTGCGCATACAAGACTGCCGCTTATGCCTATATAACTGCGCTTAAGCAAGCAAAAGATAACTTCCTTTTTAATACGTTACCATCCATGATATCTACCAACATTAAAAAATTTTGGCGCGTCATTAACCCGCATGCCGAAGAAGCTATTAACTTAACCTACGCGTCAGGAGACCCTATTCCGGCTCATTTATGCGCATCAAAACTAAACCTATGTTCAGAAGTTCTCGTCCACATCAAACACAAAACATCCCGTTCCACTCCGGTATAGCTTCCTAACTATGCCTCAAATTTTCATCGATTCATCTGGAATTGCTAAACTTATTGATGCCCTAAAATTTCATTGATTGCCCTGTTTTTTGACTGCATTCATGCTAAATTAAAAAAAAACATACAACTGCTTCCAACTCTTTAATAATAACAAAGATTTTTAGCAGACTCTCGATAATTCCATTCTGCCAACACAGTGGAAAGTCGTGAAGGTGGTTCCATTATTCAAATCAGAAAATAGAACATCCCCTACAAATTACCGCCCCATCTCGCTCACTTGTACTCGTTGCGAACTATTAGAACATGTCATCTTCACTAACCTTGCGAACTTTCTCGTGTCTAATTTGTGTTTTACATCCGCACGCATGTGCACGAATAGT
Organism: Amblyomma americanum; assembly: GCF_052857255.1. Classification (NCBI taxonomy): domain Eukaryota; kingdom Metazoa; phylum Arthropoda; class Arachnida; order Ixodida; family Ixodidae; genus Amblyomma; species Amblyomma americanum. Next base: position 134,759,443 of record NC_135503.1, read on the forward strand.
GAATCTACCAACGGCTCTTATGACTACTTGCGTGCTTTGAATGCGAAAGCGTTGTATTTATTATTTTGATTTTGTTTTTACTTTTATTTGTTTAGATCTTTTTCTCTTCCCTGCTAACGACACACATGCTCAGTAACTCAGTAGTATACAGTCGTACGTCAATTGTTTTAACAGGCTCACTTTTTTCGCCAAGAAGCAACGGAAATGTACGAACAGACCGACTTTAAGCCGGAGTGCCACTTTCCCTTCATGATATGCTCTGTCTTACCTCCCGTATAGTGCTCTGTTGCTCTTTCTCAGATGGCCTTCGTGGCATTTTCTAAAAAAAAAAAACTCGTAAATAGCTTGTGTGTGCAGAACATACTTCAAGTGTAATAAATTCTTTGTTTAAAAAAGGCGGTTTTGTGGCCTATCGGTTGCTTGCTCACCTCGCAATCTAAAATACTGGGCGACAGCTACACTACGAAAGCACTTCGAGCCTTCAGCGTGTCACCCCTTGAGCTGCGTGGCCACCCTTGAGGTCCGTGGCGGTGCCGTGGCTGGTCATGTGGTTGGTCACGTGGTGCGGAGCAGCTGCCGGCGGCGCGGCGCGAAACCGAGTGGGGGGAATGGAGAGGGGAAGAGGGCGGAGCGAGTGAATTCACGTCCAAGGACGAAAATGAAGGAACGCCCAGCGAAACAGAGCGGCGAAAGACTGACTTTGCAATTCGACTGAGTGAATTTCACTCGGCCAGCTGTAGCTATCGCGTCACTCCAGGTTTAACCAGAGCTAAACCACAGCCATTTTTAGGCCACTTTTGCAGTAAACGACGACGGGTTTCGTTGCGATGAGTCAATTAATGTTTTGGGATTAATAACGTGAAAAAAGTGCGAAAAATTGATGTCTCAAGAACCGCTTCTTCTCTAAACGAGCATAAAAAACGACAAAAAGAATAAGCTTCCAAAATCTCTCGCTCAAATATGTCTTTCCCACTCTTTAAAAATTTAGTTTTTTCGAGTTCTGGGCCGCAATTCGTCCAAATTTCTCAAAGGGCACCTAGCAAGCTCTCTTCATTGTTGCAAAGATTTCGGCAATGTTCGGTTGCGCGCTCATTAAAGCACCGGCCTGTTTATCAATGTAAATGAGACGCTACACTTGAGGGTAATCTGATAAAGAATACATGCATTGCGTGAACTTTTTATATTGTTTTATACTGTAGGCGGGTCGTTTCTTTTTGTTGTTCATGGTAAAATGTATGGAAAGCTTGCAAGGCGCCGAGAATAAAGCATGAATATTTTCTTCACGCTCCTTTCTTAAAGTTATGCGACACCTTAACTGTGATTGCACGGTATTAACGGCGCAGATTTGCGGTATACATGCTCCCTCATTTGACGAGGTTGCTGGGGTTTTTCAGTAAGATATCATACACAGCCGAAAACGCGTATGGCAGGTAGGATGCCTGTTTCAGCCGCTGAACTTGAATGCAAAAACCTGTTGGCATCTTATGGGGGCACATTATGCTTAACTTGCACGCGGTTGGCTTTTGTCATTACTGAATGTTAAGGGTGTTTTGAAGCTATAGCTAGACTACGCTCGCACTTCGAGCCTTCAGCGTTGCACTCCTTGAGCTCCGTGGCGGCGCCGTGGCTGGTCACGTGGTGCGGAGCAGCTGCCGGTGGCGCGGCGCGTCGGCGAGACCGAGTGGGGGAGGAGTGGAGAGGGGGAGAGAGTGAATCCACGTCCAGGGACGAAGATAAAGAAGGAACGGCCAACGAAACGGAGCGGCCCCCCAATTCTTAAACAATCCCCACATGTGGGCAAGTGCCATTGTATTAGGATAACAACAACAACGGAGCGGCGAAAGTCTCACTTAGAATACAACTGCGCGAGTTCCACTCGGCCAGCTGTAACTACCGCGTCACTCCAGGTTTAACCATAGCTAAACCACAGCCAATTTTTGCTTTGGTCATGCGTGTTCGTTGTCTCTCCTGGTGTTGCGCAATTACCTTCTTTGCCCTGCTTTGTTTTTTTATGCTTCTGTTTGGCCAGGTTAAAAATTTCTCAGGGGATTGCTCCCTATTTCTCGCTTTTGTTATGTTGTTTTCTAATCCCATGTACTACGTCCCCAGCGATTCCAATAGATAGCGATAGATTGTTCTTAGTCTCGAAGTGTCTGTGCGGCTCGGTTTTCGTACAAGGCAGGCTTGATGCGAAATTAATAAATTCCAAGCGGCGCTGCTTCTCTCGTTTGTCTGTCTTTTCTGTCCCCGTTGGCCGCGCCGTCTTCACATTGCTTTCACCATGAACGAAATAGGCCAAATAAGAGCTTCCCTTGTGTCTCATTTCCGTCTACCATTTCGCTACGAATCATGAATTTATTAAACTACATCGAATCGCAATAAATTCTAGGCCCCTATGCATTCTAACCAGCTTACTGTTTCCTTGCCAAAGTGGGAATATCAGGAAAGAAGACTGCCACGTCAGCGCTCATAACAGATACCGGCTAATCAGATGTACCTGCTTGCATTGATAAAGCCTCGAAGTGCCCGTGATTACACGCACTGAATGTTCTCATTTTCTGCTGAATCCACAGCACAATCATTTTTAAGCATTATATTAATAAAACGACATGCATTAATACTAACTCAGAGAAACATGTAGAAGTCACCATTGAAAACGGCCAAACAGAACGTTTACACGCTGATATTGACCAAATTAATCGACTAATTTTTCCGTACATTGTAGCTCTAACTTACATGTGAAGCACATCTTATAAAAGCTTGGATTTACGATTTATGCCGATAAGATTCTTTCTTTTTTCTGGTCCTGCTTAAGTGGATTTGGCTGATTTAAAAAAATTGTCGTCACCTATTAAACCTCGCCGGGTTGAAGACGCATCACAGATTCAGCATTGCCCAAGACCTGCGTGTAATTTTGCAGCGATAGCTACACTACGCTAGCACTTCGAGCCTTCAGCGTGGCACCCCTTGAGCTCCGTGGCGGCGCCGTGGCTGGTCACGTGGGTGGTCACGTGGTGCGGAGCAGCTGTCGGCGGCGCGGCGAGAAACCGAGTGGAGGGGAGTGTAGAGGGAAGGGGAGAGTTAATCCATGCCCTGCGACGAAGATGAAGAAGGAACGCCCAGCAGAACGGAGCAGCGAAAGACTGACTTTGCAATTCTACTCAGCGAGTTCCACTCGGCCAGACGTAGCAATCGCGTCACTACAGGTTTAACCACAGCTGAAACAACAGCCATTTTTGCTCTCCTTTTTTGAAAAATAAAAAAGCAAGCTCTAATTAAGATGGACTACATCATGTAATGAACGTATACTGTCATAACAGATAACAATACATCATGTGCAAGGCAGCGTGTATTGTTGTATCGCCTTGCTTTCCTAATGTGGTGGCAGAAATTTTGTGCGGTGCCAATCGACTTCCATGATGTGTAATCCCCTGGGGAATGTCGTGTCAGCAGGCATTGTTGTCTCCTTTTGTCACACCTTATGGACACACTGTACCATCTATATATGTCCGAATAAACGAATGAATGAAATGAATAAAGCCGCCGCGGTGGCTCAGTGGTTATGGTGCTCAGCGGCTGACCCGAAAAACGCGTGCCCGATACTGGCAGCGGCGGTCGTATTTCGATGGAGGCGGAGTGCTAGAGGCCCGTATAGTGTGCGGTGTGAGCGCACTTAAATAGCCTCAGGCGGTCGAAATTATCTGCTTCCCTCATGGCCTGAATTTTCTTTGGACGTTAAACCAACCCAACGCAGCCCAGACCAGGCCAGGCCAGCCCAGCCCAGCCCAGCCCAGCCCAGCCCAGCCCAACCGACCGACCGACCGACTGAACTACCTACCAATTAACCAACCAACGAATTAACCGGCCGTCCGAGCCAGCCAGCCAGCTAGCCAGCCAATGAATGAATGAATGAATTAATGAATGACAACATAAAGCCATTCCTAACGCTGCAATTTTACGAGCACTCATTTATTCCGGCTAATTGCCCTCGCGACAATATGCAAGTATTTTATAATTATGTCTTCTCTCTCTGTCCTTTTTCTTAGAAGGACATTAGCACATCACTCATCTGAAACAGTTCCTAAAACAGCAGTCGCTGTTTCAATCGAACGTTCTTAGGTGGATCAGACTGACCTCGTTAGCTCCAAGGACATCGGTGAGGTTTCGATGCGAGAACTCGAACCCTCGGGCTTTTCGCTGAGCTTTCCTCGCCATGAAGATTTTCGATTTTTACAACGACGAGATGCACAAAATGCCGGACTGGATCCGCTGATATTTAGTTATTAATTTATTTATACATACCTTACACAACGGAAGATAGGCATTGTGTAAGGCGGCTGAAATACTAAAGTCTGTGTAAGGTGGGTAACAAATGAATAGTGAAAAGCTCAGCCAGCAAATCAGTCGTAAGTATACAAACATAGTGAGCTCAGATTAAAGATTACAAAGTATTGCAATTAAGAGGAAGTTATATTTACTATCAGACAAGGACTATGCGTGATGAAACACAATAAGGGAAATGCACGAAGTATCATCCTTACGAGAAAAAAAAATGGTGGTGGTTTAGCTCTGGTTAAATGTCAAGTGACGCGATAGCTACAGCTGACCGAGTGGGACTTGCTCAGTTGAATTGCAAAGCCAGTGTTTCGCCGCTCCGTTTCGCTGGGCGTTCCTTCTTAATCTTTCTCCCACTTGACAGAGCGCATGTGCACACATGTGACAGCTCGGTTTCGCCGGCGCGCCGCGCCGTGCCGTCGGCAGCAGCAGCTGCTCCACACCAAGTGGCTGGTCACGTGACGAACCACGTGATCCATAGAGTTTCTTACTATTAACTAGAGGTAGAGCTGGCGGCGCTGCACCTCAGCCACCATGGCGGCTCAAAGCATCATGAGGTGATAAGTTACTTGGTATGGGAAAGTCGGTTTTTTCGAAAACACAGAGTGGCGTTAATAAGACGACTTTGGCGCAAACGCAGTGCGCAAAAGCCATAGTAGCGAGAAAGCAACAGCACACGACGCCAATAAGAGGTTTTTGTTTTCCGAAGTGCCATCAAAAAACTTTTTCAAAATGTTCAAACAACATTGTTTTCTGCAATCATACTTCTTTTTAGAAATGCGTATGTTAAGCATGAAATGTTGGTTTTTGTGGTGTACAATAGTTGGCCAGTAGTAGAGCAAGCCATCGCTTATTTTGGGCAAACTTCACATTAACACGCTTTTCTGCCGGTTTGTTGCAATTTATAGACAGGATATTGAATGTTAGCGCATTCTTGATTAACAAGAAACGTTTATTTCTTCATTATTTTTGGCCAAAGTTGTGGTTCTGCAGTCGGCAGTTCTTCGCCCCTTGATGCTTAGAGCGCCCATGGTAGCTTAGGTGGTCATCAAGAAGCTCCATGCAAAATCCCATGGGCGGGGCGCCAGTTTCCCTCTAATTAATAGTAAGAGACTCTGTGACGTGATCAGCCACGGCGCCGCGCCGCCAGTAGCTTCACACCACGTGACCAACCACATGGCAGCGTGGCGACGGCGCCACGCTGAAGGCCCGTAATGTTACCGTAATGTAGCTATCGCTACAAAAATTGGAGTGGACACCTAAATTTCGCTTAAGGGTATGCCGTGATAGTGTAAGCGGTTAATTCTACTAAATTTTAGATTTGGTCAATCTTGACTTACATTCATAGATCTCCGCCAGTGCTCACGCCTCTCCTGGCGCCGTGGTTCAGCAGTTAAGCGATGCGGCACTGCCCTGCGTTGGCAGGTGCTCCCAGCAGTGGACTTCGTGCGGACCAGGTTGCTCATCCCGATTGACAAATCATTAATGCATCTGACACAGTGGGCATTTTTTTCACTATCCGGTGGGCAGGTGGTCATGACGCTGCAAGGTCACGTGGCCTAGGTGGCTCACCTGTCTCCTAGGTTGCTCTCTTGGTCCCATATGCCATAACCATGCTCGTGATATTTCACTCTCAACGCCAACGTCGACAATGCCATCACCGAATTTTCTAGACAACGGGGACCTCTAATGACATGGCGTTGTAAGTGCCTTCAGCGCTTAAGTATTTATTATGTGCCTATTTTAATTTCCTTGGAAAACACCCGGATTTTAAGTTCTTTTTCTTGTCTGATACTGTTGGTAAGACGCTCTCACCTGCACAACTCCAATGATGCAATCAGCGCGTAAACGCTGACCTCCACTCCTTTTGGCAGTCCTGTGGTACCTGAAGTGTAAGTGTAGAGCGTGATGTGCGTCTTCGCATCGTCGATGAAAGGCTCATCAAAAGAGCTGGCATCTTCCTCCTCGAAGTCTTCAACGCAGTGTAAGCCCTCCACACTCTCCATACAAAACAGGCCCTGCAAGAAGCATTAGAGTTTCAAAGGGCACGAAGGCGAACGGAGCTCCTGCCCCTAAGTGTCACAGCTTCGGGTCGCGTTGCTGCAAGTGCTTTTGCCTTAGGCTCGCAAAGTAATAGGCACTTTCAATAATATCTCCCCTTTCCTCCCACTGATTTTGTCCAGCTTTACTGTCGAAGCAGGCGGCCAATTGTTGTTATCGTGTTTATATCTTCTGTACTGCTCTCTTTTTATTTTTTCTGTTGATTGTTTTTTGCTTGTTCCAGAACTGAGCACATGAATGCGTTCAAAAGTTCCTGCTCTGTTTTTTAACGTAATGCCTGCCACAGCATACAGGTTGATCTCGTAATAGTAGAAGGAGATGAGAAAGTGGTGCGTCAGCGGTGACGCGCCTGTCCACCGCACAGAGTGTCGTTGACCGCGGCAGCCTTGATTTCATGAACGTGATACAAGTGGTTCGAGTCAGCCATTAGTATGACCAGGTGGTACCTACTGGAAAATTGCATGAAAGAAGCCAGTGGCGGCGTGACTTTGCACACACGTCGCCACGAGTGTGATCTGGCTCCTGTTGCTCTTCTCTACTATAGGCAGTGACATCACCAGGCGTTAAGGGCAGTTAGTGCTATCTGCAAGCGGTCCTGGCGAGTCAACCCACTCAGTATTGTCCGGCTGAATTAACGCGACTACACGGCCGATTATCGCGACTCGCTAGCGTTTGCACAGCTCCACAAGCAGATTTACACTCGACAGGTAAATTTCAGTCCGCCAAGCATGATAATATCGTGCCCAAGTAATATCGAGTTATGGTTCGCCGCCTATACCATTCGTTTGAGCAGGAGGCATAGCACCATCTATTTGGTTCGCTGTAATCAAAGGGGAGAAAAAAAAGGCGTATGTCTGTGAAGGCATACTGCAGATTCCGCCGTTGCCTTTCCACAGGAAACGCCCTATTAAAAGGAAAAGAAGCGGTGCTGGCAAAGGAAAGGAAATCCACCGTTAAGCTCTTGTCTCTCAACGCACTCGCCGAAAATCCTACCAGCTCGAAAGCGAAGGAGAGGACGCACAAGAAAGCATTGAATTCAAGAAGATACGTAGCCGTACACCTCGTTCGGTACTCGATTAAGTTAGGATCCGCCACACTTCCTAAGAGAAGCAAGATCGACCAGCGCAACACGTAAAACCTCTTCCCATCTTGTAGCGAAAGCTGCATTACGGCACCATTTCTAGCCTTCAGCGTGGCGGCACCATGGCGGTGGCTGCGCCGCCACGCTGTCACGTGGCTGGTCACGGGGTGTGGAGCAGCTGCCGGCGGCACGGCGCCGTGGCTGGTCACGTGGTGCGGAGCGGCTGCTGCTGCCGGCTGCGCGCCGCACCGGCGAAAACGAGCTGCAACAGCTGTGCGCATGCGCCGTGTAAAATGGGACGAAGATGAAGAAGGTACGCCCAGAGAAACGGAGCGGCGAAAGACGGAAATTGCAATTAAACTGAGCATATTCCACTCGGCCAGCTGCAGCTATCGCGTCACTCCAGGTTTAAGTGCAGAGCTAAACCACCGCCAATTTTTTCTAGTTATTACTGTTTCCGTCATATTTATCTTGCAACGCCAAGCAAAAAACTGTTTTTAGAGTTTTGCGTCGTCATTCTAGTGCGAAAGCACTGTTTTCGTCTTGCGAAAACCACCAGTTTTCTCAGTAAGGAAATTCTGTGATTGGTTGAGAGGGTCATCATGTCGTCAGCACAGGGAAATTTGAAAACCTGAGGACTAGAATGAGTACTTTCTATTGGACTATCATTTGGAACTATACTAACCTGACCCACTCTTACACTTTAATCAACCCACTTATTCACCTTAATCCACCCACCAAGCACGCTTATCTACTTTATTTAAGCAACTAGTCCACCTAAATGTATTTTGCAGCTACCCAGCTACCCAGCTACCCAGGCTGCGGGGTAGCGGCTAAGCACCTGGCGGTGCTGCTCTAGCTTGCTAAATTTCTCCTTTTTGTCTGTGCCTGCTTGCTCCTGTTCTAGGGTGATTGGGCGCGGGACGAGAGCTTAATGTCTACTTCTTTTCCCGGCCAGAAGTTTTCTCCTTGGTCGGCATCTCTTGCTCAAGACCAGCTCGCAATTGATCTCTTTTTCCGCAGTGGAGTTTCGAGCATTCCCCTCGCTTTAGGGCCTTCCGATAGAAGCGCTATCCGACTAAACAACCCAGAGGCAGTACAGGCGGCTCTGCAATCCACATCAAAGCACTTCATGCGCATTTTCGATGTCCGGCAGTTCGGCAGGGGGGTATTTTGTGCTGGTCACCGGATAAGGACTGTATGGAAGAACTGCTGAAATGTACGGCCTTCGCCAAACACCCGGTGAGCGCTCATTTCGCCTCATCTAGCGTGTTCCAAGGGCTTGGTGCGAGGGGCCGACTCTCGATTGAGCCCTATGAAAACGCTCGAGAACCTCTCGCATGCAGGAGTGATTGCTGTCCATGGATGCAGCAGGATGGTTGACAGAGTGAACATTTCTACGGAGTCCGTCATTGCAACATTTGAAGAAATATTCTGCTCATCAGAGATTAAGGTGTGGCCATTGCATTTTCGAGTAGATGCCTTTAAGTCTCGGCCCCTTCAGTGCCAAAACTGCTGGCGATTTGGCCACAGCGGCAAATCCTGCAAATCGACCTTACGCTGCTGTGCTTGTGAGGAAGGTCATTGCAGAGAGGAATGTCACTACAGCAAAAGAAATGTTGTTTGTGTAGTGGTGCTCACCCTGCTAATTCGCCTGACTGTCGAGCACGAGCACAAGTAGTTCAGGCGCTCGAGCTTATAGACAAGCGCAGATGCACGCGTGGAGAAGCTTTTGCCGCAGTCAAGGAGAGAGCCTCAGGCTACTCTAGCGTGGCCGCCAAATGCCCACCCAAAATGGATGCCAGTTGGTCCCAGGCTATTACAGTGGCAGTTGAGAAAGTTGTTGGCAAATGCAATAGATCGCATTATAGAAACCGTTTCCACGCGCATTTCGCTGGTAATAGCTACACAGATGACCAATATGTTGCAGGTGCTCACCGCTCCGCTCTAGCCTTCTTTGGCTTCGGAAGCTGCTCCTCCTTCTGTGATAATCAATTCCGCTCCACAGGGCCAAAAACAATAGGAACAACAAAAGACATCTCAGGTCTCTCCTCCGAACAGCGTTTTGAACGCATGCTCTATGGACTGTGTGGGTATGGAGTCTGATCTCCGCGCCCGGAAACGAAGTGGGTCTCCTTTGAATATTGCAGGTCCATCTTGCCCCCAGTCAAGACCAAGAAAAGTAACGCAAGTCAAAATCCGAAGGCCAGGATTCTAAAAAAGGTGGTCGCGGCTTCGGCCCTCCTGCCAAGATAGGGTTCTTAAGTGTACTCCAGTGCAATTGCCGACCTATATTCTCAGCTTCATCAGATTTAAATTGCCTATGCAGCAAGCTTCTACCAGATTTAGTTGCATTACAGGAAACATGGCTAACTACAAATTTCAATTATTATCTAAAGAATTACCGTCCGTTCCTGCTTGACCAGTCATCACTAGGGGGAGGGTTGTTAGTGTTCATCTCTACGAAGTTCTGCCACAGGGCATGCATTTCTTTCCAATATGCGGACAATGAATGTGAAATCCTTGCGGTTGACCTCAGTGTCCCAGGTCAACAGCCCTTTACGGTAGCTAATGCATATTTCCCGTCTGGTGCGCATGACACTCGGCCCCTTGACTCACTCATGTCTAGTAGCCGTTCTCAGGTTTTGTTACTTGGAGACTTCAATTCGCACCATGTGACGTGGGGGTTTAAAAGAGACAGCTTTGGTTCTAGACTATTTAATTGGGCTTCTGACAACAACTTGATCTGCAACAATTCCGGATTGCCTAAGTTTGTTCGGAGTCAATGCCGCTCTGTCTTGGATTTAACTTTTTCCTCCCCAGGAGTCTCTCTTATGTCTTGGACGCCTGTTGACTGTGCAACAAACAGGGATCATCTACCTATTAGTTTCAAGTTTGCGTGTAAATTAACTCTTTCTGAGCGACATCAGCGCACGTTAATAAATAACTGGTGCTTTAAAGACACGCTAAAATCATCCCTCCAAATCACTTCAGACCCTTGTGCTGAGACAAGGGCCGAAAGCAAGGCTACACATCTATGTTCAGTACTGGACCATGCAAGGCAAAACTCTGAAGTTTTGGTTAACGAAACCAAGACCGCAGTCGCGAACAATTCGTGGAATGCTTAGTGCACGCGTGCATATAGACGACAGAAAGCAGCTTGGAAGAAACTTCTCATCAATCAATGTCCAAAAAATTGGTTGGCTTAAATATATGTGGCAGCAACATTTAAGCGCACTGTCGCCCGTGCAAAGGAGGAGTAAAATAAAAATCATTGATTTCCTTTCGCAATCAGGAAATAAACGAGCTTTGTTTAACTTCATGAGGCCGTACAGTGTGATTCCACTGGCTGCCAACATTGAATCCCTCGTTCAGTCCCCTGCTGACATCGCAAAGGCCTTAGAGGACATTGCGTGTGGCCCAGAGCTTCGCTTTACACCTGCTCTACCTTCTCCTGCTATATATTCACATGCACCTCAAGTAATTTCACTGAGGTCCCTATGTCTGAGCTGTCGCACATTGTTCTGCGCTTATCCGCAGCGGCTCCTGGCCCCGATTAGGTCACTTCATCTATCATCAAAATTTTGTTCAATGAATCTCCTGAAGACCTGTTGGCTCTAGTCAACCATTCCACTAAAGGTCCCTGGAAAGCTCATGAGTGGCGTCTTGCTGAAATAGTTCCATTGCTTAAAAAGCAAGGGAGGGCTTAACTTCAGACGACATACGCCCTATTTCATTAACATTGAGCCTAGTGAAATTGGTGGAAAGGGTCCTTTTCAGCCGTGTCATGTCATTCATTTCGGGAAATGCTCCCTTGAATCCGTGTAAAATGGGTTTCAGGCCGGGTTGTTCAATTTGGTGTGCTCATACTGACCTAGAGAGTCGTATTTAATTAGCACTCAATAGGAAACAGTTTGCTGCGCTTGTCACCTTTGATGTCAGTAAAGCATACGACAGTGTTGAGCACTCGACTCTGTTACTCAGATTACCGGAACTCAATTTCCCAAGCTATTTCGTAGCCTGGATTTCTGATTTTTAGAAAAATAGAGAATTTTATTGCTGCCAAAATGGTTTTTCCTCAAGGAGATATCAACAGACAAGAGGTGTACCACAAGGATCAGTTCTCTCACCTGTTCTTTTTAACATTTTTCTAAGCTCAATTCCAAGCACTGAAAATGTGAAAACTTTTGTGCACGCCGACGATATTGCATTTTTTGCATCACCAGGTGACCTTCCCACTCTTTGTCGAATCCTGCAAAATTACCTCAATGTTCTTGACAACTGGTAAGGAAGAATTGACATGTCCCTCAATGTGATGAAATGTGCATTGTTAGTATTTCCCGTTTCTGTTCCTGTAAATATCTGTCCGTCTATAGAAATAACATCATTCCTCAAGTACAGTATACGTATCTTATCTATTCTGGCGCCCTCACATTGAGCAAGCTTCTGAAAAAGGAGTTTGGGCCATTGGCATCCTGCGCAGGCTTTGTACTGCTAGGCCAGGCATGAGAAGGCATACACTTCTGATGATTTATAAAATGTACGTCCGCCCAATTTTGGAGTTCGTGTGTGTTTTATTCTCAGGAGCTCCTGCCTATAAACTTCGCCCTCTTGTGCTCTTGGAGCGTGAGGCGTTGCGCCTCAGTCTGGGGCTTCCAAAATATGTCGCTGATGCTGTTCTGCACCTTGAGGCGCGAATCCCCTCGTTATCAGCTAGGCTTCGCCTTTTAACAGTTAACACATTTTTAAAATTGTGCGATTCACCTCTTCGCTCCTCCAGTATAATATTTCTTAGTCAACCTTCCACCCTTTTTGTGTCGCCAGGTCTCGTTTTCAAACTCCTAAGATATGTTACGTGCAGTCCCTCCTTGATCCCATAATGATTCATTCCACAGATGTCCGCCAAATGTATAACAACTAATCTTCTGTCTAGATTGATTTCGATGACATTTTCCCATCGAATGCAAAGCTGCAGCCCTTCCCGCTTCTTCAGGGTCTGTTGCAGGACCACCTAAGGTCCTTTCCCTCTCATGTTCTTATTGCTACCGATGCCTCGCAGGTTCGCGAAAAGGCAGGTGTGGCAATTTTCTCGCCTTCACTGGATTGGCCTTTTTCTCTCCGTCTTCCTGACTTCACTCCAATTTTTCTGACTGAACTATTAGCAGTAATCTTAGCCTTACGAAAATTAGAAACTACCGTTTCCCAGGTCGTGGTTATGACAGACTCTCTGTCCATTTGCTCTTCATTATCCTCACCCACTGAGTCTCGGGCATTACGCCTTTTTAAGTTCCTGATTCCGCTCCATCTATATTCGTTAAGGTTGCTTTTGGTTACCAGGTCACATGGGCTTTCACTCATATGAGGTTGCAAATTCTTTAGCAAGAGCCTCTCTTTGCGGCCCAATTGTTGCTATCCTGCCAATGAGTGCATATACAGCTGAGGTGCGGTTTCGCAGCTACACAATATGTCAGGAATTTGCTGCCTGGGCTCTTACATAATCTCCCGAATATCAGCATCTTCTGCATCCTTGGAGTTGCAAAGACTGGCGCTCGCGCAGACTAGAGGTCTCTTTCGCGCGTTTCCGTGGCCGGGAACCCCTTTTAAATTTTTACCTTCAGAGATCTGGGCTCGCGGCTTCCCCATTGTGCCCTTTTTGTGCCGAACCTGATACAATAGATCACTTCCTGCTCTTCTGCCGCCGCTTCTTTCATTTGAGGAAGCGTCTTTTGCAAATTCCGTTTCATCAACTGGGCTTGCCTGTGTCCTCCGCGGTTGTCCTTTCCATTGGCGCTTCTTTGCTTGGACGAAGCGACAGGAGTGTGCGCTCTGCTGTCCAAAAGTTTCTTCAAGAAACGCAGCGACTTCCATTCTAATTTCTTTTTCCCGCTCTCAGTCAATACGACATTGAAACATTACAGGCATTGTATACTATTATGCACATTAAGCCATTGTCCCGTCTTCGATCTCCAAGTTAACAGGACCCCTGTCCTTGCGTCTTCCAATCTATCAGCGTACATACTATTACCCCTCCTTTTCCCGTCAAAACTTGCCTGTGTCCAGCAATTAACCGCCTGTGTCTTGGCCACTTCCCGCAGTGGGTATATGCCAGCAATGTCTGAGGCCTACCTACCTACCTACCTAGACAGGACGAACAAAGTTTTCTGCCTTGACAGCATTTTATGGGGTTGTCCTACATCCGAAGTTTGGGGCGTCCTGTGGTATACTTGGAGCAGTGCCAACTTCCAAATGGTTTAGCAATTTTATTTGTTTAATAATGTTGTTAAGTAGGCCCCCAACCTTTTACTATCGTATTGTATCGTATCCTTTCTCTTTCATTTTTTTTATCCCCTCACCACTTCCTCCCGTGTAGGGTAGCAAACTGATTATTCTTCCTGTTAACCTTCCTGTCTTTACTCTACACCCCCCCCCCCCCTCTCCCCCTCGTCCTATCTTTTCTATTGCTTTGACTGAGCGGATAGCGGCAAGAGGTCTTTCTTCCTTTCAGTGCACGGTATTATGTTTCGTCCATTTGATTCGCTGTGGACGGCAGTCAATTTCTTCGCTTTCGTTCATCGTGATCTGTTTTCGGCGCCCATAAAGTGTTGGCAGGTTAGTTCGCCGACGAATAAACGCAAGCTAAGGTTTGCTACTTTTTTTCTACGCACACGTGACGCGTAATACTCTCGGGTATTAGTCAGGTGGGTCCGACGTGCTTCTGCTTCTGTACTACTTAACCATTAAAGAATTTCCGCGTTCGCACGTTTCAGTTTCCGTTCGAGACATCATCACATTTCCCAGAACTTCCCTGTCGCCGTCGACGTGGGACACATTCCAGCCCTGCCATTTCACGTCACTAATACATCAAGAACCTTCACTGATAATGGATGGAGATCTTATATATCATTTGTCACATACGCGAAATGTATTTCCCCGTCCAAGGTAACGCCCGTCTACTTCCTCGAAATGTAAAAATAATTTTTAAATGCTTATTATTCTTGAAAGACCAATAATAAAAAGATAACGTATGCCTTGGAGCATCACGCAAGGGCTATTTTTGGTATTCTCCGGGTAGAGTTCATACTACAATCAAAAACTGGCCTGGTTTAGCTCTGGTTAAACCTAGTGTGCAGCGATAGCTACCGCTGGCCGAGTGGAACTTGCTCAGTTGAATTGCAAAGTCAGTCTTTCGTCGCTCCCTTTCTCTGGGCGTTCCTTCATCATCTTTGTCCCACTTGACACGGCGCATCCGCACAGCTGTTGCAGCTCGGTTTCGCCGGCAGCAGCAGCTGCTGCGCACCACGTGACCAGCCACGTATGTCGTCACGTGACCAACCACGTGACAGTGTGGCGGCGCCGCCACGCTTAAGGCTCGAAATGCTACCGTAATGTAGCTATCGATATAAATTTTCAGGAACAAGAGCATCGCGGAACCTCTATATGGCTGATACGCTTGGCAGTCTTGTGCAGAATGCTCAGCATTAGTGGCTGCCACGAGAGGCAAGAAAAAATGTTTTGCGGAGAAGTATTAGCCTCGGAACCCGCTGGAACAAGAGAAGACTGAAGACTGGTGACCGAGATAGCAAAGAAGTGAGAAATGAAGTATGCAGGCTGATAGTGCACCCCGCTGGGTTTGTTCAAGAAATATTGAAACGGAAAAAATGCCCGGTTTTATTAATTTATTGCTGAGCCAACGTCATAGCTCATAATAAAAATACTTTACTTCTGTGAAGGAACTCTATAAAGATGGTTTCAGCGCTGAACGTTTTATTATGTGCTTAAGCCTGAAAACTGTTTAAACGTAGCTGAAAAGTTTATACTACAAGCGGTGTAGTTCCAAGACATATATATATATATATATATATATATATATATATATATATATATATATATATATATATATATATATATATATATATATATATATATATATATATATATATATATATATATATATATATATATATATATATATATGAATGTAAAACGGGCAACCTTCACTGAAAATCATTATCATTTCCCAGGTTCACTTAAATGGATGATCCCTAGGGCTGCGAATCAATTGTCTCGCAACTTAGGGTACGGAGTTTACTGGAAAGTTGCATTCGCTACGTTAAACCCAGTAAACCGCTGCTGATCTCCACCCTACATGAATGCCTTTTTGCCGGCCGGTTCCCGCCTACGTTGCTACTTTAGTGCGAAGGAACTGGAACCTGATTTTAAAATGAAAGTCGTAACGAGACCTCTTTCGACAATGTTATACAGAGGCTCTTACCTTGAAATGGCATATCTGGTGAATGCTCAATATCTTCTTGACGCTTTCTTTCTCGGTTACGATGAAGGTGGCGCCACTGTCTTGCACTTGATACAACACTTCCCCTGCAAATAACCACATGGGCCGTACATTCAAAAGTGATAAATAAAGATATTTTCACTTTCCTGAAACGTACAAACTTAAAGAAGGCGCCATGCAGTCCCCATCACTACGCTATTTCGCCGTCTGCCAGTGCGCCATTAGAAGCAAATGCATGCGGCATCGTAGCGAGTAAACATGGCAATAGCGATTTCTACCGTCGATAGGGTATACGGCATTGACTGCAGCCGAGTGGATGGGAATACACCTCAGTAACAGTAGGGGTGATTAGTTAGGGAGTCTTGCTGAAGAAGTGCTCAGGAGTACACAAATAGCAAGAGCTTCCGAGTTTTTTATTGACAAAATACAAAATTGTCTTAATGCTTAAAAAAGCTCATGCGCTGATCTTTCACGTATTTTATTTTGATTCACTGAGGAATAGAGGCCCAAAAGTCTTATGCTGTTGCCCTTTCCAAACTGCTTTTAAAGGTACTACGACGGTTAGAAATTTTGAGAGTGGGAGTCAGGAACCAACATGCAGACATTTCTATATACTTCTTTGAACAGAACATTAGAAACTGTTCATCCCTAGCCGTCCAATGATGTTTCAAGACTGACACGACGCAACCAAGAAACACAGTCGGTATGGGCGTGCGATGCGCGCCCCGATCTTTGCCCGAGCGCGATTCCTTGAAATATTACAAGCGTCGTCGGACACTGCGGCTCATACCGAAGCATTTCATTCCAGCTGTCCCATCGGTTGTTCAGCTGGGCAGAACGTTTGAGTGCCTGGTAATACGACCGCTGGCTTGGTCCATCAACAACGGCGGCAAGTGGCGCACCAGCTATAAAGGCGAGTATTTGACGCCGGTGTCAGCTGTACCGGGACACTTTCGCTTTCGACATCAATCTACGTCATCTCTTCGCAAAAAAAGTGCGTTTAAAATTTTGTTCCTGCTGCCAAACTCTTAGTGTAGGCTTTCAAGTCCTGTCGAATATGCTGCCAACGCTGAATTCTTGTTATTGTTCTCAGCTGATATTGAAATAAATCTGGCCTGATAATCTGCTCGCCGAACTCAACAAATTGTATTCTGTCTTCTGCTCAGCATCAACCACCAGTGACGTTCAGAGACTATGGAATCAAAGAAAAGGAACTAAAGTGCTCATGCCGACATTTGCAGCGATCTCAGTGTGACCTATTATCCCGGGATGTAAATGATCTTGCCAGAAATGTTTCATTCGTGGCTTTGCCTTGAATTTCCACGTCCGATAACTAACCTTCAAATGCAATTCTGGCATAAGCTATTCCAAGAGTTCTCGCCGAATAATAACTTAATCTTCTCTATTCTCCGCTAAATCTTGAGCCTACGTCCAATACAAGCCCAATCGATATTCTTCCTCTTCAATGGTCGTTGAAACAAATATCAGATTTCGCGCAACAGAAAGCGGAACTCTCGCTTTCGGCTACCGCTCTCGCTCTAATGTAGTTGCATTCTCGTTCTCTAAATTCGCGGAAGCAAATGACCTGATAGGTCGCAAGTTAAAACCACAAATAAAGCGCGAGAAGTAGCTTTTCAGATCCTTTAAAAACGGCGCGGTATCATTTCATGTTCTCGAAAAACAATGGGCATGACATAATCCCCATGGTAGGAAACAGTTTTGCGTCTTTCTAAACGGCATAAATTTCCGACAGTAAAAATAATTTTATACGAATCAGCTGGTCATGTTCCGATAAGTTATAGCACAAGTGCTGATATGTACTTCCAGACCTTTCTATGAAATTCTTGCAAATATACGCACATTTCAAAACCTTATTACAAGCGTTCCCCCTCAAGAAAGAACTAATTTCCAATCGATTAATTACCTACGAGCAACATACTATACTGAGCGAAATATAGCTAAAAGACCACGTTGCTTAGTGCTAACGTGAGGAAATTCAGGGAAGAAACATTATTATACGTCATAATGACGTGCCACCGCTATTGTTCTAGTTACAGAAGGACGACATTACGCAATGAGGCATCTGTAAAAAAAGATTCCAAGATCAGCTTTGCAAATATGCACGCTGGCATCCAGCCAGGAAGGAACTGTAGCCCTCGTTACAGCCAGAGTTCGTATACGTGTTCGGGACAGGAACAACGCGGCAGAGGACGGAGCAGCGTAGCGAGAGCAGGAGGGTGCTGGAGAACCCCGCACTGGTTTAGTTTACATATTTACGGCACCCTGAAGACATATCATAACATAGCCTTGGGGCGGGTTTTATACCCTTGCCCCTTAGCTGGGCTAGGTAGTTTCTTGACGAGTATTTAATCGGCTGTAGGTACGAGACGCCTGGGGCCCGCCACAGCACGACGCGGCACCGGGGTCCTCTAGCGGCAGTTCCGGTGGCGATGATGATGAGGCCACCGGGACACAGCACTTCGAACCTCAACGGTCATTCACCAAAGCTGGCCCCGCCGAAAGTAGGCGCTGACAGCATGAAGCCTCCTTCCAAGAATGGTGTTCGCTTCTGAAGAGGTCTTCGGCTTTCTTTCGCAGCGATCGTCGTAAAAGACGATTTCTCCTTCATGCTACCACCGTTCTCAGTAGAGGATTGATTGGTGCATTTGTTTCCTTCGCTACTATCGAGATGTTCGGCTGACACCGTCTTGCGCTATTATGAGCGCTCTGTCGGAGTGGCTTGCAGGCGAGGTGGGGACGGACCCTTCTTTCCTGAGACAAAAGGGTGATGCCGTCGCTTCTGCCGCGGCTTCTCGGGGGCCGGCGGATAGCCGTCGTGAGGATGACGGCTTTGTTGCCGTTCACGAGTCCCGCATGCTCTGACCAGCGTTGCCAGTAGTAGGATCTCAATACCCTGCTGAGAGGACAGTGGTACGTCTGTCACGTCCAAGACGTATGTTTTAGCACTCTACCGTATAAATGACAGTAGCATGCTCGACACAAATATAATTATCTACAACTCAGGGAGCACCGCGATGCCTTTAGACTTTTTGTTTCGAATCACTGTTGAATCCTACATGGCACTGAAGCTCTGAGTACGCTAACCGACGGCTAATTCGTCGATGACTGGCCTACTGAAATGGTTGAATAATTTTAGCGAGAAAAGCAATATTGCACTGTGCTCATCATTGCCGAGGTTGTCCGCTGCCAGCTCAAGGCTGTAGCTCCCGGTGCCTGCCCTACACCCGTGTCTTTGATCCTTCGGCTGCTTCCGCTGGTGCGACACCCACATTCCCGCTAAACGGCCGCGGTCGAGCTCATTACCTCGCTCGCGGTAAGGAGACACTGTTTCACGCCCAAGCCATCTTATGCAATCTTTCCTCACTATCGCACTCATTAGCACTCAGCCCCTACACCAAGAGTAAAGATCGGGTTCTTATGCCACCTCTCTACTTCGATGTGCTACGTTGATTTGGCGTTGGAAGTTAAGCAAACAACCTGACGATGGACGAATGATGACACACGGAGAACAGAGTAACTGGGATTTATAATATCTCAAAAACAATACAGGAACGTATACCGACAGAAGAAACAGAAGCTTCGCCCTGAGGTACTATTTCACACATTAAGTAGCTCTTAGAGCTCACAGCTCGCTCTTGACGGCTTCTGAAAAGCAGAGGCCTCTCTGCTGCCCTCGATGAAGCCTGACCAGGAACCGTCTAACTCTACGCTCCGTTTCATCCAACAGATGTAACGCTGTGAAAGGTAACGATGTAGTGCGCATGAAAAAATAAAAGGAGGAATGTTACTCCGGGCTTGGTTTGTGACTGAGTGGCCTAAGGCACGAGAAAACGGCGGTGTATCGTCACCGATAACAGCGCATTTAATGAACCTCATGACAAATGTTTCATGCAGTAAGCTTGCAGGAAAGCATTGTTTATTTTTCGCTGACCACAAGCAACGCACTGCTTTTTGATCATGGATGTAGGCAGCGCAAGCGAAAGCGCTATCTCTGACCGCGTTGCGCCCACTGATGTCCACTAGGTGGCTGGATGCCGCCTTCCCGCTTTCCGAAGTGGGCGCAAGTGAACCCATCGGAAGTTGGGCGGCATGTCCTGGAAGTTCAGTGTCTGCTGGGTAATTCAATGCAAAAAGTCGCGCATTTCGCCTTTGCGCCCTCGGATTTTTGCCTTGTTTTCGTGTAAACTCTACTTTAATATAAAAGGAACAGGCAAGCTCAACGTGAGAAATGCGAGCACTGTTTGGGCCCTGTAACTTAAGAGAAACCGAAGAAAAAAATCATGCAGGTCTCACCCTACCCCGGCAAAGAGGTACGTGCATTAAACACTATGTTCTTATCTGAATCTTGCCTTCCAAGCGTAATCAGGAGAAGTAATAGAATTACGATGAGGCTAGGTCATCTTAAAACCAAATTTTGTGTAGCAAAGAAAAGGCGAACGATGGCACGGAAATCCTCACACTCGAAGAGCCACGCGATATACAACTGCCGCAGTTTCAGTTTCGAGTTGGTGGCGAACAATGTCTCTTCTCATCGATGGCTTTAGGCTATCATTCACCTTGCAGACGTGCTTTTAACCTAACTCTATAGCACAGCCACGTTTTAGCTGCACAGCGCGAGAGAAACGACTGACGAGAAAGACGAATCCTGAACCGCGTGTGACAAGCGCTGAAAGAAGTCAGCTGCCAGCGTGTGCCAGCGTGGCCTTCAGACGAACCAGACGCCACGGACGGCGGTGCGTCGAGGACAGACATCTTGACGTGTGGACGGAAAGGATCTTCAAAACTTATCTGCAGCAGTCTTTCGAGGGTCGACCGACGCGGACTACCGTCTTCCTTCTTCGGTAAGGCCGTTCCACGTGTCGGGGTTTTGGCCAGGTTTTCTTTTTTTTTTGGTGCAGTGCCGATAGATAGGGGCAATGTCCCCTTAGGCCTACCGTCATGTCGTTAGCTTCCCCGGGTGGGGGTCCGGCTCCCTGGTTCGACAGCCTGCCGGCCCAAAATTTGCCCTTATATGCTTTCGGTAGAAATGGTGTCATGGACATCCCAGTGGCACTCGTACCCCTTGGAGACGGGGCAATTAAACTGAAAAAATCTAAATTGATGCAGGAGCAGCCGAAGGCTGCTACCAGCCGCCACTTAGAAATCTCCGAAGTGCGCCCTTTCGGCCGTAGAGGCACACTGTGCCGATCCTCGGATGTGCAATGCGTGTCAGAGTTGCTGCACTGCACATCCTTCGCGTCATTGCCAGTCGAACCTTTCATACCAGAACAACTTGCATGTTAGAAAGGAATCATCCGCGGCGTGGACCCATCGGCGTCTCCTCAGGAACTACTTGACGACCTTCAGGACGCCGGTGTTGGCGTGATATCAGTTTACCGCTGCACCAGAGATGCTAAGGGCTCACGTGTGCCGACAGAGTCTGTGATCGCTACGTTTGCAGGGTCTCCGTGCCCGTCTGAGCAAAAGGTTTGGACCATAGTGTACCGCGTCGACCCGTTACATCCTCGTCCGTTGCAATGCAAGAATTGCTGGTGCTTTGGTCATAGCAGTAAAGCTTCCAAATCAGCGACGCGTTGCCGACTATGCGGGGAGAATCATTCCGCAGACCTCTGTGCATCTGAAGGTCTCATTTGTACTCTATGTGGCGGCAGTCATCCGGCTAATGAAGCTGGCTGTCCCAAGCGTTCAGAGGAGCAGAATGTTCTGGACATCATTCAGCAGAGAAGGTGTTCTAGGGTGGATACTATGCACAACTTGACCGTAAGAAGAACTCTTATACGGGCATGGCACGATCAGCTGGTTTTGAGGCAGAAGCGTTGCTGACAATGTCCGTGGTGTCAGTGGTCGAGAAGGCGCTGGCAGGTGTTGTGGACCGTATGCTGACTACATTCACTGAAACTCTGTCCCAGGTTATTGCAAATCAGGTTGCTCATCCAACTGTTGGCATTCCTGTTCAATCAACCAGTTCTTCTCATAGCCTCTCTGGTGTCTCTCCCATGGCTCCTATGCCTGCTGAATCCTCGTCTGTGCCTGTACATGGTGCCGGGGATACCAGCATTTCTACTGCTTGCACTCCGGACGTCGAGATGGGGAATCCTTCCCAGAAGCGTCGTGCTGCTTCCTCTCCTTCGAAGTCTGCCCTCCCAAGCAAGAAAGGTTCCCCCAGAATTCCACATAAATCTGATTTGTTACAAGAGGCTGTCACAGCCTCTCTGCTCTTACAGTAAAAATGGCGGGGTTAAAAGTACTACAGTGGAATTGCCGTTCAGTGGTATCTTTTAACGATTTACAGCACCTTGCCTCACAATTAGACCACGAAATAATTTTACTTCAGGAAACTTGGCTTACTTCTATTAGGTCATTCTCTCTCAAAAACTTCCGGGTATTCCGAGCCGATCGCAATTACGGTCGGGGTGGTGGCTTGTTAACATTAATTTCTTCTAAATTTGTTCATCGGGCGCAGATAGCAAACCAAATTCAAACACCTGACTGCGAATTGTTGGCTGTTGATATCGCAATTCCACAGTGTACTCCCCTTACTGTAGCTAATGTTTACTTTCCTTCAGGTGTACACAACACTGATCATTTAAATATTATTTTGCGGTCTAACAATAGAGTGGTGATTGCTGGAGATTTCAATTCCCACCACGTAATTTGGTGTTTTCGTACCGATGCATGTGGCCAGCTTCTATGGTCATGGATGTCGGCAAGGAACGTGCGTTGCTGTAACAGTCCAGGAGTAACTTTCTTGCGTTCCGACTCTCGGTCTTTCATTGACCTAACACTGGCTGTGAACCGGGCGCAGGTTTCTTCGTGGTCTACACTGGACTGTGGTACTTCCAGTGACCACTTTCCGATATCTTTCACAATAGCAGATTCTCCCCCAAGGACAACTGCGTCTCCACAAAAATTCGTAAACCACACACTTTTAAAAAAACTTGTGCAATCCTCTTCCTCATCCATTGCATCATCGGATAACTTGGATCGCGCTAACCGAGTTCTCGGTTCTGTGTTAGGGGCCTCTGAGCGTTCCGTGTGCACGGTGCAGTCTACGGTCAAGAACAAACAGCCCTCCCTGTGGTGGAATGATGACTGTGAGAGAGCATATCGCCTTAGAAAAGCTGCTTTGAAAACCCTCTCTCATAACCACTGCCCGCGGAATTGGATAAATTACAAATTTCTAGCGGCTTCATTTTAAAGGACTATTGGTAAAGCGAAGGAGGAGTACAATGAGAATTTGAGCAGTTATCTATCCAGCCCTAATAACCGCAAAGCTTTGTGCCGATTCATGGAACGCACCCATAAAACACCGACCTCTCATGTTACACAGTCCGTGTTCTTAACACCAGAGGATGCAAAAAATCAACTTGACCAGATAGCACAAGGCCTTGCTTTGCGCTTTCAGGCGCGGTTGGTGGTTCCATTCGTACCACCCCCTCCGCGCGCAGACTTCACTGCGGTTACACCCTCAGAATTATTTTCCATTGTTACTGGCCTCAAACCTGCAGCTCCCGGATGCGATGGGATCTCTATCGGTATGTTGAAGTCTCTTGTGGAAGAATTTACCTCGGATCTATTGTATATGGTTAATGTGTCCCTGGAAAAAGCTTGGCTCCCTCCTGAATGGAAAAGGGCGAAAATAATCTTGCTTCTCAAGGATCTAAAAAAAGATTTACAAATTGATAACCTTCGCCCGATTTCCCTCTTGTCTAATTTAGTTAAAGTTATTAAACGCATTTTGCACAGCCTCCTACAGATCATGTTCTTGTAGTACAAGCCTTCAGTGGTTCTCAGATAGGGTTTCGCCGGGGGTGCTCGATTCGGACCGCACACTTGGATTTGGAAAGCGGAATTAGGATTGCAATGGAAAAGAAAGAGGTCGCGGCTTTAGTCACCTTGGATGTCGCTAAAGCGTATGACAGTGTAGAGCATTCGATTTTATTGAACAAGGTGGACGAAATTCGGCCGCGTTTTTATATTCTTGCATGGGTTCAGGAATTCATAAAAGAAAGGCGGTTCTTCTGTTCGGACGGTTCCTTTACTTCCGAGACTTTTTCACAGACTAGAGGTGTTCCTCAGGGTTCCGTACTGTCTCCGTTACTTTTTAACATACTTGTGCGAGATATACCAATTCAGGGTGACGTCAAGGTGTATGTGTATGCGGACGACATCGCCTTTTTCGCTTCTGCTAGAGACATACACTCACTTTACCAGCTTTTGCAGACCTACCTCAATGCACTGGAAGTATGGCTGGGCAAGTTACATTTAACTCTAAACGTGAACAAATCTTCTGTTCTCATTTTTCCTCCAGCGTCCCCTCTTTATATAATTCTACAGTATTGTGGCGCCCAAATCCCGCAAGTGGAGTCCTTAAAATATCTAGGTGTAATTTACGACCCTCACCTCGACTGGCGACCTCATATCAAAAGCATAGTCTTAAATGGTGAGCGAGCTCTCGGTCGCCTTATGTGAATCAGCAATAGGAAATTTTGTGTGCGCAGAGACACTCTTTTATTTGTCTATAAAACTTACATTAGATCAATTTTGGAGTTTGGTTGCGTTCTGTCCTCCGGTTGCCCTAGATATAAACTTCAACCGCTGATTCTTTTGGAGAGGCGTGCTCTACGGCTATGCCTGGGATTACCAAAATCAGTGGCGAATTGTGTCCTCTTTCTGGAAGCTCGCATAGAGGACTTGAACCCTCGCTTCCAACTTCTCACAGTGCGCAACTTCTTACCTTCTTACGGGGTCGTGAGCCAATGCCTGGAGTGGCTCCTCCAATTTTTTTGACAACCCCAGCATCCTTTCTAGATAAACATTGGCCGATTTACAAACTTCCTCACTTTGTGTTTACTGAGCACCTTTTGTCTAGAATTGCCGTCTCGCTTAGGTGTTGGCAATGCGTCAGCGATTTGCAGGCTGCACCAGCTGTTTGCTTCGATCGTGTGCTGCCGCTTTACGCAAAGAAATTACCTGCCAACGTGCTAAATGGTCTCCTGGAGGAATACCTATTGCAGTATCTGAGCCATGCTGCAATTTTCACAGATGCCTCTCAACAAGCCGAAAAGGCAGCAGTAGGTGTTTATTCACAAACACTAGGTTGGCGTTATTCTCTCCGGATCCCTAATTATACACCAATTTTCACTGCTGAATTTCTCGCTATTGGTTTGGCCCTTCAAAACGTTCCCAGAAATATTTCTCAAGTCATCATTCTTTCTGACTGCCGCTCAATCTTGGCTGCACTAGAAAGCTCGCAACCTAATCGCCTGTACCGATCCTTACGGTACTTTGTGCCACGTCATGTCCTATAGGTGCGTTTTCAGTGGATCCCAGGGCACTGTGGCATTTCTTCAAATTCTATGGCTGATTTCTTAGCGAAATCTGCCATTAATGGCCTTGTTGCCCAGGGCGTTCCAAACCTCGCACTTCTGACCACGTCCCGTTATGAACGTTTCCAAATTCACCATTACATGAGCCATGAGCCCATCCTCGGTACTGCGGATTTCGAAACTTTGAAATTCCCATGGAATATACGTTACTGCGCATCAAGACAATGTGAGGTTTCTATGACGCTGCTGCGTTGTAGGATTCCTCGCCTTAATCTATATTTATGCCGTTCGGGGTTCACGCCGTCGAATCTAAGTGCGTCATGCAGGGACGTTGAATCAATAGATCATTTCATCGTCTTCTGCCGGCGGTTTGCACGGCAGAGAATTCAGTTTTTGGTAAATCCTCTCGCTCAATTAGGTCTGCCGTTTACTGTTCCCGTCCTCCTCTCATTCAGTGCAACCGTCAAAGGGCATGTCATTTGGCAGGTGTGTCAGCTACTCCACAAGCATATCATTGCAACCGGGAGATTTTTGTGTTAACTTCTCGATACCTTTTCTTCTCTCTCAAAATTATTTGCTTTCTTATCAATTCTCAAATTTTAGTAATTCTACTCGCATCGCTTTGTTTCCTTGATTTCCAATCCGATTTCCTCATGCTCAATCAAAATTAACGATTTCCTTTTCACTCACAATCATCTTAATTGATAAGCCGTTTGAGATTCACTTGTATTAGACTTTCCCTGTTTGGATCTGCACCAAACCCTGGCCAATCCCCCACCGTGGGTATGTGCCATCATCTTTCAGACAACAGCAACAACAAGTCAGCTGCACCAATCATCACGAATAAAATCTCATTCAGGCATGATTTGACACAGTATGAAACAGTACATGATACACTTCGTAGAAAAAGCAGTACCATACCTTTGAACGCGCTAATGTGAACCAGCAGAACACCATCGGCATCTCACCAGATAGTATACTCTCGCCCTCCGGTTCGGTTTAAACATAATTCGGTAAAATGGTCACTGCAATGTCGGCTGCCTGGCGAAGGTTTCCACCTATTCTTTCGTAATTTATCCCATATTTATGGTGTAACTGGGCTTAGTGCGTAACAACGTGCATCACAACTAAGAGAATAGTTGGCGACGCTGGCGCAAAAGGACGACACAGAGCTGAGCAGACAAGTCTCCGCACGTGCTCTGTGTAGCGACGTTCTGTCGTCTGCTAGTGTCGTCCCATTGCGATGCATTGTACCCTTAATTTTGAAACGTCTTTCCCGAGCATTTTGCTGGTCTCCTCATGACGTTGACCGTGCAACAGGCACGCATTGTCGTGGAAAAAGACGAGAACGGCAAAAAGACAAAATTCTAAGTTGAAAACAGAAAGAGACTCTAAAAAAACGTTCTGAGGTCCGATTTCGTGCACTGCCAAAGCTGACTTCCGGGACAAGGCCTCTTACTTCTGGTGGCTTCACTTTTGGCCGCCCGATGCGCCATCCAGCCCCCTAGTGGAGATGAGTGGTTGCACCTTCTTAAGTAATAAAGAACGACATTTCTTGCGACTGCGCTG
The DNA here is from genome assembly GCF_052857255.1 of Amblyomma americanum. Lineage (NCBI taxonomy): Eukaryota > Metazoa > Arthropoda > Arachnida > Ixodida > Ixodidae > Amblyomma > Amblyomma americanum. Next base: position 134,786,129 of record NC_135503.1, read on the forward strand.
AGAAAAGGAGTAGGCGCCGCAGCGCGCGCTAAGCTGCGTCTTCCTCCCCTGTCTTCTTGATGGGGCTCAAACCATACCCAACGCCTGTCCGCGTGAGCCGCTTCGCCAAGGTCGTCGTGAAAGGAGGACCTGGCTCCTGTGCTGAGATACGCCTGCGGGAGCGTTTAAGAAAATGCTTTCAAGAGTGAAAGTTTTTACTATCTGAGCCACAAGTTCGTAGGTCATTAGCGTTGCGCCGTGACTTCTAAACCAAAAGATTGCCCAGACCACGGCGTCACGCCAACTGTCGCCGAATGGAGAGTGGGTATGAAGATGAAGAATAAGAAATGTGGTTGCGCGCACATGTAGGTGCCAGAAAGAAGAGGCGAAGAATTAACACATGCTTTCGAATGTTTACTCGGTTTAAATATATTAATACCCTACACTCTTTGTTTCTGCGGCGCGCGCGCCGCAAGCACCCAGCGTTAACTACAGCGGTCTACACGCCCCACCATAAGAAGATTGCTGGGCTTTTCTTGGCTAACGAATCTGTACACAAAGAAAAGGCCGTGCCTTGCCACCCACACAGCGAAAGTTCGCGTGCACAGTTCTCATTCGTTGTGCTTTCCTGGCGTGCACGATATTCGCGCCGTGACGAGATTCTCGCAGTCGTGCAGAAATCGCAGATCTTGAAGTTTTTCGTGCGTCTCCCTCTCCCCTCTCTTGTATGGTGTTTCTCAGAATACCGTTTTAAGCCCTGTTCTATTTCTTAACATAACTGACTTGCCGTTTAACACTAGGCCTAACATCCGACTATTTTCCCTCGACTGTGTTTTCTACAGTGGAATAAGTAATCCATCTTACATCAGCATCCTTCAAAAAGAATTCACATGCGTTGAAACCTGGTGTGCCATTTGGCTGATATGTCACTATACTGCCCTAAAACGTCGCTTCTTTCTTTCCATTGCAGGAGCAACCCGCTAGAATAAAAAGCGATATGGTTTCAACATGGTAAAACCGAGACAGACGTGCGAAAGCACGTGTTCATTCTTCGCCTGTTCTTTCTGGCATCTACATGTGCACGCAACTCTCATTTCACGCCCTACATCTTGATACCCTCCCTGCGCTCGGCGGCAGTTAGCGCGACGCCCTCCTGGCGTCGCAGATCGCGCTGAGTATGTACAGGAAGCGAGCGGAAATGCCGCGCTTGTATATTGTGTTTCACGCTGTTAGGAGAGGAGGAGTCACGTGATCAGGCGAGACACGGCGTGATGACGGCCGGCGCAGCTGGGGCGAGTGATATGGTATGTCGTGAGCCCACTCTTCCGGTTGAGATGGCAGGGCGCAACGTTCATGACCTTCAAAGTTGTGAACCAAACAGTAACAGCTTTCGCTTTTAATACTTATACACCTAATATTTCTATCATATCAGTTGCCTTTGAGAAATACTTCGGCATCCACGTAAATAAAGATTTAACCTGGCAGCGTCAACTTTGCCATGTCACTAATTCAGCTCATTAAGTTCTAGTCTTTTTGAGGAGCAACCTTTCCTTATACAGCAAGTTCATAAAGCTTCTTGCGTACTTATTATTTCTGCGTTAAAACCTTGAGTTTGTATGTACCACGTAGGATTCCTAGTCTGCTATCCACACCGGCACGTTAAAATTGGTCCATAATCGCGCGACCAGCTTCATTTTCTCCGGATAATGTTATTACACTCGCGTTTCAGCACTAAAATCTCAGCTCCATCTCGCTGCAGTGGTCTGTCGGAGCAAAATCGCCCGTGTTTTCTTAAAACAATGATTTTATCACACCTTCCACCACGAAACTTCCCTATCAGAGACACGCTAATCGGATTTCATATAATAGTCACCAAACTTCCGTCTAACCCGTGGAAGCTCGCACTGAAATATGTGTTTTTTTTTCTCTCAAAACAACCAGAGACTGGAATGGCCTTCCATCCGAAGTGGTGACCATCATCAATCCCGCTCACTTTAAATCTGCTATTGAAGACCATCTGTATGCATGCTAATACTCTTCTCCTATGCCAACCTCTAATCTAATGGCCCTTCCGGACGTTTGAAGAAAAGGAAACAAGTAAAAACAAATTAGAGACAATAATTTATGGCTGAAAGATAGTTGGCTAGAAAGTAAAAGAAAACACAGCCATATGTCGCCAAGTGGTATCCGAACCGGCGAATGTACTCTACGAACTCAGCTATAGCGGCGGCGGCTCGATATTTTACTTTTGGTGGTATTAATTTGTGTGTCACATAGCCTTGAGAGTGTTGGCAAAACGCCACCCTTGTCCATCGCGGTATGCATAGAACGTACTGTACCACCACAACTATCACGAAGACCGCGATCGGACGCGGTGGCGGCCGCTACGCGAGAACCTTCTTATTCTTCCTATGGCATCAAGACGGGCCGAATGCAGGCCCTCTTTGCGATGTTGAGCAGAAAAAGCCAGGATATTGAGGAGCTCATTACGACAAAATATATTCAAGAAGCAAACAGTCCCCGCAAGCACGGAAATCTTGTGGAAATGTTTTTTTTTATACTTGTGGTGTTGATGAAGTGGACAGTTATAAGTCTATTCATTTTATGACTGCAAGATACTTGATTATAAAGTAGCAGAAGAAACGACCACATGAAGCAAGTGAGATGCGATCAAAGACTCCATGATCCAAGCTCACTACTCGCGGTGGTACAGGACGTCCTCTGGCGGCCGCTGCTCGCAAGGGTGGCGCTGGCGAACACTCTGTAGGCTGTATAGCAACATAAATACTACCGAAAGTGGTTTGTACAGCAGCGGCCATAGCTCAGTTGGCAGACAACAGTACGCAATGTACGGAGATACGTCGGCGGTATGTGGCTTTTTTTCCGTCGAGTTTCTGACCGATGATCTTAAAGGAAGGAAATGATTACACTTTTAAATTTTCGCTTCATTAACACCCCAGATTAGATCGCAAAAAGAGAGACACATTCCCATTATCTCTGGATAATGTTGGTGGTCTTTGTACGTCACACAAAATAGATTAGACGAGAGAAAAGAGGAGAGGCGCTGTCTCGCTTATCAACGCATCATTTGCGTGCAGCACATGAGAGTCCCCTAGTGGCTCCCCTCGTCATTAAAGGATTAGGCAAGGGACAGTGCATAAAGGTCTCCAGAGGCCAGGCCGGCCTAGAAACTTGACAGCAAAGCCGTGACGCCCGCTGACATGTTCTACCAGCGGCTGTGGCGACGTATTCCTAACCCCTGGAAAGATGCAGCTAGATTAGGTATACTCAGCAAACTTCCTCACTTCCTCACAACCTGACTGAGGTGTCCATCAAGAAGTGAGGCAATTAGCGTGCCGTTCATTTCCGGATGAACAAATGTTTCTTTTCCTGCAGGTCATCTTGGATGCGGCAGTCCAAGCATTTGGCCGGCCACATCGCGCCGTTCAGAGCCACTATATGCGGTGTGTATAGTCCTTTCAGACTATTCTCCGCAAACGTTCTGTACGATTTTCTCGCAACATAAATCATTCATCGTCAACATCGCGGAACAGGAGCCCTGCCGTCAAACACATGCAGGGCAGCAATACTGAAAGCAAAAAATTCGGAGCAAGCTTAACCTTGACGTTAAGAATAGACGCGATAGCAGCTTCCCTTCTTTTGTCTTTTTTGTATTCCTTTTCTTTCTCCTTTCTAACCGATTAGCAATCCAAAATCACATTACCAATCATGCTCATCTATTACCACCACAGTTACCGATAACATTACCAATCAGCAATCACTATCTGCGCCACCGCGTGCTTATGCACATACAAGCCATTTTTTAACTACAATGACGCACCACATTGCCTCTTTTCAATCCGCGCAATTTTTGCCTCGATGGTGCTCGGCTGCTCACCCGAAAGACGCAGGTTCGATCCCGGCTGCTGCGGTCGAATTTTCGATGAAGGCGAAATTCTAGAGGCCCGTGTACTGTGCGATGTCCGTGCACGTTACAGAAGCCCAGGTGGCCGAAATTTTCCGAGCTCTTCACCATGGCGTCCCTCATAGCCTGAGTCACTTTGGGACGTTAAACCACCATAAACTAAAATACTAATTTCTGACGCCTCATTATCATATTATTTTTTAATCATTATAACATCGGTATGCATCCGAAACACACGTCATTAAGTCATACACACCACAGCGCGTTCAATCAATGCCCTTCTAAGAAGCTCTAAGTATCCTGGTGACCTCCCTGTGCACTGTTATTTTGTTGAGAATGCATGTAAGCTGCGTGACGCCCTCAAGAACCAAGGTTTGTGTGATGAAGTACTTGAAGTGATGAAAGTTCTCGTTAAAATTAAAGTTCAAAAATTTTGATGCCATACCAACCGACATGGTTGCTATGTTCTTGTACTTACCGATACAGGCAATAAAAAACAAAGAAAAGATTCCTCGTGACCTATGCGTTTCGTGCCCTCCTGGGATACTTTTTTTCCATATTATGATTTAAGCGATCATCATCATCATCATCATCATCATCAGCCCTACTACACCCACTGCAGGGCAAAGGCCTCTCCCATGTCTCTCCAATTAACCCTATCCTTTGCCAGCTGCATCCACCCTTTGCCTGCAAACTTCTTAATCTCATCCGCCCATCTAACCTTCTGCCGCCCCCTGCTACGCTTACTTTCTCTTGGAACCCACTCCGTTACCCTTAAAGACCAGCGGTTATCTTGCCTTCGCATTACATGCCCTGCCCAAGCCCATTTCTTTCTCTTGATTTCGACTAGGATGTCATTAACCCGTGTTTGTTCCCTCACCCACTCTGCCCGCTTCCGATCTCTTAACGTTACACCTATCATTTTTCTTTCCATGGCTCGCTGCGTTGTCCTTAACTTAAGCTGAACTCTTTTCGTTAGCCTCCACGTTTCTGCCCCGTAGGTGAGTACCGGTAAGATTATGCTGTTGTACACTTTCCTCTTGAGGGAAATTGGTAAACTGCCACTCATGATCTGCGAGAATTTGCCATATGCGCTCCACCCCATTCTTATCCTTCTAGTTATCTCCCTCTCATGATCCGGATCAGCTGTCACTACCTGCCCTAAGTAGACGTATTCCGGCACCATTTCTAGGCTCTCGCTGCCAATTGTGAACTGTTGTTCCCTTGCTAGGCTGTTGAACATTACCTTGGTTTTCTGCATGTTAATTTTTAGACCCATCGATCTGCTCTGCCTGTCTAACTCGTTGATCATGATTTGCAGTTCACCTCCTGAGTGACTCAGCAAGGCAATGTCATCAGCAAATCTCAGATTATTTAGGTATTCTCCATTTATTCTTATTCCCAACTCTTCCCAATTCAGGCCTCGAAATACCTCCTGCAAACATGCGGTGAACAGCATTGGCGAGATCGTGTCTCCTTGCCTGACGCCCTTCCTTATTGGAATTTTATTGCTGACTTTATGGAGGACTATAGTAGCTGTGCAGTTGCTATATATATCTTCCAGTATTTTGACATAAGGCTCTTCTACCCCCTGATTACGCAATGCCTGTACGACTGCTGAGGTTTCCACTGAGTCGAATGCTTTCTCGTAATCAATGAAAGCTATATATAGAGGTTGGTTATATTCTGCGCATTTCTCTATCACCTGATTGATAGTGTGAATATGATCTATTGTAGAATATCCTTTACGAAAGCCTGCCTGATCATTTGGTTGATTAAAGTCTAACGTTGCCCTACTCCCGTCTCGACAAGGACCCAACCTCGAAAGTTCGACGCAACTTGCAGAAACTTCTTTCAGACATCTTTCGTTTCGTTCCCCCGACCTACAAGCCACTCTACTTCACTCTGCTGTGCACCAACTGCTCAGCCCCTGCTCTCTACGGTCTACCGAAGGTGCACAAACCTAGTATGCCCATGCGCCCCATCGTAGACTACAGTCGGTCCTCTCTTCACAGTCTATCCAGCTACCTCCATCGTATCCTCTCCCCTCATGTCGGCCTTGGCTCAACGCACGTTCGCAACTCGACTGATTTCATCAAGAAGGTAAACGACATAGCACCGGACGATGACGAGCTCATGGTCTCGTTTGACGTCAAGTCGCTTTTCACATGCGTTCCTGTCGACCTGGCCGTACAAGTCTGCTCTGCTGCTCTCGAAGCTGACAAGTCTCTACCTAAACGAACCCCCATTGAAGTTCTGGATCTCCGTAGACTCCTGCAGTTCTGCCTGGATAATACTTATTTCGCCTTCCAAGGACGCTTTTACCGTCAACTTCAGGGCACACCAATGGGTGCCTCTATATCAGTGACCGTCGCTAACCTCTGTATAGAATCCGTCGAGCGCCGTGCCCTTGAAACGTTTGCATCACCTCCTAGAATTTTCCTGAGATATGTGGACGACTGCTTTTGCCTGATTCGTAATTCTGACTTAGCCGCCTTCTCGCACCATTTGAATTCTATAGAACGAGCAATAGACTTCAATACCGAAGAAGAAGCGAATGGTGCGTTGCCCTTTCTGGATGTATTGATAAGGCGGGACAGCACTAAGGTCAGTTTCAGCGTTTATAGAAAACCGACCCACACCGGAAGATACCTTATCTTTAATTCGGTTCACCCTGCTACACAGAAGAAATCAGTCGCTATGTCCTTGTTCAAACGATCGCAACGCATCTGCAGCTCCCTTGAAGACCAGACCATTGATTTTCAAACTGTACAAGAACTTTCAAGCAACAACTACCCGATCTCATTTGTGCAATCTGTGGAAAAAGAGTTATGTCGCCCAGCAAGCGATACTCCTCTGTCACCCTTGAAACGTGCTGCCGTGCCCTATGCTCCCGGGCTAAGCGAGGCTTTAGCACGCATCATGCGCACCTTTGGTGTTCATATCGCCCACGTTCCGACAAGAAAACTGCGCCATGCGTTGGTAAATGTCAAAGACCCCCTTCCCAAAGAAAAATATCCAGGCGTAGTGTACAAGGTTCCTTGTTCCGACTGTGCCTACGCATACATTGGCGAAACCGGAAATTTCGAGAGGCGGCTAAAAGAACATAGTAACGATGTACGCAACAAAAAAGTGGATTCAAATGCTATCGCCGAGCACGCAGTATCTACAGGCCATGACATCGACTGGGGTCGGGCACACGTGCTTTCAACGGAAAAGAAGCTATTTCCTCGCCTGCACTTGGAATCATTAATCATCCAAACTACTAGTCACACCCTCAACCACAACGATGGAAATCTTAACCGAATCTACGCACGCTCCCTGCGCCCTCTTTTCAAGCATATGTAATGCCACTGAGCTGCTTGCTTCATTTCAATGTGAACAAGGCTCCCGTACGGGAGCCGAAACGTCTGTTTTTGTTTTTGTTTTCTTTGGTCGGCGCTCCTTCTTCTTCGTCAACATGTTTGTCCCCGACCAGACGAGTTTTCGTCGAACTCTCGACTTCATCAATCTTCGCCGGGCGTACGGCCAACCCATCGTCACAAGCATCCGCCAGTACGTGTCCCTGATCACCCGCATCTCTTTGTTCAAAGGCCATATTCAGTTCAACCTGACATGCATGTCCTTTTCTGTTATTCCACGGTCCCTCCGTTTGATCCGTCCAGTCTGCACACGCTTTGGTCTGAGCGTTGTCGCCAAAGCCGAACGATCACTCCTTCAGGCCAGGATACTGGAATGCAAAGATAAGCTAAGAGTTCTAGAAAACGAGGCATTCTTCACTGGACGTCGCTTGGAATCACTCTACCCTGAAGAATTTGCCAGCATTCAACTGCACGCCAACCACAAGGCAGCTGTACAGTCCCGGTGTGCTGAACTTGCACACAAAAACAAATTGCATCACCTTCTTCCGCAACGCCCAAAAACTGAAAAAGCTACGCCCACAACCGTCGTCAAAAAAATTCTCCTCGCACAAACCTAGCAGCGCTGAAATTTCTGTTTTAAACCTTGGCCTCAATTTCAACACTGGACCAACTCTTGACCCCAAAAAACTTGTGTGTGCTGTGGAAAACGCGGTGAATCAGGTGGAAGCGTCGCGCCGCGATGAGGCAAGGACTCGCGCAGTCAGCGTCCTCTCCAAGTATCGCCCAGGACAACACCTGTCCCCGCTTACCACAGAACAGCAAAAAGCCGTGAAGAGCCTGCGAGACAGCAAAGATCTCGTTATATTCCCGCTGATAAAGGAAACAGCACAGTTCTCTTGAACCGAACTGACTACATAAGGCGAATGGAAAGCCTCCTGGAAGATGAAAGCACCTACTCCCGTCTTGACAAGGACCCAACCTCGAAAGTTCAGCGCGACTTGCAGAAACTTATTTCAGACGTCTTTCGTTTCGTTCCCCCGACCTACAAGCCACTCTACTTCACTCTGCTGTGCGCCAACGGCTCAGCCCCTGCTCTCTACGGTCTACAGAAGGTGCACAAACCTAGTATGCCCATGCGCCCCATCGTAGACTACAGTCGGTCCCCTCTTCACAGTCTATCCAGCTACCTCCATCGTATCCTCTCCCCTCATGTCGGCCTTGGCTCAACGCACGTTCGCAACTCGACTGATTTCATCAAGAAGGTAAGCGTCATAGCACCGGGCGATGACGAGCTCATGGTCTCGTTTGACGTCAAGTCGCTTTTCACATGCGTTCCTGTCGACCTGGCCGTACAAGTCTGCTCTGCTGCTCTCGAAGCTGACAAGTCTCTACCTAAACGAACCCCCATTGAAGTTCTGGATCTCCGTAGACTCCTGCAGTTCTGCCTGGATAATACTTATTTCGTCTTCCAAGGACGATTTTACCGTCAACTTCAGGGCACACCAATGGGTACCTCTATATCAGTGACCGTCGCTAACCTCTGTATAGAATCCGTCGAGAGCCGTGCCCTTGAAACGTTTGCATCACCTCCTAGAATTTTCCTGAGATATGTTGACGACTGCTTTTGCCTGATTGGTAATTCTAACTTAGCCGCCTTCTCGCACCATTTGAATTCTATAGAACGAGCAATGGACTTCACTACCGAAGAAGAAGCGAATGGTGCGTTGCCATTTCTGGATGTATTGATAAGGCGGGACAGCAATAAGCTCAGTTTCAGCGTTTATAGAAAACCGACCCACACCGGAAGATACCTTAACTTTAATTCGGTTCACCCTGCTACACAGAAGAAATCAGTCGCTATATCCTTGTTCAAACGATCGCAACGCATCTGCAGCTCCCTTGAAGACCAGACCATTGTTTGTCAAACTGTACGACAAGAACTTTCAAGCAACAACTACCCGACCTCATTTGTGCAATCTGTGGAAAAACAGTTATGTCGCCCAGCAAGCGATACTCCTCTGTCACCCTTGAAACGTACTGCCGTGCCCTATGCTCCCGGACAAAGCGAGGCTTTAGCACGCATCATGCGCACCTTTGGTGTTCATATCGCCCACGTTCCGACAAGAAAACTGCGCCATGCGTTGGTAAATGTCAAAGACCCCCTTCCCAAAGAAAAATATCCAGGCGTAGTGTACAAGGTTCCTTGTTCCGACTGTGACTACGCATACATTGGCGAAACCAGAAATTTCGAGAGAAGGCTAAAAGGACATAGTAACGATGTACGCAACAAAAAAGTAGATTCAAATGCTATCGCCGAGCACGCAGTATCTACAGGCCATGACATCGACTGGGGTCGGGCACACGTGCTTTCAACGGAAAAGAAGCTATACCCTCGCCTGCACTTGGAATCATTAATCATTCAAACTACTAGTCACGCCCTCAACCGCAACGATGGAAATCTTAACCCAATCTACGCACGCTCCCTGCGCCCTCTTTTCAAGCATATGTAATGCCACTGAGCTGCTTGCTTCATATCACTGTGAACAAGGCTCCCGTACGGGAGCCGAATAATAATAATAATAATTGGTTTTGGGGGGAAAGGAAATGGCGCAGTATCTGTCTCATATATCTTTGGACACCTGAACCGCGCCGTAAGGGAAGGGATGGAGGAGGGAGTGAAAGATGAAAGGAAGAGTAAGTGCCGTAGTGGAGGGCTCCGGAATAATTTCGACCACCTGGGGATCTTTAACGTGCACTGACATCGCACAGCACACGGGCGCCTTAGCGTTTTTCCTCCATAAAAACGCAGCCGCCGCGGTCGGGTTCGAACCCGGGAACTCCGGATCAGTAGTCGAGCGCCTTAACCACTGAGCCACCGCGGCGGGGCGGAGCCGAAACGTCTGTTTTTGTTTTTTTGTTTTCTTTGGTCGGCGCTCCTTCTTCTTCTTCAACGGGGTCTTTCAAGTTGGCAAGCCAACACAGCGCATGGTGATCGCTGACCACCGCCACCAAATGTCACGTAGTGGTGACGGCAGTCGAAGGAGCGATGAAGACGGACAAAAGGTCTTCTAAAAAAAAACAGTTTATTGGGCTGAATCACTCGGCGACGGCTAAGCCACAAGCGTGCTCGGCTGTCGTCGAACGGAATGACCGCCGCTGTCGGCCGTGCTCAATTTAAAGCTGATAGCAAACTTTCGAGATAAGGCGTACAAAGTTACTAGAACATTCCGGAACAACTTAGAATCAGCTCTGCCTGGCTGCGATCAATCGAGGTAAATATAGTCGCGTCTTGCGTCGCAAACAAAGCGATAAAGTGGCGTGGCGGAAGATTTGAATAAGGAACAATCATTGCAAAGATTCGCGGCAATGTGCACAGCTGCCACTACGGGGATCGCGCCTGTGAAAAATGTCATCCTCCAGGTTCGTTTAACTTCTCGTCGCGCGAGTAGGCTGCGGAGTCATATCTGCATTTCTAGTTCATGCTCATTACGATATCTGAATGATATGACCTTTACTACCACTACGACTTCCCAGGCCGTAACTGTCGATCTGTTTCATGTTTCCATACTGCCAACTATGAACTTCCAGGCGCGACAGCTGAATCGATGTGAGCACGGTGGCACGGGAGCAGGCCGCCGCGAGACGTGTGATATCACGCACGCCTCCCGTTTGGGCGGGCGGCAAATGGCACGCGGAAACAAAACCTACAAAATAACGCCATATGCGCAAAAATGCATGAAGTAAAGACTGAAACTTGGATAATCGCACCTTCTGAATCGAATTTCGGCGATTTTACCGAAAGTCGCAATTTAATGCAGTATCCCTTCAACAGAGCTCTAGCGCTGTATATCCTGGTTCAGCTGAAGGGAGCAATAGTCAACGCCGTGCCTTGAGCAGAACGAGCTCCATACGCTATCACATAATACAATAACAGAAGCGCAATGTGTACGTATATCTCGCGCTATCACATTGCCTAGTGTGCACCGTTTCACCTCTCTTCAGCGTGAAGATATTCTTGATCAGTAGAAGAGCCCATAAATTGCACGGCAACCATTAATAACCAGGCGAAGAAAGCTAGATGACCGCTCACTCTGCTCGTATGGATGCTTTTTGCTACCACAAAAACTGAATAGATAAAGTTGGAATGTATAGAGTAGGCGTTTAAGAAATTTGGAAACGAGCATCCGCGTTTTCATCGTAATGACTTCGCATAGTTACCGCATCAAACTGTTATTTACTGAGCAAAGTTTTCCTGAAATATAATGCGTAACAAGAGTTGATTTTCATCAATTTTAAAAGAATAATAATAATAATTGGTTTTTGGTGGAAAGGAAATGGCGCAGTATCTGTCTCATATATCGTTGGACACCTGAACCGCGCCGTAAGGGAAGGGATAAAGGAGGGAGTGAAAGAAGAGAGGAACAAATAGGTCCGTAGTGAAGGGCTCCAGAATAATTTCGACCACCTGGGGATCTTTAACGTGCACTGACATCGCACAGCACACGGGCGCCTTAGCGTTTCAAGTTTAAAAGAAAATTTTGCTTTCGGTGGCGCGCGCATAACGTTGCCTTTCATCCGCGACTCAGCCACTGTTTTCGTAATGTTTGTAAAAAGCTGATAGACATAAAACAACGAATTATTGTAATAGATACCATGAGGTAAAAAAATGAATGTGGATTAGCTAGGCTAATCCGGGATATACAAAGCGAAAGCTCTCGGCGTTCATTGTGTTCAGTGGCGTTGGCAACGTTCCAGATGCCGACGATTTTGAGGAAAGGAAGGGCGCTATGTTCGTAGCGGCTTCGCCGCGGCGGAGGATATAAGCCGCGGGTCGCTCTCCTTTGGAGAAGGCGCAATGGAAGAAAAAGACGCGGCTGGTGTATCGCAAGCGGCATCTTCAGAGCCTACGGCGAGCTGCTTCTGCCGACCCCGAAGTCATTGCCTGGAGTGAGGCTGCCCGTCTACGTAAGAATGAAGCGCCGAGAGCTAAGCGCGTGTCGGAGACTCCAGAGGCACTTGAACATCTCGCCAAGCGTTTTCACCTTCCACGAGCCGTGTCTTCTTCCATTGCGCCTGTTCCCAAAGCGAGCGGTCGCTCTGCTGCGCAGCCGCTAAGAGCATAGCGCATGCGCAGTGAAGCGCATATAGCCAAGTGCTGACGTTACTCGCGGCGCTGCTCGGAGACCGGCGAGGCGACGGCCCACGGCGAACACCTGCGACTCAGCGCAACTGGTTGCCATCGTTACAGCGCATGCGCAAAAGTGACTAGCGCGGACCGCCTGAAATGCGCGGCTGACAAGCATAATGCACCTTTCGCTGCGAATTGCTATAACGGCCTAGGGGTAGGTAGCGTGTCTCAAACGCCACACAACGGTCATGGGGTCCATTCCTGACTAATTTCCCAATTTTCTTTTTAGCGTGATTAATCCGTTCACACTATTATATGTCGCAACGATCATTGCAGTAATGCTGAAACCTCACTGTCACTATGTAACTATAGTTTTAATCCTGTTCAACCCACAGCTCAGAGTGTGACGTTACAACCTTTTGGACCAATCCGGAATTAGTGTTGCAACGCCCACGGCTATCCCGCTGAAAGTCAGTTCTAACGCTACCTTGTTGAACACTGGTTTTGAGGGAAAAAATGACCCAGTAACTGTATCATATATCTCGGTGGACACCCGAACTGCGCCTTAAGGGAAGGGATAGAGGAAGCAGTGAGAGAAGAAAGGCAGCAAGAGGTGCGGTAGTGGAGGCCTCTGGAAAATTTTTGACCACCTGAAGATCTTTAACGTGCACTGCCATCGCACAGCACATGAGGTCCTTTTGCGTTTCGCCTCCATAAAAAGGCAGCCGCCGCGGTCGGGTTCGAACCCGGGTACTCCGGCTCAGTAGACGAGCGCCTTAAATACTGAGCCACCGAGGAGGGTTGTATTCACGTTTCCACTTAGTGCTGCATTTCAGGTAAGGCATGCAGCGCGCTCACCAACGATCACGTCCCCCTCCCCCCCTCTCCCGTGCTTACTCCGTTTCATACACAGGTGCAATGCTGTCAAAGCTAGCGCTCTTTTCGCGGTGCTTCATCCGCTATCAAAAAGGTTTGCGTTCCCTGTGATGAGCGAAAAAGAATTATTTTCTTGCAGGCTTATTACACGACATGTCAACTTGAATAAATGCGCCCTTCTCGCGGACGACACACGCTCTCTTTCCATTGTCCTATACTACTCAGCCACATAGTTCTAACCCCGGCCTCGGTGGCCGCGTTTCGGTGCTTTCCAAACGCTAAGGCGCCCGTGTGCTGTTCGATGCCAGCCTCCGTTAGAATCCCAAGGTGGTCAAAATTATTCCGGAAACCTCCACTACGGCACCTCTTTCTTCGTGTCTTCTTTCACTCCCTCCTTTATCCCTTCCCTTACGGCGCGGTTCAAGTGTCCAACGATATATGAGACAGATACACCGCCATTTCCTTTCCTCAAAAAACCAATTATTATTAGTAGTAAAACACGCGAGAATATGGCTTCATTTTTTAATACGGACTGCTTCCACGCCTTTACAGCGTTGTACCTGATTCATGAAATGGAGCATAATATACCCATGTCCGAGTCGGACAAGAGGCACCTTTAACACACCGTGTACAGTGTTTCCGTTGCAGTTGCCGGAGTACCGACAGCCCGCGCGCAGGCAGTGTCCATGCGCAGATTGCCTTCAGGGCGCCAGATGGCGCTACGTACCCGTAAGTTGAGCGACGCCTGCTGCGCCGGCCCCAGTCAGCGCGTGCGCACTGGCGGTGGGCGGGCTCCCGGTACTTCGGTAACGGCAACACGGTACACAGTATGATTAAAGTGTCTAATGGGGGAAGAGAGCGAATCTTACTCTCTGTGAGTGTCGGTTTCACCAACACGACCGCGGCTCCCAGGCAGCAAAGAGCATAGGTGGCGACCAGTGATTCTGCAGAATTGGAGACATTCACGCACACACGGCATCCGGATGAGACCCCCAAACGCTGGAACCCACTGGCGTAGCGCTCCATCAGGGCCAGCACTTCTTCGAAGCTCAACCACGTCCCGCGCCGTTCCTGTCCAGAAGCGTAGGAAGTGGAATTTTTAAAACGTGTTACTGGACTAACTGTTACTTATCTCTAGTTAAATCATTTTGGCTAGTACAAGAAGAGAGGAGCACAGGAAAAGGTACTATTACAAAAAAGGCGAAGTTATTTCCTTGGACTTAAAGCCATTACGTCGACTGGAGACAAAATTCTGCTCTATAAAACCAGCCGCTTTGTGGAGCTCTTTTTACCTTTCCAGTCTTGTATTGCCGAGAGTGGGTGATGTGTTTTAGCTGTTCAGCTAACGTTTAACCACGTAGATTTATGCCCTTTTGGAATCACATCTGCTCCATGCGTTTCTTCCTTATGTAGTATTGTTCTGCACAAACACCTTACCAAAAAGAATCTTTTCCGAAGCTCATTTTTACCACCAGAATTTTTTAGATCGTCACAATAACCTTGGTAGAAAGGGGGCAGAATAATTCTTGCTACTATAGATATGTTTGGGGATTTCCTACTCGATCAATGATCCTGCAATACATTGTGTCCGTGATTTTGATCACTAATTTTCAGTGACAACGTTTCATTTTTATCGCGAGTCATGTTGACAATCCGCCCTCAATGATATCATGGCACCGGCGTAGCCGCTGTCAAAGAGCGAAAATAAAAAAATTAAACAGAGTTGGAGCACAATAGAATGTTATTGATACGACGGTTTCCTTCAGCATGGAGCGTGTGGAAGATTGTTCTGCACAAACCACCACACACCAACAACCCTAAGCACGGGTTCACAAGAAATAGTTAATACTAAGCTTCGTGACCAAGCCCCTGCAGGTGACCCTTTATCTGCGCTGATCGCACAAATTAATAATAGCCCTGTAATTTTAGTCTGGTGTTATCTGTTTAATGACTGCAATTTGTAAACTTCCATGCCCATGGACCAATCAAACCATGTCCAGAACGCACGGTGGTCTTTCTGCTTTTTAAAGAAAAAACACAACATTACAGCCGCTATTCCACTGCAAATAACTTTTCCTTATCGATCACAAATATAGTGGCGTAAGAATATCGGACTTCTCTGGTTATTGCACAAACGAATCTACACTTATTCTGCTACAGTAGTGCCAGTGCAGGAACAGTCCACTCTTCCCGTTATTGCATAACAACGAAAGTTTAAGCCTCTGCAAAACACATCCGTTTGACTCTTCTGCATTGCTGCCCCTCATAGAGTGCTAGAAAATATTCTTACGGGGCACAGTACTAATATCGTGGCCTACAAAAATAACTTTTGCACCTTCTTGCACTCGACATGCCTCACGTATAAAACGTTCACCATGTGCAAGTTCATTCAATGTACCGCCGCTAACTTTTGTATATTATTTTAATCATTTGCATGTCAGCATGTGGTTTGTTCTATGTTTACTACTTGTTCGCAGTTCCAATTATATGTTACCGTTTACTTTTCTATACTTTGACCTTGTGCCATTCCTAGATTCCAAATTACTGTAGCCCTCCTGAGAGGCTACGCCTCATTATGGTCTCGTAAGTTTTTAGTTGCTTTAACTGTGTTACCCTTCGCCTCCGGACTACGCGGACAATTCTTGCAGTTCCCCGCCCGCCCGTCCCCGGCCAGCGTGCACAAAAGTGCGGAGGTCCGTGTCGGCTTAACAGCATCGTACAACGGCCGAAGACTACTAGCATCGTTGACCGCGGTCAACCGCCAGGGCGCCAAGAAAGCACGCGTGGAGTGTAGAGATTGCTGTACTCGATAGGCGGCTCCTCTCGATCCGGCGTGTACCCTTTCGTTTCCCTTTTAAAATCTTCTTGCAGATCAGACGTTACACCATCTACTTACCGCTCTCTTCCGAGATACCCTGCTGCTTGTGCTCTTCAACTTAAAATGGTTCCCCTCATAAGCAACACGGTTCCTAATTATCCACGTTGATTCCTTTCTTTCATCTCCCTTTTCCTCCACAGACTCTCGACAGAGGAGGGCTCCGTGCTCCTATGTTGGGCCTGGGTGCCTCTCGTCGTGGTAGGTATACTGTGGTTTGACAGTGTGTCTGTGACCTGGACTGATAAAAGCTTGAGGACCTAAGAATAGTTTTGCGATGGGCTCTTTAATTTGGAGGCACTGATGCCGGCACCGCAGCGCCGCGGGGTTCGTTCGCTGCCTTGCACGTCGCCATTAGACACTTCTGCAATTAAGCAGCAAATTACTCGCCCTGTAAGTTACTGTAAATGGCACCTCATCCTTCGAGAAGTGGAACGCAGAGGCTGTGGCTACATTGTGTTTAAACTTCATTGGGGAGCGAAATCTAGGGCGGGCTTGGGAACATGACCATCTTAACTTCTTTATTTCAGGAACCATTAAAATTGGGAAAGGAAGCATTCGAAATCAATCTAGGTAGGGGCTCCATGCTTAGCACTTAACATTCACAGCATCTAGGCATTAACTTATGTGTTTAGTAGACAGTTTTTTCTCTGTGTGAGATCGTTTTCCTTTAAGTTACAGTTTGTATTTTCTGTGTGACTTTACTTGCGCAACTTATACAGTTTGCATTTTTATATTTCTCAAAATATATTTATTCGTTTCACCATATGTATCGTCGATCGCCTTCTCCTTCATCATCGCCGACTCACTATGTTTGGAGAGGTCTGGACCCCTCTGAAGTAATAGAACAAATAAATCTTTAAATTTGCTCCTCCTCGAGATATAATTTCCGACTTTTGAAACCTCTAAGCGACATGAATAAATATATTAATGAATAAATAAATGTACTTTTTCGGATGACATTGAAAAGGAAGTAAACATGCAAGCAATAGAGTGAAATCTTCAATGAAATGTGACATACTGTGATGCTGTGCACTGTCAAAAATTGCGCGTTATCTACATAGCAGCCAAACTATAACCACTGCGGGGCGGAGGCCTCTCCAATATCCTTAATAAGCCGTTCCTGTCCAAGATACTGCCAAATTATTCCCGCAAACTTTATAATCTGATCCACCCACCAAACTTTCCGCCGCCCCTGCTGCGGTTGTCTTCTTTCGAAATTAACGCGTTGCCTTTAACAAACATCGGTTATCTTGCCTTCAAGTTACATGCTTTGCTCATACCCATTCTTCTAGATATGAAATAAGATATCATTCAACCCGTTTCTTCAGTAAACCCTTCTGCCCTCGTCCTGTCTGTTAAGTTACACCTGTCAGGCCCCTTCGTTATCCTGCACTCCTTTATTTCTCTGTTATTTAACTCCCAGCTTCCTCCATTCCCTAACGGTGTGTTTGAGATGTCCTCCAAGAAGTGAGACAGTTACTGTGCTATTTTCTTTCCTCAAAAAAACACTTATTTTGTTAGGTGGCTGCTGCCAAACAGGACTGATGTATAATTCCTTCTTGAGGCATACTAACTGGGTGGTATTCATGACTAGACTGCGTGCCAAAGGTCCTGCGCCCCATTCTTATTCCACCTAAAAGAGGTCAGCCAGGCAAATCATATCTGCCAGTCACTCGATTTTGAAACTTCGAGCGTTAGCGTCCACCCGCTGCCAAAGGCCTAGGCGCTCCCCCTGTCGGCGCCGGGGAGTAGTCGAGAGAAAGAGCGCCGGCATAAGAGAAGGGTAGGAGATTTCGTTACATTTAGTTCATGGAGGGTGTACACTACTGCGCTTCGGGAGTGAAAAAGAAAGGGAGAAAGAGGTGCCGTAGTGGATGGCTCCGGAATAATTTCGACCACCTAGGGATCTTAAACGTGCAATGGCATCACACACCATCGACACGCGGCCGCCGCGGTCGTGTTCGAGACCGGGTACACCGGCTGAGTAGCCACGCGCCCTAACCACAAAGCCACCGCGGCGGGTTTTGGCCGTTTTTGACGCGTACAAAACATCGCGTACATGCGTTTCGCGCGCAGTGACGTTCATGAAGCGCGTTGCTCCGTGGCCCATAGGCCACCTGGCATACTCTGTCAAGCCTGCGCTGGGGAGCTCACCGCTCCTCGCTGTTGCTGCCGAGGCGGGGCAGAGAAGATCATGTGGTAGTGTGCCAACAGCAAATTGTTCTGAATGATGTTGTGCCAGCTCTAATACACGTGCTACCCGAAATGCCTCAAGGCTCTGGATGGTTGCGCCACCTTTATTCCTTGCTTATGTCTATTAGTTATCACATGGCCTTCAGTCGGCCATAATTAGACAAGATGAAGACATTGCTCTTTATCGCTCGGTGATGATGTGTCTATTTCCAGTGCGAATTCGAAGACGCGTCTATCAAGTGTTGCAGATGGCGAATGACTTTGAATACCAGGCAATATATGTACATTTTACGCGAAAGCAACAAAAGTCTTCAGTCATTACAAAGTTTTGTACTTCTATGTAATATTGTTCTAGAAACAAATGGCCACTTTACTGGAATGTTTGACTGGTTTGATAATATTCACCTAATTATTGCAGAGGCTTTGCTTCTTCTGTTTTATCGACGAAGATTTGCGCATGCTCCGTCTCCCTAGCATGAAACTTATATTTGACGAGCATTTGGTTAATTTTAGCATATTTGTGTGCAACCTAGTATCCTTAAACGAAAACCTGATAGATAAAATAGAACGCGTCCAGAAACAAGGACACGGTTTATAACAGGATCCACCGCGGTGGCTCAGTCGTTAGGGCGCTCGGCTACTGATCCGGAGTTCTCGGGTTCGAACCCGACCGCGGCGGCTGCGTTTTTATGGAGGCAAAACATTAAGGCGCCCGTGTTCTGTGCGATGTCAGTGTACGGTAAAGATCCCCAGGTGGTCGGAATTATTCTGGAGCCCTCGACTACAGCACCTCTTTCTTCCTTTCTTCTTTAACTCCGTCCTTTATTCCTTCCCTTACAGAGCGGTTCACGTGTCCGCCGATACATGAGAGAGATACTGCGCCTTTTACTTTCCCCCCAAACCAATTATTATAACAGGACATAATATTGCGGTCAGAAGCTCCGAAAAACGGGAATAGCTGTTTCACAACATATTTTCTTCAGGAAGAAAGACACTGACAAAAATTTCAGTGTCCATCAATCGCTTTGATGCGAAAGCAAAGCGAGAAAATTTGTTTCAGCCGCCAACCTCTTCCTGTTCAGAATGTATTCAAGTTTTGAGAGCATAGTCTTTCACTTTCAAATCTATTGAACTCCGCTCCTTTTCCCGTTCCGGCTATTCAACTATGGCAGATGTGTCGCATTGATAGATTGCGGCAAATCCTCATACCAATACCGGCGCAGTGGCGCAGCGCTTATGTCAGGTAGCTGTTTCAAGCTCAGTCACTAGTGTGGCTTGAGAGGCTCCTGCAGGTTACTCTTCCCGAGCAATGCGAGAAGGTATACCTCTCGCAAGCCTAATTTGGGCGCGGATGGTTCTTCGGTAGGCTGTATATTTCTCACGTAGGACTTCTTTTATCTGAGTCATTTTCTTGTCAGCTATTTTCATTTTTGTTGGTAACTGTCCGTCCGGCGCCTCTCTTCTCTACAGTAGAAGTACAGAGGAAGAGAGAGGCAGCGGAAGAGGGAAACGGCCTTGATAGCTGGCAGGTGGGGAGAGGCAAATCCTCCTAAAGACCGATTTGCAGGTTAAGGCTTCGCTCAGACACCGCCGGACACTTTTCGCCTTGATGGCCCTCCTAATGCTATTGCATTAAAAATTTCTGCAGTGCATACAGACGGATAAAACAGGTATTAAAAAACACTGGGCCTCTTTCACTGTCGCCAGTGCCCTCTTGGTTCTGGCCTTGTGATTGCTGCGCGCGCAAAATGCGCCCGGCTTTCATCCAGAGCAATCTTTGTGGTTGCGAACGGTACCTGTGGATAAAAACGCGCTGGGCGAGCGATGAAAGCGTTAAGTTCTACAGAATGCTATCTGTTTCTGTCTTCCTGAATAATGCCAGCTCAGGTTGATAAATTTTACGGCACAATTATCTCGCGAAACTGAAGTTGCCACGATTTATGCTGAGTGATAAACCAGGTGCCGCTGAGGGTGTAATGATACCATTTTTGAGCATATGTGAGATGTTAAGCCGTTATATCGGCACTACGCGAAAGACGGCAAAGGGCCACTGCGATGATTATTGTTATTGCAAAATGCTTCACAGGAAAAAGAAGTTCTGAGAAATCCGCTGTCTTAGTGTCCAATGCATTCATGCGTTCATTGCCCACGCTTAACGCAGCGCGATGAAAGCGGATGCTCGCTCTATCAGCTTTTTTCGTTAACACGATAGCGTTAATGCACTACATCTGCAGAAGATCCATTAACGTCGTCATCGTCGGTGTGTTGGGCAAAAAATCCCCAGAGAAGCAACCTAGGCGGGCCATCTAGGTCTGGTGAGGGTGCGGCGTCGCCACAACCGGCCCGCTGGATTATTGTGAAGAAGTTGAGTCACCTAAATTAATGATTGGTCGCGAGAGGTTGCTCGGGCAGAGTAACCTGGCTCACACAAGCCCTGCCAATGGAGCACCGGCCATTGCAGGGCAGTGGCGCATCGCTTAACTGCTAAACCACTCCGCCAGGAGTGACGCCTCGTGCTCCATTTGAGATGTCACATATTAGTGGCGACGAAAACAAAACCACCAAAGTCCGTCATGCAGTTGGCTGCATATGACAATTTCGCAGAATGGTCATTTGCATTACGCACGCGGACTGAAATTCAATATTTAGCATGACCTTCCTTTTCAAAATGGAAGACAGAAGTAAATTTGGTGAAGTTGAGAGTTTAGTAAATAAAGCACTGAGGTTCGCCTGAAGACTAAGCGCGTAATGATCCTGTACTAAAAGAAAGAGTTCATGCCGTAAAGGCAGTCGCATTAACTGATATTTTGGATAAGTAAAAGAAGAAAACTAGAATGAAAAAAATCGACTACACCTTCATCCACTCACACGGCGAATATTGGCCTGAGCTGCTGATGACTGAATGATTGTTCACCTGACTACTCTTTCGGTGAAGGAGTTGTTCTGCCGATTTCTACACCCAAAAATCTGAATTCATGTTCTGGCTGAAATTTTCACTGCTGTATACCAAGGGTATGCTCAAGCCATCATGGTTATCGTGTTTATTATCACGATCACGTGAAAATACCCATTGATGGTATCCAATTCTTAACAAAATTCCTTGTCTGTTCAATATCACAAGCCAATCCGCATGAATAATCTTTGACATAAAATTCTTATAGCCCGGTTTATAAGGCATACCACTGGAGCTTCAAATAGTATTGGAACTTCCTCTTGAATAACCATTGAGTAAATTGTCCCTGGCTTCTTTGCCAGTTCCACTGTGGGCCAAAGAGGTGACGTCTTTATGGCTAATTAATATATGTAGTGCGCGTCATATACCGCTCTGCTCCTACATTTAGCGCATTTTCTACAACATGCTAGTTTGATGCGTATTTAATAAAAAGCTTTCTAGTTTTTTCTATCATTATTACCCAGCGTTCTTTCTCTCTTTGGCTAACGGAATAGCGTTTTCTGTGGTACAATACTTACTAGTGCCGGCTGATCGCCCAACTGTAGGAAGCGCTTCTGGATGTGCTGGTAGAAGGACTCGTCCGGCAGCAGCTCGACAGGTGGGTAAGGCGAGTACACTACGTTGTCCTTGATGGGAGCATTGAGACCATCGGGTCGGGTTTTCTGGGCCGGGGTCAAGCAGATGGCGCCCTGTGATTGAAGCGGTGAAGCTCTTTAAGCCCAACACTTCGTTTTCTCTCTCGATGTGGATCATTATGTTTTGGACGAGGCCGTTACTAACTTCTGGCCTCGAATTGTTAGTCCTCGGTGCTTTGCGGTGGAGCATCGAGCAGACCGAGCACGTTAGTTGGCCTTTCTCTACGATTATTGCTGTTGCCTGCTGCAACATGTTTTCTTTAAACCTTCTCCTGCTTTTGCTAGATGCCTTCCTTTCAGCTCTGCGTTGTAGCTGTAAGTACAGCGGTTGCTCCCTTTGCTGAATAAATGGTTGTGTGCTTCGAGACTTTGATTTCAACCGTTTGTCCCAAATAAAGACACTTTAACTTCCGCCCTCTTCAACGTTGGCGAAGAGAACACGATAAGTCTACCGCACTCTTTCCATCTTACGACCCTTGACAGTTCCCGTTATTAACCCCGTATAGGCTAATATGTATCGTCTGAAAGCCCCCTTATCATCGAAGGGGGCGATTTTCAGCGCAACATCAAACATATTTCCAGCAAGTCCCTTATAACAAGCAGCTAAATAGAGGAAGCTTCGTTAAGACAAAAAAGTAGATTATGCGAATCTAGGCCGGTCATTATTTTACAGAGCATTTTGTCGTTGTGCTGACAAAATACGACGACAACGTATAGAAACGAAAAAAAAACTAGCACTCTGATGACGCCCCACGAAACCCCAACAGAAGATGCCGATAAAACCACGCATTGGCTGTCATTTCGACATCCTTTTCTCTTCCTTACCTTGGTGGAATCGGCGCGTTCCGCAGAAGTGCAAGTTCCTTACAAACAAGGGGGCTAGGTCGGGCTGGTTGGTTCATGTTGAACGGAACGACGAAACGGCGCTGACACACGGCATAAAATAAAATAAAAGACAGATAAATGCGCTGAATAGCAAACGTATGGTTTATTGCGCAAATAGGCGGCAATATAAAGCAGCAGGGCAATCCAAAGCACAAAAGGGAAAGAAACGTCCCACAATCAAGATCGTGACATAGGTCCGGGAGCTATCAAAACTTTCACTGATTATGAAATGCGAGCTCCGGTGGGAGTAGAGCCGGCGACGGTTGGCTGACATTCGTGTCACCTGATTCATGCATGTTAAATTCCTCTGATATTAGGCTTCAGGCCTCATCTTTCTATTTGGCGATGATGACGGTCTCGTTCAAAAACGCCTCATCCTTTGCAATCGGTGGGATCAGTATGGCCACCTTCGGGGATAATAATTTTCTATGTCTTTCACGTGTTCGCGTAGTCGATCACTGACGCACCATCCGGTTTCCCCGATGTAAAACTGCCATTGGAGCACAATCATGACCGTATATAAAGATCAGAGCTCATGCCAAATATATGAGGCCCTTCACATACATGAATTAGGTGACATGTGTGTCGCTAACCATCGGTGGCTCTATCCTCACAGGAGCTAGCCTTCTTTAATCAGTGACGGTTTTGATAGCGACCGGATGTACGTCACAATCTTAATTGTGCCGCATTTGTTTCCCCTCCGTTGCTTCGGCTTGCCCTGCTGCTTATATTTTGCCGCCTTTTTTCGCAATGAAGCATGAGGTCGCTAGTCAGCGCTTGTTTCTGTCTCTTCTTTTCTCTCCTACCGTTTATCAGTGTTGTTTCGTCGTTTCGTGCAAGTTTCTCACGTGTGGTGTTTCGCCGACGTCATTGCACGAAACAGACGGTGTCATTATAGTGCTGCCTTCAAGCGGAAAGTTGTGCTCGCTGCAGAGCTGTCTTCACACCTGCAATCCAGTCGGAACTTCAGAGTGGACAAAAATAATGTTTCCCATTGCAGGGGGCAGCGTGATAAAATTTTTGCTAGCGCCGCAACGAGGAGGGCCTTCACGGGCGAGAAGAAAGGCTGCCATCCCGAAGTAGATTCAGCACTGGCAGAGTTCGTGAAATCGGGGAGGTCACCGGCAGTTCTAGTGACCACAGTAGTACTACAGGCCAAAGCGATAGAGCTGGCAAGAGAGCGAGGCTTTCTACAGAACCAGTGAAGTGCACGAGCGAACTCTCAAAAGGCTGCATCAAGCCCGCGTCGCTAGGAGTTGTAACTAGCTGGATCGCTGCAGCCTGGAATGAAATCTCGGAAAACTTGGAAGCGCACTCGTTCCGAATATCCAGATTACCACTGCACTCGATAGCATACAAGATTGTGCACTGCACGAAAAGGACTGCGATAACGAGATCAGCGATGAAACGGACGAGTCAGCGGGAGCAGGTACATGGCAATAATTGCCGTTTGCGTGCTGACTCTGCTGTCGTCAGTTGTTTTTGTGGCAGGCTACATTTGAGGAAGTTTTTTTTTTTTGGCCTTGAACTTTCAAATGTCGGTTTAGAATCGTTTAGACTCTACCACTTCTCGCCATGTAATTAAAAGACGTCCCCTGTTGGCGACCAAAATAACTGCTACTAACTGCTGTTGCAGCGCAGTAGTGCTAAACGCATATATGGATTTCGCACATATGCGTTCTTATCCTTTCTACGGAGAGATGTTTGGGGCTCTTCATAACCTGCGCATAGCGTAGAAATCAGTGCCAAAATGAATGAATGCCTGATTTAGAAGCAGTTTTTCAAACAGTCGCGCCAGAGGGTTTTTCCGCGAATTCCAAAGCCCCATTGTAGACAGGCTATTACGGATACCGCATGCAGTGTAAGCTCCGGTCGTAGCAGAGAGCGCCGAAACGCTTTTGCTGCAGCCGCCACCTACCATGTTTCGGTGTAACGGCGAAGGCCGCTCGATGTCAAACGTCCTCTTCGCCGCCTGTCGCGGATCGTTTGTCGAAGAAGCCTCTTCAGGCGGGGTATTTGCGGCAGGACGTAAAAGCACATTTCTAGAAAACCTCAGCTTCTATCTGCATAGCTCGCTTTGGGGAGTCGAGAAAAGGGCAAGGAAAGGGTTCCCACCGGGTTTGCCAATCCATAGCCTCAGCGCACATGATAGCATCAGCCATTAGGAGTGGCCGTTATGCCGCGAATGCAGCGGCACAGAGCGGGGACAAAAAGACACAGGGGTGCCACCAATCCATGCGCGGCCATCGGCCCAAGGACAGTCCTTTTGGGGCCCAGCTTCAAACGGGAGAATTCATCGTTAACTTTCAAAACATCTGCAGTTTGCGTTGAAAATGCGTCTCACGAATTTCTTCATGCAACAAAGAACAGCCCCAGTGTCCTTTACCGAATACTTAACTTCAGGACGAGAAGAACAAACATGTAAGAGGAGAGAAAATTACATTGTGTCAGGCGCATGACGCTTAAACACAGAGCTGTAAAGAGGTAACGGTTAGGAGTTGCTCATGCGTCAAGGCCGTTTCCTTTTTTTTTTCTTACGAAAAGCCCTGTTCAGCCTCCACTGCGCTGCACCGAACTCATTACGCTGGCGCTGAATTCACTCGAGGAACATTACCACGACAGGTCTGCCGACCCGTGGCGCGATAGATAAATGGGGAAACTCAAACACATCTGCCCTTTTGAAGCACACCGTGGCTGCGTAGCGGTGTGCCATTAATTACTGTCCGTAGCTGGCAGACGGTTGGCAGGCTCTCATGACGAGAGTTTTTCCTGACCTGTAGTGGTATCTGGGAAAGGGATCTGACATTTAGCATGGAATCCATTCTGCATGAAAAATTGATTATATCGTACAAAGAGATAAAAGCATTCATTGGAATACTTTATAGCGTGTTTTTCCGATAATTTCACTCGGCCTGTTTAAAATGTCCCTATCGACTGGCGGCGGCCTTCTCATGGTCGCGTGAACTTGGTCTGCATTTCATAAACATCCCGTGGTCTCAGCCTGATTGTAAGGTGAACTCTTTGATAGAGATAATATTTTTCGTCTAGGCTTTGAAAATTAGTGCTCCACGAGTAACTGTCTTCTCAGCAGTATTGTGTACGTGCCCTTTAAAGCAGAGCAGAATTTCGATAGTGTTATTTTTTACTGTGATGTAGCACGCATGCAGAATGTGAGAAGAACAGATAGTTTTTTAAATAGCAAGGCTGTTGTTAACAGCCCCATCTTTATGCATTTCGTCTACATGTGCTCTACACAGGTTGGACACAGTTTAAATGTGTAGCGTTTTTAATGGCGTTCAGATAGATTTGATGCTTCAACAGAACATTGCAAGCGCGCGGCAGAGTCACCTGACTTCAGTAATAACTGACTGGTTTCTTTCTATTGCCATTTACTCTTCTTGTTGACTACGAACAGAAACATCCAACCACAGGACGAGAGCCGCCTTAGAGGAGCACGCCAAAAGGAGCTGTATTTAATAGGAGTCGCTTTGATTGGTCATGGCGTGATACTGATTTAAAGGAGGGCTCTAGAGGGCTGTCCTTCTGAGAAACGTTTTCTTGTCCAGCAAACATAAATGGAAACACCCAAAGCCAAACACGCCGCCCGAAAATAGTTCACGAGACACAAGAACGAGCCTATTGCAAGTTAATTTGTAGTAAAGATGTTGGGTTTGCTAATGGCTTCTATTAATGACGGGACAGGCAGCACGAATACAGTCAGACAGGTGGACAATATATTAGAGAGCTGTATAGCAGCGGCAGCAAAAAGAAGAACGAATACTTTGAGACGCAAAGCTTTAACTTCCGTCAGCTGTGTTTCGAAACACACGATTTTGAACAGCACGATTTCCCTGATCCGAGCCACATTGTTTTCATTCCGTGAGATTGAAGGGCACCCCTGCCTTGTGTCGTCTTCCACCGACGTTCACCCCGAAACGAACCTCTTTTGCCACTCGAAAACTCGCGCCCGCAATACCTCACTCACACAGTCAGGTCTGTGAGTGCGAGTGTGAGTCCGTGAGTGTGAGTGTGAGTGCGAGTGAGGAGACGTGTGTGAGTTCGAGTGAGTGAGTTCGAGTGAGTGGAGACAACTGTGACTTCGAGTGAGTGGAGATGAGTGTGAGTGGATGTTTGTGTAAGGGGAGATGAGTGGACATGAGTGATGAGTGTATGCGAGTCGATGTGAGTGGATGTGAGTGGTGGTTGGACGCGGCAGAGACGTTTGCCAGTTGTGTTCCGCGGCTATGGTATTCTCTTAGCTATTTTTATGTTTTTGACAGCTGAGCCAAGCAAATGTTCAGTGCTGAGCATGCTGGAAACAGTATTAGAGGTCATGCAGATGTGTTTGGAGGCCCAAAGAAGATAATTCCGGTGGCGTGTGAATACCAGTCGCTGGTTGCTGCTTGCCTCAGTAGTTAACCGTTGGTGTGGGCTCAAATACTTCGCTGGTGCAATCAGCCGCTACGGGTTTTTTCAGACCCTTTGATCGAAATCCGCATTCCACTACTAGAAAGGCACATGTCTCTTGTCACACCTCCTACATGGGTCGAGCTCATCTACGCAGAGTTCCAATACTTGCTGCGGAAACCATGGCTGCCCGAATCTCAGCACTAATTAGCCAATAGAGTCTTGAACTGTGCACTTGACGCGTAGGTTTACTGCACCCGGGTGTGCGCATTGTAGGGCTCTGCTCTGGTCGTAATTTGTTTATTGGTCGGGACCCAGGCAGGGATGGCGTAGAGGTAGAGCGTCCGCCTCGCGTGTAAGAGCAGGGGGTTCTAATCCTGGTGCCACGCAGTTCTCCACCGGGTATAAAAAAAACGCGTGTCGATGGAATTGTATAACGAGGCCTGGGGTGCGGCCTGATCTCGGTGACCAGAACCAACAACGCACTTCCTCACCAGAACAGGACTTGGCCAACCTAGTACTTGGCCACAACCTTCTCTGACCATACCAATTAACCCTCGGCCCTCAGTCCCCAGCGGCTGCGGAGCAACTGACCACGGCGGTGGTCAGACCTGTGAGGCAGCGGAGGCGCTAAAATTTCTGGCTCCGGACAGGGCGCCATTGGAATCTGAACCTGGCAACGTTTAACTCTAGAACTTTATCTAGTTACGCTAGCCTAGCAGTGCTGTTAGAGGAACTAGCTGGAATTAAATGGGATGTGATAGGGCTTAGCGAAGTTAGGAGGACAGGTGAGGCGTATACAGTACTAAAGGACGGACACATACTGTGCTATCGCGGATTAGAGGAAAGACGAGAACTAGGTGTGGGATTCCTCATTAATCAGGTTATAGCTGGCAACGTAGAGGAGCTCTAGAGTATTAACGAGAGGGTAGCAGCTATAGCAATTAGGCTGAATAGGAGGTACAAGCTGAAAGTGGTGCAGGCCTACGCGCCAGCCATGATGCCATGATGACCATCCAGCCATGATGACCAGACCATTGAAAGTCTCTATGAGGGTGTAGAACCGGCAATGAATAAAGTAAAATCACAGTACGCTGTACTGATGGGCAATGCGAAGGTGGGCAAGAAGCAGGCTGACGACCACGCGGTAGGTGACTATGGGATACGATCTAGAAATAGCAGGGGAAAGTTATTTGTCGAATTCGCAGATAGAAATAATTTATGGATCAAAATACCTTCTTCCACAAACGAAAAAACAGGAAGTGGACTTGGAAGAGCCCCAATGGTGAGACTAAAAATGAAATCGACTTCATACTATGCGCTAAACCTGGCATCGTTCAAGATGTGGCCGTCTTCGGAAAGGTGCGTTGTAAGGTCTCGAATTAGCTTAGACTTGAAGAGGGAACGGAAGAAGTTAGTGAAGAGGAATGAGTTTGCCGTAAGAGGGAAAGTACAGGAGTTTAGGAAAGCGCTGCAAAAGAGATATTCGGCTTTAACTGAGGAAGACGATCTTGATGTTCATACATTGAACAATAATCTGACAGACATCATTACGTAGTGTGCGGTAGAAGCAGGCGATAAGACAGTGCGACCGGATACCGGAAAGCTACCTCAGGCGACGAAAGATCGGATTAAGTAGCGCCAAAGCACGAGGGCGTCTAACCCTACCGACAGAAGACAACTGACACAGCTATCGAAGTTAATAAATAAGCGCAAGGCAGCCGACTTAAGGAAGTTTAATATGGATAGAATCGAGCATACTCTAAAGAACAGAGGTAGCCTAAAAGCAGTGAAGAGGAAACTAGGAATATGTAAAAACCAGATGTATGCGCAAAGAGACAAGCAGGCAATGTCATTAGAAATATGGATAAGATAGTTAACGTAGCCGAAGAGCTCTACACAGACCTGCACAGTAGCCAATGTAATAAGAGCGTTAATGAGAAAGACATTAGTGCACAGTAATGCGTCATCCTGCCAGTAACGAAAGGAGAAATAAAGAAAGCCTTGGGAGCAATGGCAGGGGAAAAGGCAGCTGGGGAGGATCAGGTAACAGCAGATCTGTTGAAGGATGGAGGGGACATCGTGCTAGAAAAACTAGCCACTCTGTATACGCAAGGCCTTGCGACCTCGACTGTACCAGAAGCCTCAAAGAATGCAAATATTATCTTAATTCATAAGAAGGGAGACGCCAAGGACTTGAAAAATTACAGACCGATCAGCTTACTATCCGTTGCCTACAAAGTAATGCCTAAGGTAATCGTCAATAGAGTCAGGGCAACGTAAGACTTTAAGCAACCAAATGATCAGGCAGGCTTTCGTAAAGGATATTTCACAATAGACCTCATTCACACTATCAATCAGGTGATAGAGAAATGCGCGGAATATAACCAACTTCTATATTGTCACGTAGTGGTGACAGCAGTCGAAGCAGCGATGAAGACGGACGAAAGGGTCTTCTAAAAGAAAACTGTTTATTGGGCTGACTTGCACCCGAAACAGACTGAATCACTCGGCAGCGGCGAAGCGACAAGCGTGCTCGGCGGTCGTCGAACAGAATGCCCGCCGCTATCAGCCGTGCTCAATTTAAAGCTGATAGCGAACTTTCGAGATAAAGCGTGCAAAGTTACTAGAACATTCCGGAACAACGTAGAGTCCGGTCTTCTTGGCTGCGATCAATCGAGATAAATCTAGTCGCGTCTTGCGTCGAAAAGAAAGCGATAAGGTGGTGTGGCGCAGATTTGAAAAACGAACAAGCATTGCAAATATTCGCTGCATTACTCCCCTCTCAAAGAAGCATCGACCAGATGCATTAAAACAAATAATGCGACTAGTAAGAGAAAAAAATGGATCTTGCGAAAATATAGCATAGAAATGCAGCGGCCTTTATCGCGCATAATACGGCTTCAGACGGACTACATGGACAACTTCTGGTCGTACGCGGCGTCGCTGGGATGCAGTCATTGAGTCAGGGATGACTTCATAATCCAGTTCACATAGCCGACGAAGAACCTTGTACGGGCAGAAATAGCGGCGCAAAAGCTTTTCACTCAATCTACGGCGCCGAATGGGCGTCCACACCCAGACTTGGTCTCCTGGCTTGTATTCCGCGTTGCGTCTTCGTAGGTTGTAGCGTCTGGCGTCGGACCGCTGCTGATATTTGATCCGTAATCGAGCAAGCCTTCGAACTTCTGCGCGTTGAAGGTAGGCGGCGACGTCGACGTTCCCTTCTTCTGTAACGTTGGGCAGCATGGCGTCTAGCGTGGTCGTGGCCTCCCTGCCATGGACGAGTCTAAAAGGCGTCATCTGGGTGGTCTCCTGCACTGCGGTGTTGTAGGCGGAGACGACGTAAGGCAGGATGACATCCCAGATTTTGTGTTCGGCATCGACATACATGGCGAGCATATCGGCGATGGTTTTGTTCAGGCGCTCGGTCAGTCCGTTGGTCTGCGGATGGTATGCAGTTGTCATCCGGTGGCTGGTTTGGCTGTAGCGCAGGATGGCTTGCGTTAGTTCCACCGTGAATGCTGTTCCTCTGTCCGTGATGAGTACATCGGGGGCGCCGTGTCGAAGAAGAATGCACTACACGAAACATTTGACGACTTCTGCTGCTGTTACGTTCGGTAGGGCTTTCGCCTCGGCGTAGCGGGTCAGGTAGTCGGTTGCTATGATGATCCACTTATTTCCAGATGTTGACGTTGGAGAAGGGCCAAGCAAGCCCATGCCAATCGGCTAAAAGGGCCTTGAGGGAGGTTCAATGGGATTCAGAAATCCTGTTGGTCGTGTTTGAGGAGTCATTCGTCGCTGACAATTTCGGCAGGTTTTCACGTAGTGTGCGACATCGGCAGTCAGTCGGGGCCAGTAATACTTGTCTTGAATGCGACGGAGGGTGCGAGTAAACCCGAGATGTCCAGCTGTCGGCTCGTCGTGTGAAGCCTGTAGAACTTCTTCGTGGAGACAAGTAGGTACAACAAGGAGGTAGGCTGTTTTGTTCGCTGTAAAGTTCTTCTTCACAAGGACCTCATTCTGCACACAGAAGGAAGACAGTCCTCGCTTCAATGAAGCCGGGGGTGAAGAAACCTTCCCTTCCAGGTACTCGATGAGGCCTTTTAGGTCAGGGTCCGAGCGTTGCTGCTGAGCAAATGAGCTGGGGTTGATGGGTACCAGGAAGGCGTCCTCATCGTCGTCCGGCGGCGGTGCATCTACAGGGGCTCGTGAGAGGCAATCGGCGTCAGAGTGCTTGCGTCCGGACTTGTAAACGAAGGTGACGTCAAACTCCTGGAAATCCAGACTCCATCGAGCGAGTCGGCCAGAGGGATCCGTCAAATTGGCAAGCCATCAGAGCGCGTGGTGGTCGCTGACCACCTTGAACGTCCTTCCGTAGAGGTAGGGGCGGAATTTCGACGTAGCTCAGATGATGGCAAGGCACTCCTTCTCAGTTGTCGAATAGTTAGCCTCGGCCTTGGAAAGGGAACGACTAGCGTATGCGATGGCTTTCTGCAGCCTGTCACTTTTTTGAACAAGGACGGCGCCTAGTCCCACGCTGCTTGCGTCGGTATGAACTTCAGTATCGGCGTTTTCATCAAAATGCGCAAGGATCGGGGGGACTGTAAACGACGCTGAAGTTCCTTGAAGGCTTCTGCTTGCGGCGCTTCCCATTTAAACGGCACATCTGCCTTCGTCAGTTGGGTCAGGGGCCCGGCGATGTGCGAAAAGTTTTTCACAAATCGTCGGTAATATGCATACAGTCCGAGAAATCTGCGCACTGCTTTCTTATCGGCCGGTGGTGGAAACTGTTCAATAGCAGCTGTTTTCTGCGGGTCTGGGCGTACTCCCTCCTTGCTAACGATGTGGCCTGGAAACAGCAGCTCTTCGTAGGCAAAGTAGCCTTTCTCTGCTTTCAAGGTTAGGCCAGATGACTTGATTGCGTCTAGTACTGTTCGTGGTCTTTTGAGGTGCTCTTCAAAGATCGAGGCGAAGGCAACGACGTCATCTAAATATACCAGACAAATTTGCCACTTCAGGCCTGCCAGCACTGTATTCATTACTCGCTGAAACGACGCTGGTGCTAAACAGAGACCAAATGGCATCACCTTGAACTCGAACAGCCCATCCGGAGTGATGAATGCTGTCTTCTCGCGATCTCGTTCGTCGACCTCAATTTGCCAGTAGCCGCTCTTGAGGTCCATCGATGAGAAATATTTGGCGTTGCAGAGGAGGTCCAGTGTGTCGTCGATGCGGGGTGTGGGTAGACGTCCTTCTTTGTTATGTTGTTCAAGCGGCGGTAATCCACGCAGAATCGAAGTGCACCGTCTTTCTGACTTGAACAA
This sequence comes from Amblyomma americanum, assembly GCF_052857255.1. Lineage (NCBI taxonomy): Eukaryota > Metazoa > Arthropoda > Arachnida > Ixodida > Ixodidae > Amblyomma > Amblyomma americanum. The sequence goes on from NC_135503.1 coordinate 134,818,677, forward strand.
CCGGTGCCACTCATGGGCTGTTTGAAGGCTGGATTACGTCATCGCGAAGCATTACTTCGACTTGGTCCCGGATGGCCTGTCGTTCTCGCGGTGACACACGGTAGGGGTTTCGAAGGAGAGGTCGGACGTGTTGGTTTGTTATAATACGATGCTTGGCAATTGGCGTTTGTCGCACCTTCGGCGATGTCGAGAAACACTCACTGTAGCTTTGAAGCAGATTGCGGATCTGGTCTTGTCTGTCCCGGTACAGGGCTGGGTTGATGTCGAAAGTGGGCGAGTTCTCTTGGTCAGCCGAATCTTCTGCGGAGGGGCCGGAGAAGGCGAAGGAGTCCCGTACGTCAGATATTTCGTCGAAGAAAGCAATCGTCGTTCCTCTGTTAATGTGCCGGTATTCTTCGCTGAAGTTTCTCAGCACTACTTCAGCCTGGCCATTGCGGAAATGTGCGATGGCTGTTGCGATGCTGATTCCTCGGTCTAGAAGCAACTGCATGTTCCCCTCGATGATGGCTTCAGCGTTAATGGCTTTCGTGGCGCCTACGGTCAAGATAACGCTTGATCGGGGTGGGACGCTCACTTCTTCCTCCAGGACACTCAGGGCAACGTGATTTTCCCCAGTTTTCATCGAAGCGATGGCTTCGTCCTTCGAAAGCGTGATCTGCTTGGATCGGAGGTCGATGATCGCCTGATGCTCATTAAGGAAATCCATACCCAAGATAACTTCGCGGGAGCATTGCGGTAGCACAACAAAGGTGGCGGGATAGGTATGTCCTTTGAAAACCAATCGCGCTGTGCATCGTCCTGATGGCGCAATGAGGTGGCCCCCTGCGGTGCGAATTTGTGGGCCGTCCCAAGCCGTTGTGACTTTTCTCAGCTGCGCAGCCAATGTACCATTCATCACAGAGTAATCGGCTCCTGTGCCCACTAGAGCGGTAACTTTCTGGCCGTCGATACTCACTTCTAAGTCGGAGGTCCTGGCTCTTGCATTACATGTCGCTCTCGGCGTCGGGTCACGGCTTCGTCGCGTATGCGAGTCGCGGGTGGGGCGTGTGGTCGAAGATTTTCTGGGTGGGGGCGTCGTTTTCAAGGCAGCCTGCGTCGTGGTCGGGGTTCTCATTGTGTGCGGCGTGGTGCAGCGAGTGCCGGTTCTTCATGCGGGGTCGCGGGTGCAGCGTCTTCATGGGGCGTAGTCGGTGGAGCATCTTCGGCGTTTCGCTCGTGAGCAACCTCACCTCCAGAGGTTGCTGCCTTTAGTTTCCCCTACGGGGGCTGAGAGACCTTCCTCGTACCGCGGCTGCGTAGCGGCGGCGTGGCGACGCAAAGCGCGAGGTTGACGGCGATGGTGAGCGCGAAAAGCGGTTCGGCGTGTACTCTTCTCGACGCAGGTACTCGTCGATTTCCTGCGGACGTTGTCCGAAGCGTGGTCGTGGGGTGTCAAAAGCAAATCCTCGAAGACGGATGCGTCGGTATGGGCAGCGACAAAGAATATGGCCGGCCTCACCGCAATGGAAACACAACGGCCGGTTGTCGGAAGTCCTCCAGGCGTCGCATTTCCTGGGGCTTGATCGTCGGTCATAGGCTGGGCGGGCGGGGCTGGGGGGCGGCGTTGTGGAACAAGTGGCTCATCTCGAGGAGGACGTGTGGGTTGTCGTTGGGGCTGGGCAGTCCTTACTGCAGCGGCGTAGGTCATGACCTGGGGATCCGTGGCCGTAAAGGGGCCAAGTGCCTGTTGCACTTCTTCCCGTACCACATCCATCAGAGTCGCTGCTTGTGGCTGAGGGGAGGATGGCAGTAATCGGCGCAGCTCCTCTCGGACGATTTCGCAGATAATTTCCCGCAAGCTGTCGCTGGTTGTGGCCGTCGTGTCCGAACGGATTACACAGGCAGAGGAAGGGTGATAGTACTGCCGAGCTCGGACGTCGAGGCAGGCTTCTTGTATGAATTCCTAGACTGTCTTTGGCGGCTGGCGGACGAGGCTGCCAAAGAGTTGTTCTTTTACGCCGCGCATTAAAAACTGAACTTTCTTTTCCTCGGTCATCCCGGGGTCGGCGCGGCGAAATGGGCGCTTCATCTCCTCGGCGTAACCGCGGACGGGCTCATTCGGAAGCTGGATCCTGGACTCGAGGAGTCGTTCGGCTCTTTCTTTCCTCACGATACTGGTGAATACCTTCAATAGTTCTCTCTTGAATAGCTCTTATGTCGTAAGGGACGACTCGTAGTTTTCGTAGCACGTGCGTGCGGAGCCATCCAATGAGAACACGTGTCCAATTTTTGCAGCATCATCCCACTTGTTGAATGACGTCACGCGCTCAAATTGCTCCAACCATTCTTCAGGGTCTTCGCCTAGGGATTCATTGAAAGTTGGCGGCACCCACGGCTGCTGTAGTATGATCGGTGTCGACATCTTCGGTGAGATTGCGGTCCTCGTAGCAGCGTCTTTTCGCTGTCCGGTGCGGTCCGGCACTTTCCTGAACTCAGGCTCTTCTCCCTAGAGACGTCGGCTGGCTCACTGAGCTGCTGGCTCGTCCTCGGGTGCGAAGCGCTGAGGGCTGGCTTCACGACTTGAAGGGGGCGTCCGGAACATGGGAGGCTACCCCGCACCTCCACCAGACAGACAGACAGACAGAAAAACTTTATTGAGCAAGTGAGTTTTAGACCCAGCTGGGTCACTGGGCCACTGCGCGGTCCCGCACTGCATCAAGTAGGTCATGCCGGGACATGACGTCGGCAGCCCGAGTCACTGCAGCAAGCTGCGATGTCGGGTCTGCAGACATAATCAGGACCTCCCAGTCCTCCCAGCTTGAGATGGCGTGCTGTCCCCGCGGGAGAGGGTCAACAGGGCAGCCGAAAAGGATATGGGAGAGTGTGGCATGGGGGTCACCGCATAGGGAGCATGCAGGCGATGTGCCGCACTAGTGGGATAAAAGCTGAGGGGATGACAGAGAGCGGGTCTGGAGGCGTCTGAAGCGGATCTGTTGGGAGTGCGTAAGAGAGGGGTGGGGAGGAGGGCAAGTCCGACGGTCCAAACGGGGTATTTGCGTGAGCGCCGCAAAGGTGTGCGCCCGCTCCCTCGAGAATCCTGGATCTAGACTGTCCTGAGCCCGGCAAATCAAACCTCGGGCCAATTTATCGGCAGCCTCGTTTCCAGGGTTCCCAGAGTGAGCCGGCACCTACTAAAGCTCTACCCTGCGCGGTAAATTTTGGGTAGGGGTGTTCAACAATTGCGAGGCAGGGGCGTGAATCCTGCCCCTGGCAAAGTTGGACAGAGCCGTTTTGGAGTCGCTGAAGATGTATTGGGCGTCCGAATGTGCAAGGGCTAGGGCGATGGCGGTCTCCTCGGCCTCCTCAGGCGTAGAGCCCGAGGGAAGACGGTGAGTTAGGGGGTGAGGTAGGGTTGGATTGTAGGCAACTGCTACCGCTTCATGCGCAGTACATGCGGCGTCTACCCAAATGGCATCGTGGGCTTGCCCATAATACTTATGGAGGGCATTAGCGCGAGCTACGCGGCGAGGTATGTGATATTGGGGATGGACGTTTCGAGGAAGGGGTTTCACAGCGAGAGGTGTATGGATTTGTCGAGGGATGGCTATAAGGGTTTACTGGTTAGCGGGTATGTTGATGCGAAGGGAGGAGAGTATATGGCGGCCAGTGGCGCTCGTGGCAAGTCTAAGGTACTGTGTCTGAAGGTGCGCGTCAACTAGTTCCTGAATGGTGTTATGCATGCCTAGTGCAAGAAGTTTGGCTGTGCTAGTGCTACGAGGTAGGTTTAGAGCTGCCTTAGTCGCAAGGCGGATCATTGCGTTCACGCGTTCGGTTTCCGTGCGGTTCAATTTGAGATATGAGGTTGCGTATAAATGCGGCTAAGCGTAAATGCGTGCACTACTTTCATGTTGTCCGCTTCGTCTAAACCCTTAAGGGAGGACACTCTGCGTAGAAGGTGCAACATGGATTGCGTGGAGGCCTTGAGTCTTTTAAGGTTGTGTTCATTTCGTCCAGAATCCTGCAAGTGGAGGCCAAGAATACGGAGGGCGGGTGTGATGGGGATAGGGGATCCTTTTAAAGTAATTTGGATGGGCGAGTTCGCACCAGATTTTGGCCTAATTAGGAAGAGAGCGGACTTAGATGGGGAGCAACTAGCCCGATGGATGACGCGTGAGAGGAGATGGTGTCTGCTGCTAACTGAAGAGTTTCCTCAATTTCCCCGTCAGAGCCATCAGTGGTCCATGTGGTAATATCATCAGCGTACAGGGTATGTTTTAAGTGTGGGATTAGAGCCAGTTTGTGAGCTAGGGGGATGAGAGCAACGTTAAAGAAAAGGAGAGAAAGGACCGCCCCTTCAGGGGTTCCGAGCTCTCCGAGTGTATAAGGGGATGTGGTAATCTGATCTATGTGCAGGGAGGCAGTGCGGCCCGAGAGAAACGCGCGAGCGTAGTTGTAGGTATTAGCGCCTACCTGTAGAGCGTGCAGTTCCCGTAAGATGGCATCGTGTCGAATTCTGTCAAATGCCTTGGTGAGGTCAACTGCCAGGATAGCTTTAGTGTGGTGGGGGATGGTATCACCAAGCACGTAATGCGTAATTTGAAGTAGGGCGTCCTGCGCAGATAGATGCTCACGAAAGCCGAGCATACTGTGGGGGAAAAGGTGCTTGTCTTTCATGTACGTTTTTAGCCGAGCAAGAATTATGTGCTCGAAGACCTTGCCTAGACAGGATGTAAGAGAAATGGGGCGGATGTTGTCTATGGTGATAGGCTTGTGGGGTTTTGGAATAAAAATTTTTGCATGCTTCCGCAAGGCAGGGAGAGTACCTGCCTCCCAACATTCGTTAAAGTAGTGACTAAGTCAGAGATGGAAGCATCGTCAAGATTTCTGATAGCTGCATTGGTAATGTGATCATCTCCGGGAGCGGTATTCCGTAATTTCAATAGGGCGGCGCGAAATTCTGATTCTGTAGTAAGGGCGTCAAGCTCGGGCTGGGGTGGGCCTGCATAATCAGCATACTTGCAAGGGAGACCGGTGGTTGTATAGGTGCATTTCACCTGGGCGAGGAAGGCGTCGGCGTCCTGTCGATGGTTATGAGCGAGGCGGCGAATGCTAAGGCGCGTCTGAGATTTGGTTTGCGTGGGGTCTAGCATGTGCCGTAACAGATGCCAAGTGCGGGTTGTGGAGAGATTGCCGCGGAGACCGTCACAAACCTGAGCCTAGTTATCTTTGCAAAGAGTGGCACTACATTGTACTATTTGGGATTGAATGTGGGCAAGTTTGAGTTTTAGTCTCCTACTGTGCTTCTGAGTCTTCCACATTTGCGCTGTTGTCCTGTGCTTGGAGGAGGTGGGCGAGCTTGCAGTCAATAACAGGGGTGTCTAGGGTAGAATCGAGCGTTTGAGTGTGTTGGCGAATTTCTTTTTGCAACTTAATAATCCAGGTGCCTAGGTCGAAGGGAGCCTGTGTTGGCTGCGCTTGTCTAAATTTGCGGAGCGCGTCCCAATTAGTGTGCTTAACGGTAAATTTGAGCTGAGATCGGCGCTAGTTAAGCGTTATTCGAATTAGGTGATGATCGCTGCCTAGTGTGGAAAGCATTCTTTCCCACTGCAGGTGGCTCACGTTTCTACCAAGCGTGAGGTCTGGGCTAGTATCGGCAGTAACACTTTTACCAATCCACGTAGGTAAGCTGAAATCATTAAAGATAGTCAGGTGACCACCCGAGGAAGATCAGTGGGGTCTGAGGGGATAAAAGCGTATCCTGGCAGCTGCTTGCAAACATTGGCGTCCTGAATGGCGATAATGTCTAATGGGGATGACGAACTTGCGATAATTTGCTGCAGAGGATCGCGCTTTCGCCGAAAGCCCCTGCAATTCCACTGAATAATCTGTAAAGAATTAAGGCCCGTCGGAGGAGCCATGTTGTTGGGTAGTGAGGGGAAGGAGGGGTGTGGAGAGTGGGACTGTGTGAGGATAATCCGTTGAGAGTCCAGGAGTCAGGCGAGTTAAGCGCTCCTCTACGTTGGTCATGATGCTACATATGACACTATCCATTAGAGGGGTAATGGTAGATTCAATCATAAGCTGGCACTATGCAGTGAGCTGCGCAGTAACTTCCAAGTTTTGGGCGAAGACCTGAACTTTGGCGTCTAGGTCTATTGGTTCGACTGGGCTGTCATCAGGCCTTCGTTTTTTAGGGGGATGTTGGGCGGGTTGGGTGGCTGAAGTGGAGGGGTGGTGGATGGGGAGATACAGCAGAGGTGGCGGTAGAGAGGTCTGCCCTGAGCTGCTTTACCTCCTCTCGCAGAGCCTTCACGTCCGGGTCCTTGGAGGTCCTGGTGTTCGTCCCGGCAGCTTTGGAGGCCTATGTTGCAGTAGACGGGAGGGTCGTTTTCAGCGGAGGAAAGTCGTTCTTGTTCGATTGCAGCGGAGGAAAGTCATCCTTGATAGGAGGCATTGTCTTCTGGGGCGATGGATTGCGTGGTTGGGCGGTGCGATTTCTAGCCATGCACGAGCCGGTGCCCGTGAGGTGCTGGCCTCCACAGAGAATGCAGGTCGGGATGCAGGAGGGCACATCTTGCGGTTCATGCTTGTCTCCGCACCGCGGGCAGAGACCAGTCTTGCGGTGCGGGCACACGTCATACCTATGGCCCGGCCGACGACAATTCGTGCACGCGTCCCGAATTCCCTTGTACGGCGTGCATCTGTACACTACACTCATGTAGCGCATGGTATGGGGGACTGGTCCGTGCGCAAAGTTGATCAGTACGGAATGTGTCCTACCCATTCTGCGGGCTGCAGTGATATGAGCGTACGGGTTACGGGTCTGGAGGTCCCGTAGCATCTGCTCGGGCGTCTCCTTCCAGTAGGCTTGCGAGATGACTCCACGCACAGCAGCCGCCGGCGGTGCAATATAGGCTGCGACAGGGTAAGCGGTCTCTTGGAGGACCACTTCCCTGAGCTGGACGAGGTGAAGGGCGGTTGTCTCATGCGGGGCAGCGACCGCGAAGGTATTATTCGTAGGGTGGATCCTCAGGTGAATATCCCCGAGGTCACGGCCAGCAGCGCTGACTTGTAGGGCTTGCAGAAGTGGCTGCGCCATGGTGCCTTTCAAAGCGAGGCCTCCTCTTGGTCGGTAAACGACCCTTATAGTGCCGGGAGGGAGTGAAGCAAGTTGTTTGCTTCGGTGTGCGACTGCGTGCGTCGCGCGCAGCTGTTCTTGTTGAGGCCTGTATGTAGGCTTGAAAGTCGCAGGGGTAGCGGACGCGGACGCCGTAGGCTTAGATGGAAAAAGACGCTGCTTGATGGGATATGGCTAGCGTTTCCGCGCTTGAGATTTCGCCCTTGTACGCGCGGAGTATCAGGGTCCACTCACTGGGACGAAGGTCTTCCCTCTGCGCTTGCACCTTCATGGCGGCTGGGCGTAGGTGCGCTGCCGGTGAGTGCGGAACGCAGCGCGCCGGTCAGGCTCGCCTCGATGTCACGTAGTGGTGACGGCACCAGATGTCACGTAGTGGTGACGGCAGTCGAAGCAGCGATGAAGACGGACGAAAGGGTCTTCTAAAAGAAAACTGTTTATTGGGCTGACTTGCACCCAAAATGGACTGAATCACTCGGCGAAGCGACAAGCGTGCTCGACGGTCGTCGAACAGAATGGCCGCCGCTGTCGGCCGTGCTCAATTTAAAGCTGATAGCGAACTTTCGAGATAAAGCGTGCAAAGTTACTAGAACATTCCGGAACAACGTAGAATCAGCTCTGCCTGGCTGCGATCAATTTATTTATTTTTATTTATTTATTGATACTGCGATCTTTTACAAGACCTTCGCAGGGGTGGGCACACAATACATAAATTCTGGAAGCAACAAAAACGACCTCAGGAACAAGCAAACAATCAAGAACAATTGATCAACAATTTAAGATCAAGAAACAATGAAACAAAGAAATGTAGCGGTACGACATTATAAAAAAAAGTTAAAGGTGGCTTTCAAACCTTTTTAGTGAAGTTTGGGTTACTGCATCATTAGTTAGATTATTCCAGTCTGTAATCGTTCTGGGGAAAAAAGAGTACTTAAAGGTGTTATTTCGTGCGTTTAATGGTGTTACTGTAAAATCATGGCGTTGTCTTGTGTTGTACCCTGAGGAGAACGATATAATATTGGATGTGTCAATATTGTACTGACCTTTGATTAACTGAAATAAAAATTTTAGACGACAGATGCGATTTCTATGAGAGACTGGAAGCAAACCACTTTGATTAAGAAGTGCAGTGATAGATGTGCGGTTATATGAATTGTAAATAAACCGTGCTGCTTTCTTTCGGACTCTGTCTAATTTAGCAATGTTAGATTTAGTGAAAGGATCCCAGATTATGACGGCATATTCTAACATAGGGCGAATAATAGTGTTATACGAAAGTGAACGTACACTGGGGGGGCCGAGCTTCAGAGCACGTCGGAGGAAAAATAGTTTGCGTAGGGCATTAGCTGTAACGTTGTCAATGTGCTCTGTCCAGGAGAGGTTATTGCAGATCCGTAGACCTAGGTATTTGTAAGTATTCACTTGAGAGAAAACTTTGTTTTTAGCAGTATAGTTAAACAAAAGAGGCTTCTTTTTCTGGGTTATACGCATGAACACTGTTTTATCATAATTAACGCACATTTGCCATTGGTCACACCATGTTATTATCTTAGTGAAATCGTTATTTAACCGTACTTGGTCCTCAGTAGTAGTAATCTTTTCATATAACACACAATCGTCAGCATATAATCTAACAGAAACTGAGATGTTATCGACAATGTCATTAATAAAAATCAAGAAGAGGAGTGGCCCAAGAACAGATCCTTGGGGAACTCCGGAATCAACAGGAACTGGAGGGGAAGGGGAATTATTTACTACTACAAACTGACGACGGTTTCTTAAGTAGGCTGTAATCCATGCAAGTAATTTGTCATTTTTTAGTACATTACCTAATTTGTGAAGAAGTTTGTTATGCGAAACTTTATCAAATGCTTTTTTAAAGTCCATAAATATAGCGTCAGTCTGCTTTCCTTCATTTATTGCCTGCGCAAAATCATGTATAGTTTGTACTAGCTGAGTGGCAGTGGAAAATCCTCGTCTGAAGCCATGCTGTGCATTAGTTAGAAAATTGTTTTGTTCAAGAAAATCTGCTATATGTTTATGAATGATGTGTTCCAAGACCTTGCATGCTGTAGATGTTAACGATATCGGACGGTAATTCTGAATAGATGCTTTGTCTCCAGTTTTGTGAATTGGTTTGATTCTTGCCGTTCTCCAGTCATCCGGTAATGATCCTTCATTTAGTGATTTGTTAAATAAGATGCATAAGTACTTGGCACACCATTCTGCATAACGCTTCAGGAATGCGTTGGGAATGTCATCTGGTCCGGGAGATTTTTTTACATCAAGCTTCAATAATAAATTGAGAACACCTGCCTCGGAAATCACAACATCAGGAATTGAAGGCAAATTCACGGAATAGCAGGGAAGAGAGCTGTCATCCTGCGTAAACACCGATTTGAAGTAGTCATTGAAAGCCGTGGACACCAAAGCATCATCACGCTCACATATTCCATTTACTTTGAAAGTATCATGAGATCGTGAAGCTGGAGTTATCTGCCTCCAGAATTTCTCAGGGCATGTTTTAATGAAGGTAGGTAGCTGAGTAGAAAAGTACTTTTCCTTGTCATGGGCAATCAGCTGTTTGAGTTTTTCTGTTTGTTCATCAATGATCGTTTGGGAATAGTTTCCTGCTTTTAACCTTTTTTTCATTCTTTTTAGCTTTCGTTGTGAGCGTAATGTCTCTCGTGTTATCCAAGGGTTACATTTTGGGGACTTTTTTGCAATTTTTGGAACGAAGCGTTCAATACACTGAAAGACAACACTTTTGAAAAATAGCCATAAGTCATTCACATTTCCATTAAAATTCATAAAGCGGTCATAATGAAAGTCGAGCATATCAAGAATAGATTCATCATGTGCACGAGAAAAATTAGGAAAGAAACCGACAGTATTTCGGCGATCAAAGTTTGCATTTATCAATGTCAGTACAACAGCTTTGTGATCAGAAATACCGGTCGTTACATAGCATAGCATCGAGATTAATCTAGTCGCGTCTTGCGTCGAAAAGAAATCGGTAAAGTGGTGTGGCGGCAGATTTAAAAAACGAACAAACATTGCAAATATTCGCGGCAATATATAGCCTTCATTGATTATAAGGAACCATTCTACTCAGTGGAAACCTCAGCAGTCATACAGGCATTGCGTAATCAGGGGGTAGAAGAGCCTTATGTCAAAATACTGGAAGATACATATAGCAACTGCACAGCTACTATAGTCCTTCATAAAATCAGCAATAAAATTCCAATAAGGAAGGACGTCAGGCGTGAAGACACGACCTCGCCAATGCTGTTCATCGCCTGTGTACAGGAGGTATTCCGAGGCATGAATTGGGAATAGTTGGGAATAAGAGTAAATGGAGAATATCTAAATAATCTGTGATGCGCTGTTGACATTGCCTTGCTGAGTCACTCAGGAGGTGATCTGGAAATCATGATCAATGAGTTAGGCAGAGCAGAACCCTGGGTCCAAAAATTAACATGAAAAAAACCAAGATAATGTTCAACAGTCTTGCAAGGGAACAGCAGTTCGGCCTGGAAGTTGTAAAGGAATACGTCTACTTAGGACAGGTAGTGACAGCTGATCCGGAGCGTGACAGGGAAATAACTAGAAGGATAAGAATGGCTGGGTGCGCATATGGCAGGTTCTCTCAGATCATGAGTGGCAGTTTACCAATTTTTCTCAAGAGAAAAGTGTACAACAGCTGTATCTTTCCGGTACTTACCTACGGGGCAGAAACGTGGAGGCTAACGAAACGAGTTCAGCTTAGGTTAATGACAACGCAGCGAGCCATGGAAAGAAAAATGATAGGTGTAACGTTAAGAGACCAGAAGCGGGCAGAGTGGGTGTGAGAAAAAACGCGGGTTAATGACATCCTAGTCGAAATCAAGAGGAAGAAATGGGCTTAGGCAGGGCATGTAGTGCGAAGGCAACATAACCGCTGGTCCTTAAGGGTAACGGAGTGGATTCCAAGAGAAAGTAAGCGTAACAGGGGGCGACAGAAGGTTAGGTGGGCGGATGAGATTAAGAAGTTTGCAGGCAAAGGGTGGATGCTGCTGGAAAAGGACAGGGTTAATTGGAGAGGCATGGGAGTGGCCTTTGCCCTGCAGTGGGTGTAGTAAGGCTGATGATGGTGATGATGATGGTCGGGACCCTGAACCAGCCGAGCCTTCCACTGACAACGCGAAGAACCTGACCTACTTGGCCCGTCTCTTTAGCTGGACAAGCGCGGCTGAAGGCTTGGAGCGTAGAGAAAACCAAGCGCACTTTTGCGTAACACCAGAGGTTCCTGTTTCTATCATGTACTTGAAGGAGTTTTGCGTCGCAAATAAAGCATGTGGTTCTTATTTTGTTGTATGCATATCGTCCTTATCATCAGAAATGACGATGACTTAACGCTGTGGATATAGCTGAAGTGACGGTGTTTGATGTTATAATCTGCTCCAGAAATGCTTGCTTCGTGCCAATGGTGACGAAACGTTGCGGCGCTTTCCAGGAGTGGATATTAGGTGCCCACCGAATTGGCCGCACCCTGTTCGATTGGTTTGACGTACAGATCGAGCTTTATTCTTCTATACTCGGGAGAAAGAACTAAAATATAATTTCTGTCTGAATGGTCACATTTTCGGTAGGGAAAAAACTACGAAAGAAAGCAGTATTGCGCTTTCACCTGGGTGGTACAAAAAGACGTTTGAGTCGTCCTAGGATGTATTTATGAACGAGTCCAGGGTGTGTTTCTATCGTCGATGTAAAAGCGCGGTGAAACGAAATTGAAACAGTGGACCGTGTTGGCGCCGGGTTAACGTTTCTTTCCATAGAGGTAGTTCAAGCGAATGAAAGCTAGTAAGGATCATAAGCTTGGGGCGACAGTTTTTGTTTCACCTAAAAGTATCCTGCAAGTGAGTGCTGCTCTTTAAACTACCGATGTCGAGAAGACATCGAAGAAAAACCGCCGGAGAGACACCATAAATAAAATGTGACGAAAAGAGAAGGGGCGGGAGGAAGGGGCGGGTGGTAGGAAGTAGTTACGGGAGGGGAGCACAGGGGAACTTTTCATAAGTCGAAGGGTGCCGCCATTTGAACACTGCACTGCAAATAGTACAGGAAAGATGATGATGATGGTTTTTTTAGGATGGAAGGGCACATGTGGCCAAAGAACGCCATGCCACAAGGATTTTTTCTTCTACTCAAGCTGGGGTCAAAGACGCATTTCCCAAGCAATTAACGCTAAAGAAGCCGAACACCAGACGAGGTTAAAGCTCGTACTCATTTTATCGCCGGTGGGTACTGGGCGCCACTGGAGATCGAAACCGGCACCTCCAATATGCGAGGCGGATGCTCAGACCATTAGGCCACCGCTGCGGTAGAACAAAAAAGATCTGAGCAATAAGCTCCCCCACCCTCTCCCGCAGAGTGCAAAAAAAAACTTTTTTTTTTAGGGTCGTGAGAAGGCTCCTGTCTGCATCATGTAATGTCTGCATCGTGTACGCGGAACGCAGGCTGCCCTGCGAAGTCAAGAAATCCATACAAGCTTTTGCTGCTTGTGTACAATGCGTGTTTCTGATTCGTGGGGCCCAATATTCGGCACTGGGAGAGTGAAATGGGCGTGTGAACTGAGATTCTGTTTTATCTTGGTGTTTTTAATATTGCATGTACAATAAGTTTTGTTTGCGCGCTCCGATTTCAGCGATTCTATCCCTTCAGATATCTCGACAGCATGAGGAATCCTTTGAATCGGACAGCATACGAGTTCCTTCTCAGACTTCCGGATGGGGTTTTTTCTCAGTAAAGTCCGTTTCAGAAGAGTACCCACTAAAACATGGCTCACAAGTTAGCTGCACACATCTTCTTCCACGAACGACATTTCCTCGGCCAACAAAGCGGGGGTTACAGGAGAACAACTAGGTGCAGTGTTAGCACTCGCCTTATGCTACGCTGTTGCGCTCGTGGTCTCCGCACGCACAGTCCTCAAGCGAGGACACTGCGCTGGTTTTTCAAGCCTGCTTCAAACAGGGATTATACGCACCGCAAACAACAAATTGTAATCAAGGCGTGCCCACATATTGTCATGCATACCAGCTCCTAACTTTCCCCAAAGTAAGCCCAATAGGCTGTCGGAAAGGGTCTGATAACGGCCACTCCCCTTTTATTCCTATTTTCTGAGGACAAATCTGTATTTGGGGCCTATTCCAGCGATTTTCTTTTGCGTGAGCAACTCGCTCGAGGCTTTCGTAAACACTCTCGATTTCCCACGCCGCGAAAAGTATTCATGGTCGTCACTTGCCTCGAAGGCGCTCTTGCATGCTCACGAAAATGTCATTGCAAAGGCAAGGTTATTATTGTTACTTATATACTGTTCAAAAATAAGCATGTCAGCTCACTCTAAACAGGCACTTATCATCACAGCAGCAAGCGCGGAAGCACACCTGCGCAGATCGCTTCGGGTCATGGAAGATTGGGGATAAATGGCCACTTCCTTCGAGCATCGAAACTGTGATAATTGGCCAAAGCGGCAAACAGAGCACCGGGTGGCATCCCACCCTATCTATGCGATCCAGGCTAGGCTAGCGTTATTAGAGTTTAGTATAGGGTCACCCTATCGATTTGGGGCATAGGGCTGGGAATAGCGGGACGCTACTACGCATGCGCAGAACGCTAACGACCCTTGGGTCTATGGGTGGGCGGGTGATGCTAACGCTAAAGCGGTGCAATAGCGTGGCCCACTAATGCCGGAGAGCGTAGGAAACATGGCGGCACGCATAGAAGCGGGGACCGCTCGCTTCACCGCGTATTCAATGTAGATGCGTCGCTGTGAGTTAATCGCAGCATAAATATAAGGTGCCGCATGATTTCGCTTGGTTTGAACTTCACTCAACCGCAAAAACTCATTCGTAAAATGCCTTATTTTTCTACATTGCTTCTATAACTCAAAGATGATAGCCCTAACAGGAAAGATTTACGGGTTTGTGATAGAAACACAAGAAGCGGAAACATGTATTGGCTAAAAATAATTACAATGCGTTTTTATTGCAAAAGCAATACTGCTCGAGGTTTCCGCTCTTGGCCGTCGTCCCGGAGAATCCACCATTGACCTTTAGCATGAACTATGTGTGACGTCATACCAGCTGTGGAAAAGCGGGGCCCCAACTCGGCTCGTCGCGATCGTCCCAGCGAATCCTCCATGCTACAGCTGCGCGCCGGTGCCGCGAGGGGCGCTCGCTATACGTGACATCGTGCCAGCTGTGGAAAAGCGCCCCCCCCCCCCCCAACTCGGCTCGTCGTGATCGTCCCAGCGAATCCTCCACGCGCCGCTGCCGTGGTGGAGGCGCTCGCTCTACGTGACGTCATGCCAGCTGTGGAAAAGTGGCCCCCAACTCGGCTCGTCGCAGTCGCCCCAGCGAATCCTCCACGGTATGTCGGATTATGTGTGTAAGGTGAAGCTGCAACGATGTGCTGTAGCTAAGAAGCGGCGGCGTGCGGAAGAAACGGATGAGGAGCGGGAACAACGTTTAGCTAAACGGCGTGCATATTGTACTCGTTATGGAGAGCGCGAAAGAGACGGAACGACAGAACGAAGCGAGCAAGAGACAACGCGCTCAAGAGACGCCAGAAGAACGCGCCGCAAGACTCGAGAAGCGTCGTAGCGCAGATGCAGCTAGAAGAAGTGACACCTCCCTTAGTGACTCTTCGACTGCAGAAGAGACCGCTTTGAATTCTCGAGAGCGTCGGAATGAGACGCTGCGTAGACGACGTGCCGAGGAAACGAAGCTTTGGCAATTCGACTTGGGTTAACCAGAGCTAAACCACAAACAATTTTTTAAGACGAGGTAGAAGCCACGCCAACTAGGAGAGAAATCGCGAGCGAAATGTTAATGATCTTTGTGTCTACTGCAATGACAGCAGCAAAGGCAGGGTCTCTTGCGCGGCTGCGCTTCACCGTAACAGATGATATTTTTATGTTGCGGGAAGTGTTGGCCACAAATCCTTTTGAAGCTGGAATTAGCGGGTGGGTCACCATTGCAAATAATTTCCACGGTGCAGTTAAAAAGAAATTTTCTCCGCGAGCTATCCACGACCGCTCCGACCTGCTGCTGGCGCAGTTTGCGAACGACCGCGTGAACCTCTGCAAACAAGTACAAATTTCAGTTTTTTTGTTTCCAGTGCAAAAATAGCGAGGAGATGGCAGTACATCCTGGGGAAACCTACGCTTACAGTGGGAAGCGACGTATGCAATGGAACTGAAGCAAGGTTAAGTCTATGCGTATTCTCACTAATAATCCTAGCGTTATAAAATGCAGCACGGTTTTGGAAAATGCATAGAAATTCATTAACACGGTCAAAAATTCGTCGTACTTAAATATGCAGTGAAATGAGCAACTGCAGCATTCAGGGCACTAAGCAAACTTGTTAACTTAGGTACTTGTGTGTAGATGTGCAGATGAGGAACAGAAGAGCGGTGCGACGAAAAGGAGAGACTGCTACAAGAAATTGCTGACATTGTCGAAGAACGTGGCTACACCGTAAGGACAACAGCTGCGAAGAAAGCTGCCGGCACCCGGCCAGTACCTCCGCCGACCTGCGGAGTGCTGCCAGGGGAGAGCAACACAACGTCTGCGGCCAGAGATACAGCCGCTGCAAGCCATGTGACATCCCTGGACGAAACACTGTTGGCGGATAACGCGTGTAAGACCATTTTATTCTCATTTGGTAACAGAAGAGAGAGATAGTCTGGGGACTGGCTGTCCGAATAGGGTATTTCAGACGGGATTTTGTTCAGGCTAGTTGATATATTGGTAACATTCAAAATTGTGAAGTTTCACTTTGAAGGCCGCTGGGATTTTCAGAAAAATTAATAGGTCTTTGTGTGTCGTCCTTATGTTTTTGTTGATAAGAATACCAGCTGTATTTAACAAGGCTGTCTTTAAATAAAACCTTAGTTGTTAATTAACGTTCTGTCCTGTCAAACATTCGTTTCCTGTGTTTCTTTGCGCTAAAAAACAAGCCGAATATTTCAGTACTTGCTTTTGCAAGCAGTTACCACATCTTGTGTCGTATGGTGGAAAATCTGTTTTGAGGTAAACCTGCAGATATCATGTGCATTGTCGTAGTTCGAAAATAGGCTTGCTGAAAACGAGTACATTTTTCAATAACTGTGTATTTTGAAATATTGGATTCTAAGCAAGGCTGAATTGTGACCCATGAAATTTTTGAACCAAGGAACACCTTCGGGCCCAAACTTGTATCTTGAACACCTAGGTTAAATTCAACATATTGCTCTTTGCACACCTTCAACTTATAGCCTTTTAATTTTGGTGAAATATTCAAGTTGTTGCTCAACGTGACCAAATGGTGCAAAAGGTATGGAAAATCACGTCTATTGTCTCATTGCGTTGAAAATCTTAATATGTAAAGAACAGTCTGAATTAAAGGCACGTTGAGGACGTTGAGGAGGAACATTTTAAATATCTCAGAAGTGCTGATAGCAAGTTGTGATGTTAACATAACGGTTAATTTCCGACGCAGATATTATAAAGATGAAACTAAATAACATCAATGAAATGAAATTCAAGATGCAAAATATGCGAAGGAAGCCGCTGTTTATAACCTGTTATAAGCTGTTTATAAGCTGTTGCCGAGGCATTTGTTTTAAAATGGTAAAATATTACATTTATATGAGCCAGGTAATGCCCTTAATAAAGGACAAAGTCACCTTATTAATATAAGCATGAGTATCTGCTCTTCTACCTAGGAGAGCTTCTGTGGGTTTAGGACCCCACTTACCTTGGTGGTAAGCTTCATCTGGTTAGTTGGGTCAGCATTTAGCCCTGCATCCTCATACGGAGAGCGGGAAAGGGGAATGTATAGGGGTCACTGCATGCGGTTGAGGGCGGGAAAATCCGACTGTGCGGCCTGCCCGTGACCCCCCCTCCCGCCTGCACCAGATACGGGCCGGTGTAGTTTCGGCTACTAGGCTTTGTTCCGGTTCAATGCCAGCGGTGGAGTGGAGGTGGCTTGGCCGAGGACCAACATCTGGGGATGCAAAACCGGATGGGAGTGGCAGCGGCTTCCAATGGTCCGATGCGTGAGCGGAGGCAGGCCTGTTATATCACCAGGTTGGACCCACGGAATCCGGCACGGAGGGCATGGAAAGAGAACAAAAGGTTTTCAAATACATGCAATTAGCCTCTGCACGCGGGGGCGTGCGCGGCTGGCGACCGACGCGCCTATTTCTGGCTACGGAGACGCCAGGTTCACGCAGGAGCTTACAGCAGCCAGGCTCCTAGGAATCTTTGTCCATACGGAGGCAGCCTCATGGCTGACCGCGGAGCCATTGGGTTCATTGCGGGACGCCGAGGTAGGGGTGCGTAGTACGACCAATGTGCGAACCGTCGATGTTGCGGAGTACCGGCTGAGAAGGCCCGGGTCATCTCACCCTAAGCCACGTTCTTGGTTTGTGGCCCGGTCAGCCCAGCCTTGATCACTCCCACCTCAGTTGGTGTGTAGCAAGCTTGGGGAGCAAATAAGTACATGCTTGGTTGGTTGGAAGCACAGGTGAGTTTCCCGGAGGTGTTAGGTCGTGGTGCCGAGGGCCGGGGGGCCGATAGACTGACGACAAAAGCCCCTACTGGCTGGATCACACCACACATACTTCCGGTGTCTGAAAAACCGCGAAAAGCACTCGACGGCAAGCAGCTGGCAGGTTCGAAACAAACCGTCAAAGTCGTGGAGGAGACCGAAGTAGCTGACCCCGGGTTAGGTTTTCCTGTCTCCGGCGGTCGGAGCCCGTTGCTTTTGTGGGTGGTCGGGCATCCCGTGAGCGGGGTTGCACCATTGGGCAGTCTTGGCGCTCTCCCTGTCCTGTCCAGGCAGGCCAGTAATGAAGTCAAGGCAAATGAAGGATCACAGCCAAACTCGCTGTCCCCATTCCCATCTCAGTTCCCATAACCCGTCGTCCAACCCCTTCCGCTACGTCCCAGGGGAGATCAGGGGAGTTTCTCGGACCCGCTCCCTCGGCTGTAGGTCCCTATGTAGTTTTTACCCCCCTCTCTATATTTATCCATTTTATCCACCTACGGGTGGAAAAAGTATACCAATGCCTTCGGGTCCTTTCATTTATTTTAAGATTGGATTAAGCCTGTTGTACGTTTGTGGTGCAGGCAGGGGCTTACTATTTTTCGTTCTTTTTAGGTCGCCTCAACCTAACAAATGTGCTGGGTTGAAGAAAAGCCACAAGGCAGTGATATAAATCGTCTTAGACAAAAGCCCGTGAGGGCAAATGGCCCTGACAATGAAGTAAAATGCATTGCACAGGTCTCCTCATGTCATAATTGGCACTTTCAGGGCCTCAACTTTGGCTAAAGCAAAGACCTGAAATTAGAATGAGTGCAGCAATTTCACGAATTGATACAAAAAAGAGTAGTTTGAGAAACTAACACGAGTTGATGCGCAGACACAATTAGGGAGTTGAGGGATTGGTTACGATACCATGACAGATAAACATACTGACACCATGGAAAGCAAAGGAGATTTTTATTACTATTGTTAATTAGAGGAAATAATTCATGTCATTTGTTTATAAACTGTTCATTAGGTAAAAACAAGATAGAGGAAGAAAACTTTCCACCAAATACTTAACATCTGGTGGTATCCAGCCCACAACCTCCAGAAGTCTCGAGTTCTCCGATCAGTGGCATGGCTATTTTTCCTTCTTTGTTTGTAGCTAATTACTAACTTTTAAGCATGTGACACCAATTATTTTCACTCGTTAACAACCATAAAAAATAAATCCTGACGGCTTTCTTGGGTGACAGACTGTGCTTTCTTGGGATGGCGTTGCGCACACGACAAGACGTACACAGGAAAAAGCGGAAGATGACAGATTGAGCGCAATGACAGATATTGCGCTATATCTGTCATCGTCTGTTCTTTCCTGTGTACGTCTTGTCCTGTGCGCAACGCCATCCCAAGAAAGCTATGCACCAACTCGCCAAGCAAGAAGTTCTTCTAGGTTACTAGACTGTGCTTCTTTGCGATTGTTCAGGATATCGTTGGCAAAGTATTAAATGCACATGTTCAGGGCTCATAAAATGCAGGAGATATTCACATCACGGTTGCCATTTTGTGGTGATGCTCACAGCTTCAACTGCGCAAGTCAGGGAAAACAAGCAAATTACATATACATGCATTCTACCTTTCAGTTTAATTTCTGTAACATAAAATAGCGGCCGCTATTGAATAGGCGAACACTTAGTATAGATAACTTTTTATAGCAGTTCAAAATATTACGAAAAAGTAAACATAGGAGAGGGAAAGTCTTGTAACCTAATGAGATTGGGAAGTTTGGAATTGTAGGACTGCTGCAGTTGGCACAGACAGCAAGAGAGAATTGTGCTCTTCAGTGCTGTTGCTTGGCTGATGATGAAACACTCACTGCAAAAGTTCTTTCAATTCTATTGCCAAGAAAAAAGTTCTCCGTCTCAATCTGTGTTCAGACAAAGTGTAAATTAGTCAGAAAAATTCAATGTATACTTGAAATTGATGCACAAACAGTGAAACGAAAATTCATGATGGAAACAGCACGGAAATTAGTAGGGACTGTGCTTCAGCTCGTCCAGTCTTCGAATTGTTTCTTAGCATTCATAGTGACTGAATAACCAGTCTAATTCACCACCTTTGTGTGAATGAAAGCATTGATGGATCACTACAGGTACATCATTGCTATAATCTGTGTTTTTTGCTTCATCAGGGAGCTCGGGTGACCTGTCAGCAGCAGAAGTATATAAAAGTATCCGGACTGGAGAGACCGCACATAATGTGCAATCACTGCCACCTCCAGATTATAGTGCCACTTGTGCGTCGACTCACAACTTGCTACAGCCAGCAGTCTCCAGTTGGCTGCAGCCTGTAGTCCCCAGATGGCTACAAGCTGCAGCCCCCAGTTGGCTACAGCCTGTAGTCCCCAGTCGATGCATGCCACTGCAACAACAACTAACAGCCGAACTGCTTAGCGTGAAAAGCACGGCAAGTCATGCTGATAGTCAATTTTATGGTGCAAGGGAATCTGAGGCCAAAGAGCGCCATGGCGCAAGTCATTTTCGTTTTGCTCAAGGTGCGGTGAAACAATTATTTTCCAAGCATTTCACCCTGCTTAAGCCGAGAAACAGGCCACGGTAAGATGGTACCCACTGAATCACCGGTGAGTTACCGGCGGCACTGGAGATCTAACCCTGCACCTCCCGTATGCGAGGTGGATGCTCATACTGCTAAGCCACCGCTGCGGTCTAAAGTGAGGAAATTGAACCGCTGCATTCAACAAAGGAAGAGCGATCACTGTGGCTAGTTGGTATATCATCATGCGAAGTTTATTTTAGCGCTACCCAATATATAGTGCAATTTAGGCACTTTGCTTAATGCGTGGTTAGAGAGTAAACAGCACGACAGAGACGCATGCTTTTCCTTTCCTCAACTTCGTTCCTTTTTTTGTTGCTCAAAAATATACAGCGCAACTGAGGCGTCTACCGTTTAACATTCTTCAGTGTGGGCTCTGACAAGCGTCTTCAGATGGTGTAGGGGTTAGAGGGACATCTTGTGGTTCCAATGAACAGCAGGAGTTCTTAATTTTTTTTATCAAACTGGGTGTGCTCGTTCATGCAAGATACAGACTGAAGAGGTGCTGTACCCCATGAAAGATAATCAATATTGGTAGAAGATTCTCACAAGCTAAAACTATTAACCAAGGTGTTCATCAGGGCTCCATTTTAGGTCCCTTACTATTCATGCTATATATTAATGACCTTCCTAATTCTATTAGCCCAACTCACTGTGTATTATATGCTGAGGACACTACCGTGCCATTATACAATATGCCCATAGATGATCTGATTGTTGAATTGAATGCCGTTCTAAATAATGTATCCAAATGGTGTACTGATAATAAATTAGTGATTAATCCCGCTAAAACTAAATTCATAGTCTTCAAAAGTAGCCAGAAATTTTTTTCATGTCCTCCTACGTTAAGCCTTTTTTTCTTGTAAGCCTCCGGCTTCTGATAACACAAATTTTCTCAACGTTATTCTTGATTCAGCTCTTAAATTTTCCGTCCATATCGCTCATCAGAAAAAAAATATGGTTTGTATCAGAGCGCTGGATTAGCGGGAGGAGGGCTAAGGGGGCTGCAGCCCAGGGCCTCACCTCGGACAGTAGGAGAAGGGAGCCCAATTATTATAACCTGCTTGGTATATGAAACCATGGGCAGCGAAACTTCGAGCGGCATGTATGAAGCGAAAAAACCAGAACGAGCAGATGGGGCCCGCCGCCTAATGTAAAAGCATGCGTTTAGCATGATCATTTGAGGACAGGTTGTCGAGCTGCAAAAACAGGAATCCCCCGCCACCCCGGCGGGGCCCTCTTTCTTACGAAACGAGGTGCGTTTGTTTGGAAGAAGTTTTGTGGTTTCCAGTCAGTTCGTCTGTCCAGTGCTGTCTGGAGAGGAGGAGCAAGTAGGAAACACCTTAAACGTATAATGTGCGATGAGGACCTAAATCTCCCTTGCCCCTCGTCACCACCATGCCACCATCCACCTCTCAAATAGTTCAGCCGCTGTCCTTCTCATAGAAAGGATGTGCTGCAGTACCCAACACTGCCTCCCAATCGCCTTTCTTTACCGTGATGGTAATTTGGGCGGGGGAGGATGAGTCCGATAGCAGATGATGATGAGTCTTATGGCAGTCTAGGCAGGAAAGGAAAGAAGACGTCACAAGTGCTTTTGTCTGCGTGCCGCGGGGCATGGAATGTTCACTGTTCGGGCTAGGGTTGTGGAAGAGTGAAGGGGGACGTTGGAGAGCTGGACACAAAGGCCTGTCTCCAGGGTCCATTCCTGCCTAGTGGCTGCGCAACCTCGCGCGCTCTCGACTTAAAAAGTAGGTCAGACTGGCCGCCGAACTTTCCAGAACGAAGTAGAAAAAGATGACTCAGAGGCGACAGGAGGCGGGTAACCTCGCCCGCGCTAGGAGTCGCCCTCTCCCCTCGTTCTCTTGGTCGGCGTCGACGGGGCGAAAGTAAAATCGAGAACCTCCCAGAACAGACGATTGCTCCTAGCCAATAGAAAGACGAGACCGGAACGGGAGAAGGAGTGAGTTTGTACGGAGGAGGGAATTTGTACAAGGAACTCTATGCGTGTGTGAACGCCTGCTTTGGCGCTAGTAACAGACAGACGCGGCACGCGTCTATGAAAGGAAGTTGATCGCAGGCTGCGATTCCGCCCCGAGCCGCCGGTTAAGCTTGAATAAGCTCGCCCGCTGTGGAGCTCCCGGGGGACGCACCACTCTCGGCCAGCCACGGACCATTCAGGCAGCTTGCGCATTCATCGAGACGCCACCTGCGGTCGAGAGACACCTGCGGTCGCGTCGGACTGCGAAGTTCCCGGTGCGGTGAACAATTAGCATCCATTCATGCGAAAATGCTTGGTCGGAAGCGTCAGAGTGGTGCGTCTAAACAAAAGGCGAAGTTAGAAAGAGAACAGCGTGAAAAGAAGCTACCAAAGATGACAAAGTAAAAACTGAATGCGCTTCCTCGGAGCAGTATGATCGCTCTACCCAGAGTCTGTGTCAAACTCCCAATTGTACCGACTGTGCTTCTTTGGAGGACTTACCAGCTCCATACCAAGGTTTCCTGGCAAGAAGCAAGGTTTGACGCATTTTGGTCGTCTGGATCCTGTGAGAACGGTGCCAACCTCGGTCGTCCATTTTTCTGAGCAACCGGCGCTAACCGAGCCCTGTCCTGTTCCTGAGTCAGCGACGTCTATGCTACTCGGCCGGGCTCCTGCCACATTGCTTCAGGTGTACGGTCCGCCACGCCCGATTTCTACTACTGCTGATCAACAGGTGCCAAATTTCCCCGATGAGCCTCCTTCTACTGACGAGAGCCAGGAAACAACGCTCCAAGAACCGACTCACTTGTTTCCTGTTAGTTTTTCTTCAAATAATCATGTTCCCACCCACAAAGTGTGCCTCGATAAGGACGAATGAGACGGCTTCTCGTTGCGGTAACAGAGAAGTAAAGACACCCCCCCAGCAAGAGGTTCGTTTCGAGATTCTCCGAAGTTACCCTGTTAAGTGGCCGGACGTTGTTATTGACAGCTTTCGGAGTGTATGCCTTGAGAAAGGGCTATCGTATTTTCAAAATCGGGCAGAAAATTTTCCGTCTTCCGAAAGGCAATACAAAACTCAGAAACGCTATATGTCACCTCATCTTTTCCTTCTAACGGCTGCAAATCGTGAGGCGTTCGAGCGACATTGTTTAATGTACTCGTAGTCCAAAGGTTCCCTTTACTGTTTCATGAGCAAACTATTTTTGATTTTAAGCAACTCCAGTGCTTTCACTACGAATGGCTTTTCTAATTGGGAAAGAGCAGAAGAGAAGGCTTGCGCACATGAAAAAAGTGTCGAGCACCGGAACTGCGTGGCAGCATGGCTCGCCCGCTCCAACTCCAGCAGCACAATTGACAAGGAGCTGATTAAGCATCTTGTCACTGAGACCGCTTACTGGACAGAGGTGTTGAAGCGCGTAGTTGTAGTTAAGCTTCTAGCTGAGCGCAACGTAGCGTTTAGGGGCAGTGAGGGGATATTTGGTTCACCGAGAAATGGCAATTATATGGCAGTGGTTGAGGCCTTGCCGAGGTTGATCCCTTTCTAGAGGAGCACATCAAACGCTACGGGAACAAAGGCGAAGGTCACCCATCGTATCTGTCAAAAACCATTTGTGATGTATTTATCGAGCTTATAGCAAAGGCTGTCAAGGAACGTCTCGTTGGCGAAGTGCAACGCGGAAAATACTCCTCTTTAATTGTTGATTCGACTCTAGACCCTATTCACGTTGAACAGCTGTCAGTTGTTTTACGATACTATTTAAATGAGAACGTGCACGAACGCTTTCTTGGATTCGCTCCACTCGAATCGCACACCGGCTTGTATCTTTTCGATACCGTGACGTCTCTCTTGACGACCAATGGCATCTCAATTGATGATTGTAGGGGCCAAGCTTATGATAATTCGAGTAATTTGTCAGAAAAATACAAATGTTTGCATGCAGAAATCAAACACCTGAACGAATTGGCAGTCTACGTCCAGTGTGCTGGTCATTCAAGGAACTTAGTTGGCGCGTGAAGCGTTGACAGTTGCCTTGAGGCAGTCAAATTTTTCACTAATTCAGAGACTGTATGTGTTCTTTGCTGCCACACCTAAGCGATGTAGGTGTCTTTTGGACAGCATGGGCGGAACGGCCAACAACTTGTTTTGAAAAGTCTCTCTGAGACCAGGTGGTCAAAACACGCTGAATCATGTAAGGCCGTTCTGAAAAATTTCAATGCAGTCTTGTGTTGCCTTGAAGCTATTCAAAGAACGAGGAAGAAAACGGTGACGCACTTTTTCTTCAAGAAAATTGCAAAACTAATGACTGCATTCATGGCGATTTTCTGGGGTTAAATCTTGGAGCGCTTTCACAAAACGAGTGTAGGACTTCAGAAACCAGGCCTAGCAATTTCAACTGCTGTAGACCTGCTAAGCTCTATAGAAGGCTTTGTTAATTCTTTGCGACCTCTATCAGATACCTTCGAAAAGAGAGCACGCACGCGAAGTACCAATCAATGTTATCAGGATGAGGGCAAACGCATCGTTTTCTGTAAGCACCCCGACGGAAAAAGCGATAGTGCGCTACAAGGTAGAAAAAAGTTTATCGTAGGGACCTACAATGTTGTTCTTGACAGTCTAGGGTCTTCTTTACGTGTGCGAAAGGCTGCCTACACTGAACTCTGCGAAAGGTTCGGATTCTTAAAATTGCTGACAGAAGTTGGGAGCGAGGCCTCTCTGGCACAGCAGGCTGAGAAGTTGGTGAAAACCTAATAATTTATTTGGAGCCAGCATTTTCCACTTAAATCCTTCAGTTTGCGCACTTTCTGCACAACTATGTGTGCCAGGACAGGAGTCCCCTGGAAATAATGAAGTTGCTGCGCGAAAGAAAGCTTATTGATGTGTTTCCGAACCTTTCTATTGTTTTGCGAATGTACTTAAGCATACCCGTGGCAAACTGTGAGACCGAACGATCGTGTTCCAAGTTGTCGCTGATAAAAAATCGCCTTCGTTCGAGCCTCCTTGACGGCGAGGTGAACTCGCTTGCTATCATGTCCATTGAAAGTGACCTCCTCCGCGATCTATACTGCGAACAGACTATATCTGATTTCGCCAAAGCGAAGGCGCGAAAGATGCCATTTTTAAAGAGGACTGTTTGTGCTATACATGAATAGCTCCAATAAGTTCGTTGTGTAGCCTCCCAGCCTCCATGTTGCCAATGAAATGCTGAGCAGTGTAATTCAAGATATGCAAATCTGCGTTGTTGGTCTCGTGTTTGTTCTTCTTGTGATATTTCGCGTGCTTACGAAGAACTGCATTTTTGTGTGTTTTTGATAGTGCGACGTTTATTTAGTGTCGTCCTTGCTTGTCTTGCCTTTAACGAAAATATTTTCAAATAATGTTTTGTATATACAGTTGGTAATTTTCATCCGTATTCTAGTGCATTTTAGGTGTTTGTATTGCCTTATGTATCGCATATATCTATTGCATATTTATAGAGTAACGTATATAATGATTACTGGTGTCTGATGCTTGAATTTTATTAAAGAATGTTTTGCATACAACCATGCGTCTCCTCACGGGATTAAACTTAGTGATGCAAACAAAGCCTAGCTTCAGAGGGATTGACATCTTAGGTGGGTTGTCTTTTCTACGTTCTTGTTCGTCTTGAGTGCACTAAACGTTTCCTTAAAGCATAGGTTTTGCTGAAAAATGAATGCAGATTAATCACAAAGTTAATATAAGTGTTGGTGTTTACAACAGCACGCGTTTCAAGCAAGTTTTGTTGTTTTCCTTATAATAATAACAGTAATAATAATTCCGTTGATCGCACTTCGTTCTTTTTATTTTGGTGGAATGAAAATGAAACATGGGATATTTCCAGTACCGTAGCAGGCGACGGGGGGCGGGGGTCAGTAAAAGGAAAGGGGCCCTGCATGAGCATTAGCCCAGGGCCCCAATTTTTCTTAATCCGGCCGTGCACTTATGGGATTATTGAATGGAGAAATACTTATCATTGTCGTTTATCATCTCTACAACAATTACAAAACCAGGGCATCCAATTATTACCCGTAGCCCTTTCTCCACTAATGCTCTTTCTTTATTGCATGAGCACAATATTTTTCCAGTCCACCAGCTTTTCCGATATCACCTTTAAATCATGTTCTTTAGGTCACTACATGGCACCCTACATTCCCAGTTTGTAGACTCCATCCTGCTGATCAGTCATAACTCTACCAGATTTGCAGCAAAAAACAATTTTCTGCTCCTTAAAGTCCATACCAATTATGCTAAAACGACGGCGTCTTTTAAAGCAATTTCATATTAGAATACATTGCCGCCCACACTAAGAACATCAGTTTTCCTTGCCTGCATTCAAGAATAAGCTCAAGGTATTTTTGTTGGAACGGTGATGTTTTGTTCTGTTCTTATGTATATTACCTGCGTTATTGTGTTTTTAGACTGTTTTTGCGGTGAAGTATTGATTTGTTATTTTCTATATTTTATAAATATGCGCTAGTTATGCTGCAATTATTTCTTGTATATTGATCTATCGAGGGTTCCGGTACAGTCTTTGACTATGGGACCCTCGTCTGTACACTTATGATCCTTTGTATGTATTCTGGGACCAATGAACTTCTTTCTCATCCCCCAAAACGATAAGATTGTCATTAATAAATTATTCTAGTAAGGACGATACTAAAAATGCTGAACTACGACATTTCAACAGATATAAAGATATGTATTTTGAATCTGTTTTCTGAGTGATTTTCAACAAGTGATCCCCTCACTTTGTTTATGCAGATCTGTGCCGTCAAGCGCTTGTAAAATATTGAAGATATAAATGCAGACTTTTCCTTCCATTCTGAGCATGATACGTTTCATTATGCAGCAGTTGAAATGTCCTCTATATAAGACAAATAATGGAGCAGACTTATTGGTAGTGCAACCAATTTTCAAAATCTGCCCTAAATATGGTTTATCAATACACATTTGTGAGGGCATCATCTTCCACTTTATCCTCTTAAACAGTCACGCATACATGGAATGCCTTTATGTGAATAAAAAAAATGAGTGTGATAACTGGCAAAGGCAGCTTTATTCTTGTCATATTATGCTTCCAAGCGAAAACAAAGACCTACTAAGGAAAAGTGAATATGAGAACTACCACTGCTTTTATGTTTTACTTTCAAGTACTTGCAGCCCGATAATCGAAATTTTGAAACAAGGCTGCACTGCGAAAGAAATGCACGTGAAAAAGAAGAAAAGTGCCACGGCCTCGATCTGGAGCGCCTGGCAATTTAGAGGCTCGAGGTTGAGCAACAAAGGTTGGAGTGGGAAGCACGACAGGAGCAGAAAATTGAAGAGCGGCGACTTAGACCGCAAGAAGCTGCCAATCGGCAAAAGCTCCTCGAGATGGCGCTCAAAGACAGAGCCCACGAGAGGCAGCTACGGGCACAGGAGGCTGCTGCGCTCCGGCAGCAACAACAAAACGAACAACACGGCCGTGTAGAAGACCGCCAGCTATTTGTAGCTTAGCAGCAAGCTCTCATCAGCCTGGTGGTGCAACTTTTAAAAAAATGGGGTAATCTTCCGACATTCTGCAAACATTGCACTCGGTTAAAATTTTTGAGTATTTATCATTACTGTGATGTTCACACTGACACTATAATAAACACATTAAAAAACCTGTTTTAATGATTGTAATACTTAAGCAGGCAAGTCTTGTTAAGCATACCAACACACACACCATATTTTTTTTGGACATTAAATGAGCAAGTGGAAATGCATGTTGAAAATTCGTGTTCTGACGTGCAGACAGGAGTAGGGATGTTAAGGAATTCGTCAAGGTACAATTGCAAAGAAATGCAGTCCGACACGGTGGAAAGAAAATTAATTTTTTTGCTTTTGCTGCTAATGAGAGGAAATGATTGATGTCACCTGTTTAGTAAGTGGCAATTTGCTATAAAGAAAGTAGAAGTAAAAGCAACCACGCCGCCATGTGAGAGGACACCTACGACCTCGTCTACTTTGTTCACAGCTAGTTACCATTTTATGGACTTGCGAGATTGATTATTTAGATTAAAAAGAAAACTCATTTGCTTGTAGTGGTGTCGGACTATGTTTCTTTCTTTTCCAAGGCGACTTTTCTCAGTCATTACTGCTAGCAATTCGTCTTTAATTAGCGTAGCTCAAGAACCAGCAACAGC
Source organism: Amblyomma americanum (assembly GCF_052857255.1). NCBI lineage: Eukaryota > Metazoa > Arthropoda > Arachnida > Ixodida > Ixodidae > Amblyomma > Amblyomma americanum. The sequence goes on from NC_135503.1 coordinate 134,847,125, forward strand.
TTACTCAAGCTGGCCTCAGCGCTGGTTGTTCCCAAAGTACCACGGACAGTTGAGCGAGTTGGTACATCATTTTAAAACTTTCGAAAGCGCTGCTACGGAGGACACCAACAGAAATAAAAACGAAAGACAAGTGCTACTATCAACTGAAGTTTATTGGAAAAAACACATAAGGTTAAATAGCTCACACAAGGCAGCCAGCAGCGCATGCGCCTACCCTCAGAATGAGAAAACGAATCACTGTGTTGAATTAAGATACCGAATTTCACAATCGTGGATGACAACAGATGGTGTGCTGACGCACATGTCGAAGTTTTTGTGAAAATGAAATGCCTCAGATAATTCCCTTGTTAGCTGATTAGAATGCCTATACGGAATTTTTGTATTATTGAACAGAGGTACACAAGCATTTTTTTCCAACGTGTTACAATGGTTAAGTTCGCAGTCTCTGTAATGCAGTGCCAAATTAAAGGAAGGAGCCACCTTTAAAGACGAATTATGTTGGCGTAGCCGTGTGTTTATACATTTACCAGTTTGGGCTATATAACTTTTTCCGCATGTGAAGGGTACTTCATACACCACTCCCTCGGCACAAGGTGCAAACAGCAACTCATGTTTTATATTGCACTGTTTTTTACTTTCTTTTGACTTTTGTTTTTCTAATCTGGCTCGTTTGGTCTTGGGCAACCAGGAAGTACCTGAAAAGTTTCAGAAGATCCTCAAACTAGGTCCGAAATTTTGTTTCCAACCAACCCTCCAAAAAGAAGAGAAGTTGACGCTGGGACGGTCCATCTCGCGTCAAGCACGAAAGAAGAGCAACCAAGGTGCATTGTGGATTGTGTGGATGCCTTGAAAGGGACTGAGCGGGGGTCGGGTAAAAAGTGGAGTTTTGCTCCTTTGGTCAACTTCCTAACACCGGAAAAATATCGTGTGGTTGTATCGGATAAAGAAGGGCATTTTGTTACATTGCCGGAAAAACTTTATCAGAAAAAGGCAAGACATGCCGTTACAAAAACCTTTAAACCTATGCACACCAGTGCCACGAAGCAGAAACGAGAAGCGTTATGGTTGTTGAGTGAAATTAATTTGGAAAGCCTGAGTCAGTCTGTTTTGCAAGCGGAGGGAAATTTCATGGAAGTATTTTTTTCAGCAAAAACCCATAAAACCGGTATTCCTTTTCGATGTATTGTTACTTAACGTGCCACTTGGCAATATGCTGTTTCAAACTTTTTGCAGAGTAGCTTATGTTCACTTTCAATTGAAGACCCATTTCTTGTGTCTAATTCTTTGGTTATTGTCGAATATTTGAAGCACAATAACACAGGCTTGGGCGGTATGTTTGGCATTAATGTACAGGACCTATTTTACTCATTACCTCATGACAAGCTCCTCCAGGGTGTTAATAGATGTATATTAGCAGATAATGATGAACAAGCATTCATTAAGAAGTGTGGGGTATCTGTTGGGTCTTTTTTGGAGCTTCTGCCTTTTTATTTAGAATCCACCTTTATTTCTTGGGAAGGAAAACTGTTCATCCAAAGAGGTGGGGTGTGCATTGGCTCAAACCTGGCTCCTGTGCTAAGTAGTGTCTTTTTATCCTACGTTGCAGAGCTATAAAGGTTAGTTTAGGTGACACTGTTAAACGCGTCTTCCGGTATGTCGATGATTATTTAGTGTTTGTTGAAAGCGTTTACTTTAAGAGACAAGTAGAAGAATTCTTAAAAACTTTTGTCGGCAATAGTTATGGTTTAAAATTTACCTTTGAAACCCCGGACAACAATCAACTACAGTTGTTGGATATCAGACTGGAACTAAAACTGGATCACGTTTGTTGGTCCTTTCTGCAGCGTTCGGAGAAGCCTTTGCTTAGTTTCCACTCAGGGAATTCCAAGCTGGTAAAGTGCGGCATAACAGTGTCGTGCTTAGGATCAGCAATTGCAAAGTCGTGCGTTCACGCTATGGATAACAGTTTCAAGCAACAGGTCCAGAGGCTGAAGTCAGCAGGTTTGCCTAATGACGTGATCACACTAGCCTGCAATAAAATCCTGAAAAAGCTTAAGTCATTCAGTAAACCCGATTCACCAGAGCCTCCCAGTAACGAGAAAAGAAAGTGTGCAGTAATTCCGTATATTCACAGATTATCCCACCGATTGAAACTCGTAGGCGCTAGATATGGGGTAAGGGTATTGTTGTCAGCTCCCCAAAAACTTGGAAAAATTTGTTCTATGGTCGATAGGAGAGCCAGATTAGAAAAACAAAAGTGAAAAGAAAGTAAAAAACAGTGCAATATAAAACATGAGTTGCTGTTTGCACCTTGTGCCGAGGGAGTGGTGTATGAATACCCCTCACATGCGGAAAGAGTTATATAGGCCAAACAGGTAAATGTATAAACACACGGCTACGCCAACATAATTCGTCTTTAAAGGTGGCTCCTTCCTCTAATTTTGCCCTGCATTACAGAGAGTGTGAACTTAACCATTCTAACCCGTTGGAAAAAAGAATGCTTGTGTACTTCTGTTCAATAATACAAAAATTCTGTATAGGCATTCCAATCAGCTAACAAGGGAATTATCTTAGGCATTTCATATTCACAAAAACTCCGACATGTGCGCCAGCACACCATCTGTTGTCATCCACGATTGTGAAATTCGGTACCTTAATTCAACACAGTGATTCGTTTTGTCATTCTGAGGGTAGGCGCATGCGCTGCTGGCTGCCTTGTGTGAGCTATTTAACCTTATGTGTTTTTTCCAATAAACTTCAGTTGATAGTACCGCTTGTCCTTCGTTTTTCTTTCTCTTGGTGTCCCCGTAGCAGCGCTTTCGAAAGTTTTAAAATTCCCAAAGTACACAATGCATATCTGAATTTTTTTGCGATGTTCAAGCCAATGAACTATCGCCTCAGCAAGTCTAGTTTTTACAGTTACTTCTAGCACTTAGAGAAGGAACTGCCTGTAAACTTTAAGAACGGAGTACTCTTTCAATCTGATACATTGGAATGAAAAAAAGGAGGCTATAGCTGATCACAAGGAGAGTGCTTAGATCCCTGGCTTTAGATATTCATGCAGATACGGTTGCCGCAAACCAAAGAACATGCTTACTTAGATTCCATACAGGCATGTGTGACAGTTAGTCAGAATGCTTTCAACCTTGTACATTTGCGCTTCATTCTGAAGCAACAATTTCTGATTTTTTCTTATAATCAAGAAATGCAAACAAGCCTATTGTTTTTCCACACACTCATTCCACAGCCTGCCGAACAATGCTATTCCACGGTTGAATGCCTGTTGCTGCTGGCCTAGTGTGGCGCCGGCATATGGTCGCATGAGGAGGGGACATAAAGGATAGGCGGGATCGCCATATGCCGTGAAGGTGGAGCCTTGCACCAAATCCACAAACTTTCCGCACAGGCCACTGTAACGAAGGATGCCTAAATTTTGCCAATGTAGAAGACTGGGCGAGTTGGTATGTACTCATACTGAAAAAACAGCGCACACAAACAGCGACGAAGAAATGAAACGACAACACGAGCGCTGACTTGCAACTGACCTTTATTGGGCAACATGCGCACAATATATAGGAAGGGAGAAAGTAGCAGATGCAATCAGAAGCAGTCAACGTCAGGTGTAAATGGCCATAAAAGCGATAAAAACGTAGAAGGGTGGTATGGATAAAACAAGATGAAATCTCAAAAGAGATGGTAACGGTGACGAAGCACTATGGTTACTACGTAGCGAATAATGTCATAAGGTGTAAAGAGCCATAAAAACGAAAAATACATGAAAAAAACAAAAAAATCGACAAAATCTAACAGGTGGCTGGATATGAAGGTGAGAAGGTTATGCTGACAACGGCCCTACCTTATTAAAAGAGTAAAAGATAACATGGTTGAACAAGGCATGCGCAAACAAATTTAACAAATTTTATAGAAGGCAAGTTTACTCTCATTCAACGGTTTTTGACATGTTACATGCACATTGACACGCTTGCATAAGGAATTAACAAGCACATGTTTTCACATTTTATCTTCTTCCTTTTTTTCGAAAGGAACGTCACTTCTTTGTCTGATAAGATTATAGACGGCGCAGTGATACAGGTATATTTATTAGATTTTATGTTGAAGGCTTCAATCACTTCCCTGGTTAGTTGATCAGCGTGGCGTCCTATGACATTGCATTGTTTGATTTCTGGCTGATAGGCACTGCAGTTTTTTACATGGGCTGCTATATGTCCTTGTTCTCCTTTTTCCACATCTTTGTCATGTTCACGTAACCGGTCATTAATGCATCTACCTGTCTGCCCAATGTATTTGTCACCGCATGTTAAGGGGATTGAGTAAATCACTTCCTTATCACATGGGACGAACTGTTTTTGATGTTTGGTTCTGCATGTTCTTCCTGTATTGGAAGAAGAGTCAACATGATTGCAGATATTAGCCAACTTTTCGGGTGCTGAAAACACCACCTTTACTTTTACATGATTCGTAATCTTTTTGAGATTATGGGACAGAGCGTGGCAGTGTGGAATGACTTCGACTTTTTGTTTCTTTCTGTCCTTATTCTCAAATAACTTCTTCAATTTACCTGCCCTTTCTTTTCATCTGCTTTTGAAGCCTCTGGGCAACGGAAATTAAAAGTGATTGAAGCCTTCAACATAAAATATAATAAATAAACCTGTGTCAGTGCGCCGTCTATAATCTTATCAGACAAAGAAATGATGTTCCTTTTGAAAAAAGGAACAAGAAAAAGATAAAAATGTGAGAACATGTGCTTGTTAATTCCTTATGCAAGCGTGTCAATGTGCATGTAACATGTCAAACACCGTAACACCGTTGAATGAGAGTGAACTTGCATTCTAGAAGATTTGTTAAGTTTGTTTGCGCATGCCTAATTCAACCATGTTATCTTTTTTGTCTTTTAATAAGGTAGTGCAGTCGTCAGCATAACCTTGTCACCTTAATATCCATCCACTTGTTAGATTTTATCAATTTTTGGTTTTTCATGTATTTTTCGTTTTTATGGCTCTTTACACCTTATGACATTGTTCGCTATGTAGTCAACCATAGTGCTTCGTCACCGTTACCATCTCTTTTGAGATTTCATCTTGTTTTATCCTTACCACCCTTTTATGTTTTTATCGCTTTTATGGCCATATACACCGGACGTTGACTGCTTCTGATTGCATCTGCTACTTCCTATATATTGTGCACACACTGCTCAGAAAAAATCAGTTGCAAGTCAGCGATCGTGTTGTCGTTTCCTTTCTTTGTACCTGTTTGTGTGCGCTGTTCTTTCAGTATGCCTGAAAAATACGGTAACTAATAAATGCTCGTCTTGCATTAAGACATATGTGAGGAATATAACAATAAAATTCTTAATTGTGAAACTAGCACATTGAGTGCCATGAAATTTAACCTAGAGAAGAAGGTTGTTGAGTTCTATATACAGATTTTTTATATGCTACGGCACCTGCCTAATATGCAACAAAACTACTATGCCTTGCTATGTTAAAGCAAACACGCAGCACAAAAAAGAACATATTAAAAGAAGAAAGAAGGCACATAATACTTCATGCATATAAACGAAATATATCTACGGTGCACCCAAGCCATACTTCCCGAATAAAACTGGCGCGAGACTTGCTTTTAAACTCGGCACCATAACGCTACATATATATGAAACTCAAAAAGTATTGATGTCTACAATGACTACAGTTTTGGCGCTGTGGTAACCATAGGGGATGTTGTTAAAAAATTTTCTGGCAAATTTAAAGAAATTGACTTTTCATGCTTTTTGTAGAAGCTGATTACTAATAATAAAGTAAATCAAAAAGATAACCGCATGCCACCGGCGCAAATGGATCCCCCACTGTCTGAGTATGCGTCTTGTGGTCTAATTAACTGAGCTACGGTGATGGCTGTCTTTCCTTTCTTTGAAAAATCACTACTTCATTTTTTCTTGCAGTTCATTTAGCGCTACAAAATATGCAAAGCGAAAAAAAACAACAACGTAGACAGGACTGGGCACTATTTCCTGTCTTTTTTTGTTGAACAAGCTGCATGTGTTTTTTACTTCCTCACCGAATACATACAAAAGCACACAGCTCTGCTTACTGCCGCTCCCCATTTAGAATACATATCTTGCCCTTTTATAATGTAAGTCGCGAAAGGCGTGAATGTTTCATTTCCTACATTTGTTTAGATTAGATTATCTGATAGCTTTTAGTCTTTGCAGCAAGATTGTTCAGTGGAATAAATGCCTAATATATACTGGTGTGTGTGATATTCTCTAACTACAACTAGATATTTTCACAATCTACGTAAGTCTGTCTAGTAGCTACACACCTATAATGTAAAGGCTTTAAGGTACGGATCTTGTCCTGGCAGAGCAAACGTGCATGCCAGTATGAATATTTCCACATTTTACATAAACCGAACTCTTCACATGACCCAAGTACCCAAGTATTGTTGAAAGCCTGTTATGTTTCAGAAGTCCTTTCTTTATCCCTTTGAATTATGCATACAGCCCTAGTAACAGTAGGAACTAGGTTAAGCAGCATGAATTACGAGCAATTTTGTAATAGCACTCTTGCTCTCTGACAGCGCATGAAAGGCAGAACAACATGACGTCACACTCTACTGGCATGGCAATGTGTCACATGTTCTGCCAGTGGCACTGCCAACCAGTCCGTAAATCACCCAATTCATGACATTTTTGCGGGCAGAATTGGGGAAACAAAGTACGCAGCTGAAACATCCCTAGTAAACAAATCGGATAAAGTGTTGAAATTTCAAATTTAATGTCTATTCAGGAGCATTTAGGATTCTGAACACATCCTCAGTAATTAGTTTATTTCTCGAAGTTTTTCACATACCTAATTACAGAATATTTGCATTATGTTTATTCCAAATTGCAAAAATTAAACACGTTTCACTCACCAGCATCATGCCTTTGACCAGGGTACTGCCCATCAATCTCACATATGATGAAGCTATCACACATTATTGCTTGATACTTCACAACATGTTGCCTTTTGTGCGCAGAGAAATAGATCGTCTGGTTTGTTGTTGGTCTACAAATAAGCTTGCCCGTGCCGTCCACAAATCCCCAGGAGTTGGAAAGCGGGGCACCCCTACGGTGAACAGCCTGCAACATAACAAGGATGTTCCTATTTTGATTTTTCTTTTAATATACCGTATTTCATTTCATTTATTCCCATGTACTAAGGACATATCCGGCCCTTGCATATAACCCATTGCCGTAATTTGGAACCCCATAAAAAAATAAAACTGGCCTCAAGCTAGGAAGCTACAGGGGCCCTTGAGTGCACTTGAAAGTTATCTCACGGTTCCGTTTTTAACGGGCCTCAGCAGACGCAGGTGCTTTTTTCAGGAACATACATGCAACCGCAGCCGCGAGGGGCCAGTTACCCACTCCATTCGTATTCTTTTGTTTCTTTTTCTTTAGCACGGCGCCCCAGCACACAAGCGCGTACGTTTTTTTTTGCCTTCTTTTTTTATCATGAAATGCGCAGCCGGGAAGGACCCCAGAAGGGGAACAGCGGTTTTTAACAATGGGAGGTCGGAACCTCTTCCGCTTCGTACAGGAGCGCGTATTGCTTGATGTGTACTATCGGGGACAAAAGTAGTATACTCCACGCAGCGGGAGCCGGAGCAACGGAAAACTGCATCGTAAGGCCAACTACAGGCGGCATCTGGGATCGAGACACCCAATGGGAGCCCTTTATTATCTGCAGGCATGTCGCTTAACTCGTTTCAATGTTTCGTGCTTCAGCTCGCCAAATGCCGTGCGGCGCCGCACCAGTAGCAATCTCGTGGCCCTCTTTTTATTTTGTGTCTTCTTTTCTTCCCAGCGCGCGCATTTTATCGCATCATGCAGGTGCGCGCGCCGGCTCAAGCCATATCTCGAACGTACAGTCCTGGTCAAAAAACTTAAGGCCGCTGTGAACGGCCGGGGAGCGGCTGCCGCCACCGGCGCGCGCCGCCGCTCGCTTGCGCCGAGGATAAAGAGGGCGAGGGAAGCATGCCTCTCACTCTCAAAGCCTCCTCTGGTAACAGCGCTCGTGAAAAACTAGAGCGGCGCTCGTTATGCCAGCTCGTCTTGCCGGCGCCGTGACAGGGCGCTTCGTGCGACTAAATTCGGTTTCCTGGGCGAAGCTACCAGCGCATAACAGTACAAAAGTTACCCTAATCATTGCAGTTTTCCATAACAATTTTATCTTGCACATTCAAAGAGGAGAGCGTTCGCATTATGCTTTTAGGTATACATTTCGAATGCGTATCGCAGCGCGGTGAAAATAAAAGATAAAATATAAACCTGACTCCTCTGAGTGCTCCCTAGCGCTGTGCCAAGTTGCATATTGTAATATACGGGCAATTCACTCATTCTTCTTTTAAAAAAGGACGAGAAGCAGTAATGTCTACTACAAAGGCTGTCTTAGGAAAGGGCCTGTGACTCCCGCCACAATTTTTCAAGTACGTAGACCACACTTCTTCACTAAGGAATGACCGCACGTGTGTGTTCGACGTTGAAGTTCATTAAATAAGCCAACATTGAGATTATGAAAACAATTTGGAACTAGAGGACGCCTGTCTGGCCTGAGTAGCCGATTGAGTTAAAGCCTTTCTCGGCAATTTGGAAAATGCCCACTTCTTGGCCTCGTTTCATGTCATAGTGCATGCTGCCTCATTGTCGTTAGGGCTCACTTTCAAGCAGACATGACACCAGCGTAAGTGCATTCCACTTCAACTGGACACCACGCGTACGAGACATTTGAATCGTGAAAAATACACCACGGCCAAAAGATTATAACGTGCTCATCCTGCCTTCTCATAACGAGTGCTGCCCATGCCCATGTCTTATAGATGCAGCCATCCGCAAAGTTTTCGTGATGTTCTGCACAAGAAAGCGCATCAAAGTAGACGATCAGAATACAAAAAAATAAAAATGCAAAAAAATCAGTCAGGGCACAGCAACTGGTCGCAAAGTAAGCTTGCTTAAATGCGCTCGGCTTAACCTTGGCATCGTTTCCATACAACAGAAACTGCGTTTCGGGAAGGCAGCAACGCGCGAAAATGCTAGCTCCGGATGCCTAGGTTTCGATGGTGTTGGTCATTTTGGACTAGGAAGTTGACTTAGACGAAAAATTATTAACTATTTTCCTTAAGTATTGTTTCAGTGATAAATTGGTTGTGCTATTGTTATATTACTGTTTTGTAAAGAAAAATGTTTTGCATAACATATATCTTTTCTACTACCTTTTCTTTTATTCGTCATGGCGATGCGTGCAAACGACAAAAAGCGACCGCTTGCGACCCTGTCCTTGTTCCGCTAATGCTATGTGTGTGCAGATAGGGTCACTCTATGAGCGGTGACGCAATACTAAAACTCTTTAATGTAATGAGTGGACATGAGTGTAAGTGAATGGCAGTGTGAGTGGTCATAAGTGCAACTGAGTGGATGTGAGTGGATGTGAGTGTAACTGGAAATGAGTGCCAGTGTGAGTGAGTGGTTGTGAGTGAGAGTGGTCGTGAGCATGACTCGATATGAGTGCGAATGCGAGTGAGGGGTGGTGAGTGTGACTGGGGCATGAGTGTGAGTACGAGTGTGTAGATGTAAGTGCGAGTGGTCGTGAGTGTAAGTGTGAAGGAGCCGCCCCTCATGGCGCCGAGGTATGAGCGGAACGCTAGATTAGGGGGAAACCAGCTCCCGTACCGACCCGGCGACTGCGCGCGCGTGGTCACGTGATGGGAGGACACATTTTACTGACCTCAAATTTCCGGCCGCCGTGTCTTTTAATCTCGGACGGATGAGAAATGTTCAGATGCTAGTAGTAAGAGCTGGCTCTCTTAAAAGGAAGCGTCTATGCATTCGCGAAAATGGAGCCTTGCATGACGAAGGGCGGGGTCGCAATAAAACAAGGTCCTCAGCGGCAGCCAGAAGCTGTGCTGTCCAATTAACCAGAAGCCATAAAGAGGTTGTCTCTGTTCATTGCCTATTGGGAGCAACCTGATCCCGTAGCAAAATATTTTAAGTTTATTTTACATTTTTCGGGAGAGGCAGGGGAACTCCCTCGTTCAGGGTGCCCGCTAACACTGGTCTCACTTTAGTAGCAACCCGCTGAGAATAGATATCAAAACTTCGGTTCATTCCAGGCCACAGAATAAAACCCAAAGGTACGACACAACTGCTAGTGAAGTTTTCATAATACTTCACAATGTACTGCCACTACGGTTTGAATGCTCGATGTGATTTTTATTGCAACATGATTTAATTAAGCATGATTTTCAATGCAATGAATTTTGCAACAGGAAGTCAGATATCTCGTTTAAGAAGGGCCGGTCTTGAACATATCAAGTACCATGAAACGGCTTTCATGCCAAAATTTTCTGCACTGTGCAGCTGTTGCCAACAGCTGTTTCATCGTCTACTGAGCTGAGCCAAATCCAGTGCGGCAGCGATGGCTGGAGTTGCAGAAATGAAGTTCGCAAAATGTAGTATGCTTGAAGCCGCCGCGAGGCTTGAAAAGAACATGCATGACATGTGTTTAGGGAAAGCCGGTTATTAATTCTCAAAAATATGGTTTTTAAGATAGAGAAATTTTTGCGACCAATGCTGGTGAGCGTCAAAACAGAAGCGAATCAATTTTAACTAGTCAGAAAATTAACTACATTCTAATGATTAACTTTTTAACTATTATCGATAGGTGCCTGAGTGCAATTAGATATTTCTAGCCGGTGGTAAGTAATAGCCACATCAGTTTTTATGATTTAAAAAACGCGATCACCCTCGCCGCGGTGGCTCAACAAATTTGGGTCAATTCCAACACCGGTCGGAAACAGTGCGCGTGCGGGGAGCACAAAGTGACGTCCATCAAATCGCGGCACTCCGCGGCGACGTATACCAAGACACAATCGCTGCCTCACCCGCGCTGGAGCCGCGAAATGGCGAAGAGCGATTTCTTGCATGCCGTGCTGACGTTCCAAATTTTCACCCAGTTTTGTGGCACCAGTACATGTCTGTAAATTTTTCCCACAAGTCAGGAAACAAAAATTGACCCTGTAATTTTTTTTTCTTTTTTGCAATTATTCTGCACGCGATTTCTGTAAAATCTGTAATCGGTGCAGGAATGTACTGATTCGCTGAATAGCATATCTGCAGAATGTTTGGATGTCGGTACGAACTCCTTATGCAGTCTGTATACAGATGCATGCAGTGAAACAAAATATACCATCCTTGTCTCATACCTGTTTATTTCGCTTAGTACCTTTATAAAGCCTCGCGGCAATATGTAATGCAGAACAAGGCAGTGCTACAACCAGAATATTTGACCAGCGCCAACCACATAAACAAACACACACCTGGTTAACAAACCTGTCCTGGTTAACACACACCTTCTTAAACATGCATTGAAGTGCACTCCACTACAACGAGCAGCATTGTGTACTCCTTGAAATCAGTCAGATGGATTAGACTGAGGCAGCAGAATATTAAGCGCTGCTTTAAAGAGAGAGACCTCACCGAGAAGCTAGAACACCGTTCTTCATTTTTGTTATAGCAGCCGTTTTGTGAGGCCTAAGTTTTCGTACAAAAGACTTCATTTTTGAGCCTCGTTTGCAGCCTTGAGGGAATTATCAGTCAGTCCTGAAAAAAAGCATTCAAAAAGCACACGGAAAATATAAGGACACTGTAGCGATGGTCTTGCCTCACACCCATACTTTTCCAAGTGCCCGCTGCAGAAAGTTTTCCCCTTAAGGCGGGGTTTATGGGTCCCCTTCAATTTTTCGACTGACTGTTCTTCTGTGCCTGTCTAATTCATTGAATATGCTTTGCACTTCATCTCCTGGGTGACTTATCAAGACAATGTCATCTGAGAATCGCAAATTACTTAAACATTCTTCATTAACACTTATCCGCAACTGTTCCCAAGCCAATTCTCGGAACACCTCTAGTAAGCAGGTGGTTCATCGTGTGGAAACCGCACTGTACTAAAACAAACAAGACACACTACAAGGAGGAAAGACGAAGCGCGCTTCGTCTGTGGTCCTTACAGTGTGTCTTGTTTGTTCATGTCCAGCGCGGTTTCCACACGATGAACCACCAGCCAGCCCCTGTAGTTGCTCTCTAAACAGATGGCGAAAAGCATTGGGAAGATCAGGTCTCGCTGCCTGACTCTCTTTATTGGAATTTTATTGCTGTCTTTATGGAGGACAACGGTAGTTGTGAAAACGTTGTGGATATCTTCCAGTATTTTGATCAAATGTATAGCGGAATCCACCAATTGGAGTAAATTTGTAAGAAGGGAGTAATTACTCATTGCCATCCATCCAAGCGCAGCCTTACGGCTACAAAAGAAAGCTACAGAGCTTCATCAGCAACTTTGTAGTTAAAAAAAATTCTTCCTGGTCATGGGTTCGGAGCCAGGACCACCGCTTAATCGGAGCAGTCGCTCTACCAACTGAGCTAACCGGGACGGCTAGCACATGGTACGGCGAGAGAGAATTGATCAATAATTCGAAGTGGGAACTGTGTGTGTCCGATGGGTTGAGAGAATTCCCTAAGGTGCAGCAAATTTGCAATAACGGAGCAAATTATTCATCGGCATCCACCCAAGCGCAGCCATTAGGCTACAAAGGAATGCTATACAGCTTCCTCAGAAAGCTGTATAGCCTTCCTTTGTAGCCGTATGACTGCGCTTGGGTGCATGCCGATGACTAATTTCCCCTCTTATTACTTCCAGTAATTTCACATAAAACTGTTCTACTCCCTGATTTTGCACTACCTACGTGACTGGTGAGGTGTCCACTGGGAGTCAATGCTCTCGCCTAATCAGTGAAGGTTATATATAGGGGTTGGTTATGTTGTGTGTATTTCTCTACCGCCTGGCTAGTAGTGAGATAATGATCTCATTGTCCAGTATGCTTTAGGTGCTTGATCATTTCGTTGATTGAATCCTAAGGTGGTCCTGACTGTGTCAGCGATTGCATTAGTAAATAATTTGTTGGGAAAGGACAGTAAGCTGATCGACCTGCTCTTTTTCAAGTCCTTGGCGACTTTTCTCGTGTGAATTAAGACAATGTTAGCGTTCTTCCATGCTTCTGGTACGCTCGAGGTCACAAGGCATTGCGTATATAGGATGACTAGTTATTTTAGCACTACCTCCCCTCCGTCCTTAAACAGATGTGCTTTTACCTGAACGTCACCAGCTGCTTTTTTTCTTTGCATTACTCCTAAGGCTTTCTTACTTCCGCTTCCGTTAATTCAGGATGTCGCACTGCTGTGCGGCACTGCCTCCCTCATAACTGTTGTGATTAAAATGGCTACTGCATAGATTTTTGCAGAAGTCTTCGGCCACTTTAACGATCTTATCCATGTTGCTACGACAATGCCCTCTTTGTCTCTTAACGCATCTGGTTTTTACCTATGCCTGATTTTCTCTTCACTGCTTTTAGACTACCTCTGTTCTTTAGAGCTTGCTCAATTCATTCCAGATTAAACTTCGTTAAGTCGGTTACCTTGCACTTTGATAGCTCTGCCAGTTATATTCTGTGTGTAGAGGTTTATTGCCCTGAAAAAATAAAATTTACTTTTATAGCTTGACTTTCATTCTGCAGAGTGTTTACTAAAGTGTCACCTAAATCCTGTTGTTTTGTTTGCCTTGCGAGGCGATTATGAAAAACTACCTCTATCAGGTACCCCTTCATCTCGTCATCGCTGTGGCCTGTAACGACACTAAAATGAGCAGTCAGCCAGATACGTGTAGACATAAACAGTCTTTTATCCCAGCCACAGATAAAGAAGGCACAGTACGGCGAACTGTAATCAGAAATCGAGGAGCTCGAGAATGAAATCTTTTTTTCAGGACGTTTTCTCTGAGCAAGCTCTAATAAACTATGCTGGTTCCGCATGGACTTTGTTTTCTGGTCGTTTAATCACTGAGGCTTTATGGCTGGCTGTCCCATTGCCAGTGTTTCAGTTACTCAGGTCTGGCAGCATGCACACAAATGCTTTCCATAGGAGCTTTTTATTCCGTTTTGTTCCTGGCTCGATGTGGTTTCATGTGAACGATAAAAATGAGAAAAACATCCAACAGGCATAAGGCAGCTTCAAATACATCAAAGAATGCCTTTTGAACATTTAAGGCGCCAGCATTATGGGTCCCGATTAACAATGTTGCGGTGATGAGGCGTTCGTTCGAATGAATGGGCCGTATGCAAGTTAGCAGCGGCCGCTTTGAAACCGGACCATGGCAGTTGCCACCACTATCAGCTTTTGGCTTCTTTATATTTCCTTAAGGAACCCGTGAACTTTACCAGTATTGTCTATGTATTCGCGATTTTTTTAATACAGAGTTTATTCCTGAAAATGTAACCTTGCATCACAGCACTCTTTTTGGTCCACCAATTTTCCGATCGCTTTCTGCTAACTTCTAGCGCAGGTCATTCACATGGGCTTTGTGTTCTCTAATAGTACCGCCTCAGAGAGAGTGACTGTGCCTGCATCAACATCTGAATAGATACCGCCGCATATATTCAATTGTTTATATAGGTTTGCCACACACCATACTTGCGTCCTCTTCTTGGCTGAATTCCTTTTTGTTGCTTTATGTTCTAAGACACCTTTATCTAGCTACAATGAGTAGTGAGCTACATTTTGAATCATCATGGAAACGCCTCTTTTCTGATTTGCCTTTTTCCAATTTATATACAGTTGTATAGTTTGGTTCTTTGCTGCCATCACCCCAGCGCCCCTAGCGGTACGTAACTGAATTAGCGCTTGTGCCGGAATATTGCCTTGGGAAGTGCAAGTAGGAGGCACTTAGGGCAGAGCGAACCAGACTGTCTTTTTGGATGACTAAGTCGCCTTAGCGCCTCACCTAAATGTCTCATGACCCGCGCGGAACTTAGTCATTCTAGACTTTGCGCTTGCAGGGGATGCTCCGACACTCGACTAGCAAAGACGTTGCGGAAAGCAAGCTTTTTCAGCCTGCCGAATTGCGGAGGCCTTCTAAGAGAGAGCAGCAGCAGCGGTGCGGAAAGTCGCATTTGAAGGAATGCGCACAACACTTGAACATGAAGTGGAGGCGAGATATTTGACGTCATGCTGACCCAGATTTGTTGCGTCACATTCATTTGTTTTAAGTGGTCGTTACATGTCCTTTACATGCGAAGGCTTTATACGAAGATTATTATAAAAGGAATAATTACGAATTATGCTCGTCGCATGACTAAGGCAGGTTTTCCTACAGAGCTGGTGGCGTCGGTCGCTGAAGGCCTCATAGAGAGGATGAAAACTGGGGAACCAACACAGACAACTGAGAAACAAGTTGATGAACGGGCTAGGTGTGTGGCACTGCCCTATGTTGCCCAGCTTACGCGCCGCATTATAAAACGTAGCGATGTAAGGCAACGACAAAGTTGTGTTTAGAGCACCGAACAAAATCGGCAAACTCTGCACAGCTGTTAATGATGTATCCAACAGAAAACTGCCACGTCTAACCAAAGATAAAAAGCCTTCTTGGCCTACAGAACCAATGTGGTCTATCAATTTCCGCTATCATGCGGAAAACGTTACATCGGCGAAATTGTCGATCTAACACAGATAGCAATCGAAGTTGGCCTCACGGAGCATACTACTCTTGCAGCAGCTATATCAGGCCTTGGACACTTGGCGGCACGTTTCAAAGGGTGTGAACATGATGAAAAAGATTGTAACCCATTTTTTGAGCAGGCACGTTTGTTATCTGTAAGTGCGGACCAGAAAGAGCGAGTAGTGCTGGAACCGTTTCTTATTCACGTGAAAAAGCACTCGTGCGTGAGGAAACCAAATGGCTCTCTTTATGTCAAGAAATTGAAATTTTTTATTCGGAGGTGCTGTCGCATATGCGGTCTAATTGTAGACCCTTTTGTGGCATCTGATAATCGCCTATAAATGCGTGGTATTGAAGAATAAAATCAGTTGATGGACTACCGCTTGTATTGTCTTCTTTCCTTTCGTCCGTATTATTTAGCGCTACTACTATGTCCTCTCAATCTAAACAAGAACTGTACTACCCTTCTGCTTTAAATGCCTTGCTTTCTAATACATTTGGCCCTGTCTTCCCTCCATCTTTATGTGTCAATCTTCCAGATAGCCTCGCCATTATGATCGCTGTGATGAATTGCCAGGCAAGGAGGCTCAGCTTTTCGCTCAACAATGGTCTTGTACCGATAAGAATCCAAGCTTTGTTTTCACCGCGCCTTCCCGCCATGCGGCATGCCAAGGGGATCATCAAGATTGAGCGGTCGGAGCTCTGGTGGTAGCTCCCCATCTACAGTTCAGCCTGCGTCTACTTGGTGCGATCAGAACAGCTACCCAGGAAGGCGGTGATGCAGTGTTCAGCACATGGAACAGGAATGTCATGCGTGTGACTGTATTCCTTTCAAAAGATAGTCTGAAGAAGCTGTGTGCATCTAGGATTACAACGGGAGAGCTCAACACTGATGAGGGTGCTGTTACTTGCCTTGAGGGGTGTGATCTGTTCCACAGGACATAACGAGTGTTCTGTATCTCGGACATATGTATTTCACAGAGCCTAGAGGGACGGCAAAAGGCCTTGTTTCAACGGTTAAGACGATCACCAGTCTGACTGATGAGAAGGTGAACGGACTTTGCACTAACGAAGGTGCTCATAGTGTCATCAGGTATGATTAGCACTCCGGGAAGTCCAATTTGAGTGTAAAAACCACTGTTAATTACCTGCAATCTAATGAACTAAGGTTACTAGTATCGGACAAGGGAGGCGGGTTTCTGATCATGCCGCAAAAAATTTCACTCAAAAAGGATAATGAGGCAATTACGAAGACATTTGCCCAAACGCAGTCAGCAGGGCGGGAATGAAGAATCGGGCTCTTACGCTCTGTTGTAAGATAACCAGACTAATCTCTAAAAAAGGAATAAAGGCGGAGCAAAACTTGGCCTGACGGTGCTATTTTCGCCTACAACATACAAAGCGCATGTTCCTCTGGGCGCTATTGTTGCTTAAGTATAATCTTGGCAACGTGTCCTTTCCAGGTTTCACCAAAATAGCATCAAGCTCCTTCCAGGTATCGACACATTTACGGCGGGTAACTCGAAGGAAGTAATTGAATTCTTCTCACAGGAAGGCCTTTCTTCGGGGGCTCAGCTGGTCTTCTGGACTGACATTGAAAATGTTTTCTACTTAATTCACGAAAATGATATTTTAATACCAGTGAGGGACAGCATATAAATTAAAGGGACTGCAGGGTTTCACAATCATGTAGGAATTTGAAAGGGACATTTTTTAACGCTTTTTGTGTTTGATCTTTCTAGAACTGTTGTTAATTTTGAGTGTGGCAAGATTGATCAGCTCGTGGGCGTCTGCAGAGTCTTGTGCATTGCTGCGTTGCCTGGTGAACATTTTTTAAGCCAGTTTTGAGAAACGCTTTCAAACGCGCCTCAATGACAACACAATTGTAAAGAACTTTAGATATAGGGGACGACTTCCTTGAAGTTGGAAAACCTCAAGAGTACAGAAATGAGGATGTAGTCCATCATATTTTAGAGCTTTTCAAGTGCTGTGGCTGTTTTGAAAATTCAGCCCATGAACATGACAATAACGGTAGCGTACAGTTTCTGGATGTTAATTTCTTTGGCGAATCACACGATTTCCGCATCTATCAGCCACAGTCGAAAAAGGAATTTTTAATTTTTAGTCGGCCCACTCCAAATTGTTAAAAAGAGGCATTGCTAAGTTATGCATTTTTGCTGCTCTCGAGAAGTTGCTCGCACAAGGTGCTTAAATTAAACCAAAGCAGGCTCATCGCATGGCTAAGTCCGGTTTTCCTATAGAGCTGGTGGTGTCGGTCGCTGCGAGTGGAATAAACAAGATAAAATAAAATTTCCGTTGGTATCGCTGTGGTTCAACCTGGAGTGACGCGATAACTAGAGCTGACCGATTGGAACTTGATCAGTTGAACTGCAAAGTCAGCCCTTCACCGCACCGTTTCGCTCGGCGTTCATTCATATTCGTCCCACTTGACATGGTGCATGTGCACAGCTGTGGCAGCTCAGTTTCGCCGGCGAGCGGCGCGTTCGGCAGCTGCTCCGCACCACGTGACCAACCACGTGACAGCGTGGCGGCGCAGCCACGCTGAAGGCTCAAAATCCTACCGTAGTGTAGCTATCGGTACAAAACCAGGGAAAAAATGCAGGTTACTGAGCGACAATCTCTTGAACGATGTAGATGCGTGGGACTACCCTTTGTTCATTAGCTTACACACTGCACTAAACAGGTGGCGACGAAAGACAATGCCAGAGTTATGCTTACTGCACCGAACAAACTCGGCAAACTATGCAGAGTTGTTAATGATGTCTCCGACAGAAAACTGCCATACCCCATGAAACATGGAAAGCTGTTTTTAGCCTGCAGGACCAATCCGCTCTATCGGTTTATGCTATCAAGCGGAAAATGCTACATCGGCTAAATGACCGCTGCGTCAACATTCGTCTCATGGAGCACAAGACTCTTGCAGCGACTATATCAGGCTCTGGACACTTGGCGGCACATTGCAAATTGCGTGAACACGGTGTATAAGATTGTACCCCATTTTTGACCGGACACGTGTGATATCTGTGAATGCGGACCAGAAGGAGCGGCAGGTACAGGAACCCTTCTTTATGCACGGACGGCAATCATGCTAGAGACAGCCAAATATTTATCTTTCTGCCTAGGAACCGAAGTTCTTGTATGTGGAGATGCCGTCGCGTCATGCGGGTTGATAGTTGACTGTTTTTGGCGGCTGATCGTCGCTTGCGAATGCGTTGCATTTCTGAGAATAAAACCAATTGAAGTCTTGTGCTTGTGTTGTCTTGTTCTCTCCTTTCCTCCCTGTTATATAGCTCTACTACTATGTCCTCTCAATCTAAAGACCAACTATTCCTGATTTCTGCCTTAAACACCCGTTGACTATTTCTTCCGTGCCGTCCTACGCTTATCATTTTTTTTTCTGAGCAGTGATGTCTGCACAGTCATAATGTGCTTCCTAGTGTTTTTTGTCATTGGCATAAATGAAGCTTGGGCTCCTGGTCGTTTCTTGTACTGCACTGTTTGTTTTGATAATAAAAACATTGAAAATGCAAACGAATTCAGCGATACAAGCAAATAGGAACTAAATCATTAGTATTCGCGCATAATGCTCTGAAAAAAAATTGCATTCTTCGTACGTTCATGTCGGTAGTGCAGTTCAGTGCTGGTAATCAAGGGGACAAGACAACGCGGTAAAAACGGAAAGATACCGCAACCAGGCAATGGTCGCAAATGTCTAAGAGCGACGCAGCCAGGTCGACTGTGAACATGAGCAGAGGTACGTTGGGCGCTTTTTAAGCAAAAAAGCCAGCCGGAGTAGTGCACTCAGTTCACAGCTTCTAATCATTAGGCTAGAGTCAGACAGCAAGCTGCTCGATGAGCAGCTTCCTGGAAATGCACGGAAACTTTTTTTCGGAAGTCAATCTATGTAAGACTATAGGCACTTGCACATGTAGCGATGGTCCCTTAGAGCATCTTTTAATTCATTGCGCATCCACTTAAAGCTAGTTGAAGCTTGACGGTAGCCTCAAGATCCGTATTAAACCATAACCGGAACAGCTGCTCTTCCAAGATTTTTTTAGTAATATCCAAAAACACTTGGCACGGTTTTGACACACGGACGAAGCAAGCCGTCAAAAAGCTCATGTGCAGGCAGTGCACTTGTGTATGCTCCTTGTTCGGAGTTCTCTCCAACGTTACCGAAGCATTTCGTCAGTTTCAAAGCGCGTGTCAGCCGCCTTCAGTTTCGCTAATCTGCTATTGCTAGGCCAACATCCACTTTTACTTGTCTATTCGCATCCACGCATCTTACAGCGGTTTGCTTGCATGCACCACACCTCGCCATCCTGATGATATACACGTTGAATCACCTAAGAATTTACGCAATTTTTAAAAATAAGTATTTTGAGTTACAAGATTGCTTTCTTCCGCACAGCATTGTCAGCGGTGTAGTTCGTCGTAATACGCTTAGGTGTGCTGACTAGCACGTGTGTTAATTAATAATAAATACTGAAATTTTTATTTATTACTCTAAGGCCTCTTTATTATTGACAGGCGTGTAGCCCGCCTTAAATAATATGTATATCAGTTTTTAGAGTTTCGCAATTGCGGTTACCCTCGCCACTCTGCTCGAACAAATGTTGGCTACATCGCACCAAATTGCATGCGCTTTTGAGAAACTTTCAGCCAAAGCAACCTCTTCAACGCACGTAACTCGTCGAAATAGCCAAAATTTGTTCGGCCACAGCGCGTAGTGTAGCCGCTTTCCGAAATTGTAAAAACAATATGGATAGTACTTATGGTAGACTACACGCCTGTAAAATAATTAAGAAGCGTAACAGCAATAACATAAATCAAGTAATCAATAAAATTTAACCGGCCTGCTAGATATCGCATCTTAGCCATATTCCGATGTACTACACCACTGACAGTGCTATGCCGAAAAAAGCGTTCTTCTATCTCATAGAGCCTATTTTTAAAAATTGTGTAAAATCTTAGGTGAAGCACCCTGTATACACTGCACGTAAAGCCCAAGGGCGCTCTCTCCAGCCCCGACGGCGTTATACGATAAAGCATTGAAAAAAAAATATCGAGACCAACCAGCCATACTTGAGGAATTACAAGCGAAATAATTGAAACAAAGTATCTCCATGTGACGACGACGCCGGCTTTGTGGTGACGTCGACACAAGTAGTACTTATCATAGGGAACAAAGAGCTACTTATGACCAGCAGAGGGGAAAAAAAGCGCTCGATTTAATGACGTTTATTCTCTGATTTAGACCATTGCATTTTAAACGCACTGCGTTGTAGATATCTCATCACGCATGCGGGCCAGTCAACTTCTAAAGTCATAACAGAAAGAGTGCAGCAAGACTTGTTTATCTAGACTCAATGCAAGACTACATCGTTTACATCCGTAAAGGAACGGCTTTTCTTCTTGGCCCCTTTCACAATGTGTACGTCATGTTGTGAAGAACAAATAAAAATGAATGAATATGTTTTGATTGTGTGACTTTGAAGCGTTCTTTGATTTTTTTTTTCCTGCACCTTACCTAAGCCGTACTCAAGGAAGGGCGGTTTATCACATTAAGGAATGGATGTGCTTATAAATGGGGGGTAAATGTCCGATTGCTTTTGTGATGCGAACTGTTCGAAATATATCGCATGTTCTTAAAAAGCTATAATTATATAAAAGCAACCAGGGCCACAAATTTTCCACTGCTAAAATCGTTATGCTGTGTGTGCTTCCTTTCCGACTGCGAGAGAGAATAATTTCCAGTGATATTCACAAAGATACTGCATTCTTGAGGCAGCTTTGTTTATTATTACTTTGCTGCATTGTTCTCGTATTTCTTAAACTATTCGGTCCGACTTTTTCACTTTCATTGTATTCCATCTTGCCAGCTATTTCTACGTTGGTACTTTTGACCGCCGAAGTGGCTTAACAATTCTATTCGGCTAACAACAAACGCTTTTGCTTAATTGAACTGTATAGAAATCTCTCAAGAGACTCCCATTCTACGACCACCTTAGCTCCTCATCTAATACAAAGCCTAAACACGGCTGAAGAGTTGGAGGACCGCCAATTCCTTCTCATGAGAACCTTGACTTCAAGTGCCTTTCGTGGATAACACTCTCTGTTTTAGGGAGCACAGATTGTGATTCACGGGATTTATTTTTGCAATTAAAGCTTACAGGTGACCTCACCCGTGTGGATGGTTAAACGTGGAACACGGAGGAAAATGATAGTAGGTGCGTCTCAATGCCGGACCAGTTGTATTGCATGACACCACATTTTTCACAATTGATATATTTGTGGCGCTGCCCTTGCAATGTAGAGGCCAAAGTCAATTCTCCTTTAAAAAGACCGCTTTCATTTTATAGTTATCCGGTAAACATGATGTGAACTCATGACGCCTGAAACTAGAGCCCATTCCAGAAGTGAGCTCACTTTTAATATAGTACAAAAGTGAGCTCAAAAGTGAGTTTCAGCCGTTATGACTTCAGGCGTCATGTTCGGTTGGCTAAGACTAAACCGCTTTCACTTAAGGGCTTAACGCCCATGAGTTCGGATCTTGTTGGCTAGGCGTATATAAGTTACTTGAGCATCGCGAGTAAGGCCTTATATTTTATTCCAGGAAAATTTCTAGCTGTAAACACATAATGTTGTTTATGTTCTTTTCACGCGCACCGTTTACAAGGGGTGGCCGGAGCGAAACTCTTTTGATATGGGCAACGAAAAAGCTATAAGGGCGGTCTTATGTGGTAATTACGCGTACACTGGACACGAATCCACCTACATCACAGTGAACGGTCTGTCCGCTAGTGTACTCCCCTATCGAGGCTCGATATACTCGGTTAAATGTGGCGTTGATATTCACCTCAGGAAATACAGAGAACTTACGGTTAGCAACATGAACGAATTTGGGGCACATTTTGATCCCAAATAATATGTCGTGCTGATAGTTGGCAACTGGAGGAGATATTCCACCAAACTGTGCCCTTTATCCGGTTAATAACCATGGCGGTTGCCAATACTTTTAGTTTCGACTGCAGTTAGTAGTCACAAAAAGCACATCACGGTTATATGCCTCGTTTCGTTTCCGTAGAGTAAGCTGATAAGCTTGGTGCCGTGGCGGCGGCATTGTGTTCATGCATGACGCCACGGTGTCGCCACAACGACATCCAGGATGATGCGGGGAGGACAGCGGTTCGAAGCGCATTCCTGCATGACGCTTCCACTGTTTCTTACAGCGCTTGTGCAACTGCTGACGACAGAGGCAGAACGGTGGTAGTTGGTATATCACACCTATTAAGTAGTTTATATAGCGTTTTCTAATTACGAAAAAAGAGGCAATCAAACCTCACGTGTTTGACATACCCACTAGCACCCTCCCGCTTTTATCACTACGAAATCGTGCTTTATGGAACAGGTCCAAACGCTATTGTCGTGAATCGGAAGCGCGTCCCCGACTTTCCGAAAGGGTTACTGATCTGGAGTTCCCGGGTTCGAACCCGTCCGCGGCGGCTGCGTTTTTATGGAGGAAAAACGCTAAGGCGCCCGTGTGCTCTGCGATGTCAGTGCACGTAAAAAATCCCCAGGTGGTCGAAATTATTCCGGAGCCCTCCACTATGGCACCTAATTCTTCCTTTCTTCTTTCACTCCCTCTCTTATCCCTTCCCTTACGGCGCGGTTCAAATGTCCAACGATATATGAGACAGATACTGCGCCATTTCCTTTCCCCTAAAAAAACAAATTATTATTATTATTTCCAAAGGGGAATATGCTATCGCGTGCAGGTAGGAACAAGAGAAGAGAACAAAGAGATTAATAAAAAAACGAAGCCGTATTTAGAATTTAAAGGAAAATAGCCAATTAGAAAGGAAAACACCAAGAAAAACACACACACTACACGCGTACAACACTACAGAACAAAGGAAAGTGTTCGCGAGGAACGTGTTCGCCTCGCACACACCTTTTGCACGAGCGCACGCGCAACGCTGGGATGGCACGCGCAGCGCTCCGCTGTCCGACGCACCACTATCGACGCACCGTGCGTGTTTACAAACCCTCCGAGGATATTTTGTGCACCTCACAGCTATGCAGGGTGTTTCACGTAAGAATTAAAAATAAAAAAACAGGCTTCTGCAATTAGAACAGCCCTTGTTTTGGCACAACATTGTCAACGGTGTAGTACATCAGGATACAGCTCAGACGTGCTAACTAACACGCTGGCTAACTATTGTTGAATAGTTACCTTTACTATATACTGTTGAATAGTAATAGTTAACTATTAACGTTCGGCTCCTTAATTACTGAGAGCCGTGCAGCCCAGCGTGAGTAATATCCTAATCAGTTTTTATAATTTCGAAAATGCGGCTACTCTTGGTGCTGTGGCCCAAAAAGATTTGGCTATTAATAATAATAATTGGTTTTGGGGGAAAGGAAATGGCGCAGTATTTGTCTCATATATCTTTGGACACCTGAACCGCGCCGTAAGGGAAGGGATAAAGGAGGGAGTGAAAGAAGAAAGGAAGA
Organism: Amblyomma americanum; assembly: GCF_052857255.1. Classification (NCBI taxonomy): domain Eukaryota; kingdom Metazoa; phylum Arthropoda; class Arachnida; order Ixodida; family Ixodidae; genus Amblyomma; species Amblyomma americanum. Next base: position 134,871,268 of record NC_135503.1, read on the forward strand.
AGAGGTGCCGTAGTGGAGGGCTCCGGAATAATTTCGACCACCTGGGGATCTTTAACGTGCACTGACATCGCACAGCACACGGGCGCCTTAGCGTTTTTCCTCCATAAAAACGCAGCCGCCGCGATTCCGACTTGTTATTTGCTCTGGACGAGTTGCATGGCCTGAAAGCTTCTCGAAAGCGCATGTATTTTGGCTAGATATTTCCGAAATTTTCTGGGCCACAGCGCGGAAGGTAACCGCGTTTTCGAAATTATAAAAACTGGTACGGATATTACTTATGGTGTGCTACATTCCTCTCAGTAAGTAAGGTGCATAACCATAATAGTTATGAAGTTATTTGTTGAGTATTAGTTAACCAGCCTGCTAGTTAGCCGACAATGCTATGCTGTAAAAAGCGCTCCTCTCAACAGAAAACAGCCTACTTGTAAAACTCATGTAAAGTCATAGGTGAAACACCCTGCATACAAAAGCGCATCGGACCGCGCGCTCTGCCTTTGCCTCCTTCTCCTGGATGCGTAGATGGCGGGAACGTAGCGCCTTGCATACACACAAAAGGTTTAGGACAGCAGGAACTTCAGGAACCATGTAAAAGACACATACGCATTCACGCGCATTCACATAAAATAAACACGGCATATCTAAACGGAACACACTAAATATTTGAAGGCCAGCTCGCTACACAAAGTTTCTGAGCGCAGAAACACACGTTAACAAACTATTTCTTGGAGTCTACAGCGACAATTTAGTGCAACAGTCATAAGCAATGAAAAATAAAATGAGAATACAGCAATGAGAATGAATGATTAGATTGAAAGCACTTGCAAATATGTACGCTTGCATTTCAATCAAACTAAGAAATAATGGTGAATGCCTAAACGAAAAGAACGTGTGAACCAGGTTTTGCCTTGAGTTGGGGCACTACTAACAAAAAATAAGCACATGATGAAAGGACCAAGTACAACGAGCATACGCATTCTGTATGACGAGAATAAAAGCACTCATAAATTTCGCATAATGAGAAAATGAAGTATAACGTTCAAAAATAGGTTCTCATGTCAACCGACCAACATAAAGGACTTATTAATTGTTGAATAAATAAATAATGTAATTTTGTGTGTGAAAACATATTTCCATCCAATCCGCTATCACTATAAAATATTTTTCTTCGTTGCAGAAGATAAGGATGACGTACATACAGAAAAAATTAAACCGATCTGACAGTGTTTCCAACATGCTGCCAGACCTAGAGAGAGATTTTAATGAATACAGGACAGTGTCACATATAATAGGAAGTCTAAAATAAAATTATGAAGGAAAGAGACGTGACGAAGACGACGTGAATTAACCGAAGATGTTTCGGCGGCTACGCCGGCATCCCTCCCGAGTGCTGCTAGTAAGAATCATTCCATGTCGCCTCCTACCGTGCCCCAAGTACCGCCTGCCAACAGCGCTCCTGACAGTGTCGCTCACGTAGATCCTTGTAGTATGGACGTTGAAATGCTCACCACTTCCCAGAAGCGTCGAGCTTCTTCCTCACCCTCGAAGTCAGCTGTTCCGCAAGTCAAAGCAAAGAAAGGACCCCCCAAATTAATTCCCCAGACTGATGTGCTGAAGGAGGCTGTTGATGCCTCTTTAACCAGTCGATAATCATGGCGGGTCTAAAAGTTATGCAGTGGAATTGTCGTTCCGTACTTTCTTCTTTACCGGATCTTGAATTACTTCTTCATAAACATAATCCAGATATTGTGATTTTACAAGAAACGTGGCTCCCACCACTTAAATCATTCACATTTAAAAAATTTCGTGTTTTCAGGGTAGATCGCATTAATGGCAGGGGTGGTGGGTTAATAACTATGATCTCTACGAAAATATGTCACCGGGCATCCATCTCGCAGACAGTTATGCGCCCTGACTGTGAGTTGTTGGCGGTTGAAATCTCCCTTCCACAGTGCGCCAAAGTCACTATTGCTAACGTCTACTTCCCAATCGGTGTTCACAGGACAGACTGTTTGGACACCTTACTGAGCGGCGCAAACAGCACAGTCATCGCAGGAGATTTTAATTCGCACCACAGTGCCTGGGATAGTCGCTCTGACTCCTGCGGCCAGCTTCTGTGGTCCTGGATGTCAATGAATGCAGTGCGCTGCTGTAATTCCGGAGCAGTAACCTTTATGCGTGGAGGATCCCGTTCAATCATAGATTTAACATTAGCATCTCGTGGGGTTGGCGTATCTGCATGGTCAACTGAAGAATCAGGTACATCTAGTGACCACTTTCCAATAACCTTTTCTATTATATCCTCGCCTATCAGAAAAGGTGGTGCAACCATGAAATTTCTAAACCACATTATGTACAAAAAATTGGTATCTGCCTCACTCCCCTCCATAGTTAGCTCAGGTCGAGCACAAAGAGCTCAGCGGACAATTACCTTTCTGCAAGATGCTGCTGAGAGTTCTGTATTCTCGGTGTGCACTACTGCTCCTGCCAGACAGCCGTCTCCTTGGTGGACGGAGGAGTGCGAGAAAGCTTATCGTCGTAGAAAAGCAGCCTGGAAAAGCCTTTCCTATAATCAGAGCCCAGGTAATTGGATAAATTATAAGTTCTTCTCTGCATGTTTCAAACGAACTGTTAAAAAGGCAAAGGAGGATTATAATCAAAATTTAAACACGTATCTCTCAAAACCCCAGAATAAGAAGGCTCTCTATAGATTCATGGCGCAGAATAACAGCTCTCCGGCCTCCAATCGCATAAGGTCAATGGTAATGTCTCCGCAGGAGGCTAAGCAAAACCTTGAACGCATCGCGCAGGGGCTGGCCTTACGTTTCCAGGTACAGAAAGCAGAACCTTTGCACACTCTCACCCCCAGCTCGGACTATCCTGAGGTCGACGTGTCGGAGCTCCTGCAAATTGTTTCCTCGATGCACTCTGCTGCTCCGGGATCTGACGGGATTACTGTGGGCATGTTAAAGATTTTAGCGCACGACTTTCCAACTCACCTTCTAGATATTGTAAATGCGTCATTGGAAACCTCTTGGATTCCTCACAGTTGGAAAATTGCGAAAATAATTTTACTTTTAAAAAATGCAGACAATGGATTTCAATTAGACAATATTCGGCCGATTGCTTTAACCTCAAATTTAGTAAAGCTAATAGAAAGAGTAGTACACAGTCGCCTCACAAAGCATGTTCATCATATTAACGGCCTCAGCCCCGCACAGATTGGCTTTCGTCGCGGTTGTTCCATATGGTCCGCGCATGTGGATCTCGAGAGCCGAATACGACTCTCAATGCGCCAGAGAGAAGTTTCGGCCTTGGTGACGCTTGACGTTGCGAAGGCCTATGACAGCGTGGAGCACACAGTCCTCATTAACAAGCTTGCTCAACTACAACCACCGCATTACCTCTACGCCTGGATTTGTGAATTTCTAAAAGATAGATTTTTCTTCTGTACAGACGGATCTTTTTGTTCTAATACCTATGGTCAATCAAGAGGTGTGCCGCAAGGCTCTGTTCTTTCTCCGCTGCTTTTCAACATATTAGTTCGGGACATCCCCATTCATCCTAACGTTACAGTTTATGTATACGCAGATGATATAGCTTTTTTCGCATCAGCAAATGATATTCATGTGCTCTACGGGTATTTGCAGGCATATCTGAATGCTCTTGAAGTCTGGTTGGACCAAATCAATTTATCACTTAATGTCAGCAAATGCGGCGTGCTGGTATTTCCACCCGACGCTCCTATGTACATCTCGCTAGCCTACCGCTCCACTCCAATTCCGCAGGTGGAGTCGGTTAAATACCTAGGTGTTACTTATGACCAAAATTTGGACTGGCGACACCATATTAAGAATAATGTTATTAAAGGGGAACGTGCACTGGGCCGTTTGACCCGAGTTGGCAATAAAAAGTTTGGCATGCGTCGTGACACGCTACTGTTGCTCTATAAGGCTTATATGAGACCGATTCTGGAATTTGGTTGCCCCTTGTTCTCTGGTAGCGCGAACTACAAGCTGCAGCCATTAGCCTTACTGGAAAGACGTGCCCTACGGCTATGCCTCGGGCTCCCAAAATCAGCTTCCAACGCTGTCCTTTATCTGGAAGCGCGTATCCCCAACCTCTATTCGCGCTTCCAACTTCTAACAGTGCGTACTTTCCTCAAGTCTTTTGACCCGGCCCCAGGCGTTAGTGTTCCAATTTTTGTATCCCAACCACACCTTTTTTTGACTAATCACTGGCCACGTTATCAGCTTCCGCAAGTTAGGTTCACGCAGAATCTGTTAGCTCCGCTTCAGGTTGATCTGATCTCCTTGCAACGAGTTGCTGACACGCAGGCTGATCCCGTCTTCTATTACGACTTTATTTTCCCGTCCCATGCGAAGCATATGCCCGCACATACCCTAAATGGTCTTCTTTCTGAACACCTACAGAATTTTCCACATCATACTGTTCTCTCCACTGATGCCTCCGGCAGCTGTGAGAAGGCGGCGATTGGCATATATTCGCAGGATCTAGATTGGAGCTACTCCGTTCGTATCCCTGATTATACTCCTATATTCTTCGCAGAGTTTCTGGCCATTGGTTTGGCTCTTCTCAAAATTCCCAGACATGTCGCACGGGTTCTTATTCTCACAGACTGCCTTTCAGTTATTGTCTCTCTCCAAAATTCGGAAAAATCTTTCTTGACTCGTTCACTTAGGTTTTTTGTTCCGAGCACAGTGCGCGAGATCCGTTTGGTCTGGGTACCTGGGCATTCAGGCGTCTATTTTAACGAGGTGGCTGATTTATTGGCAAGGTCAGCTCTCAGCGCACCTGTAATATATCCCGTCCCTCACCTCATTCTGTTAGCAGCTTCACGTTTCCAGCGGTTCCAACATATTTCAGCCACTTTGAGTGATCCGTTGCTGAATACCGTGGACTTTCAACACCTAAAGTACCCATGGAATATCCGGTGGTGTAAGTCAAGGCTTTGTGAAGTGTCCATGACGCTCCTGCGATGTAGAATCCCTCACTTAAACTTGTACTTATGCAGGTGCGGGTTCGCTGCGACAAACCTTTGTGTATCATGTGGGCAAGTTGAATCAATCGATCATTTTCTCCTCTCTTGCCGGCGGTTCGCGGTTCAGAGAAAGCAATATCTGGAGGTTCCTCTTTCGAGACTAGGACTGCCTCTGTCTCTTACAGTTCTTCTATCGTTCGGTGCGAGTGCCAAGGGATTCCCGTTAAGCAGTGTATGCGGCTACCTTCACGATTACATAAGTGCAACTAATCGATTATCCTGTTAGCTATACACAAAATTCTTTCGCATGTCCAAAAAGGCTAGATTGATTCTATTCCGGATGACTCATACCTCTTGAATTCATTTTATTTTTCCCAATTTTTTTTATCTTGATTCAGTCTTCTGACGTTTCCTTCCCCGCGCAAATGCTTCATTGGCATTCTACCCTATACCTTGGCCAATCCCCCCACGTGGGTATGTGCCATATTACTTGAGGAGAAGAAGAAGAAGAAGAAGATTAAAGAAGATGAAGAAGAAGCATTCGGTGAGGTGCAGAGAGATGATTGGTGGAGAAGAGAAGAAGGAGAAGACGACGACAAGGCTTACGGTGACTAACGCCAAGGCTATAAAAGAGCGAGGGAGAGCGAAGCACGGGGAGGAAGAACAGAGAAGCGGAGGCTCCGGCGGGTCAGGGACGCTTCGCCTGGAAGAGAGCGACGCCGGCTACTGCTCCGGTGAGCTCGCGTTCTACGGCTCCTCTTCATGGACTTCCTGCCGTTCTTGAGCCCGTTCCGGGGAGTCAACTGAGAACGCTACCACCTGCTACGGCCAGTGATGTCTCGAGCGCTGTTGCCACCCATCCTGGTGGTGCCCCCAAAGCCAACAACACCGGCATCTTATCCACCGGCGCTTGAACCGGGAGCTTGTACGACGCAGCCAACGACGCCGCGCGACGCCAGCCCAAGCACGTCGAACGCCACCTCGACACCGCCTACTGGACCTACACAACGCCGCAGCCGCACCGAACCAACTGTGAGCACGAACACCGACCGCTAATAGTAGAACGCTAGTAGTAGACGCTGATAGCAGTGTTACTGGGTCGTGTGTATTTATAGTCTTTGTGTTTTGTGTTAGTTTTGTTAGTTTTGTGTTCTAGTGTGTGTCACGTACGGTTTATTAAATGTGCGTCTGTGAGGGCACACCTGTCGCCTAGTCCATTCTTTTGGTCCGAGTGTTCTCCGGGGAGATCTGACAAACAGGTCTCTCTGATCGTTAACCTGGCATGTTGTTCCAGAGGAGCGAGAAGGAAGAGGTTGCAAAATTGGCGGTGGTTTAGCTCTGGTTAATCCTGGAGTGACGCGATAGCTACAGCTGGGCGAGTGGAACTTGCTCAGTTGAATTGCAAAGTCAGTCTTTCGCCGCTCTGTGTTGCTTGACGTTCCTTCTTCATCTTCATCACACTTGACACGGCGCATGCGCACAGCTGTGGCAGCAGCAGCTGCTCTGCACCACGTGGCTGGTCACGTGACCAACCACGTGACGAACCACGTGATCAGCCACGGCGCCGCGCCGCCTACAGCTGCTCCGCATCACGTGACCAACCACGTGACAGCATGGCGGCGCGGCCACAGGGTGGCGGCGCCGCCATGCTGAAGGCTTGAAATGGTACCGTAACGTATGCAGCTATCGTTAGAAAGGAGGGGTCACATAAGCTCCGCCTTAATTAAGGGCATGACGGGATAAGGGAATGGAATAATTCTGACACATGCAGAAAGGCACCCTCCACTTTATATTCATAGATCCATGGGAGTCATCATTCCCCTCTTACCGCAGTTGTGCAGCGGTTAAGCGACGCGCCAGTGCTCTGCGATGGCAGGCGCTCCTGGTGGTGGGCGTCGTGCGACACAGGTTGCTCTTCGCGAGAGACGAATCAATAATTTCAGTGCCATTTGACACGCTGGGCAGTTTCCTCACTATCCGGTGGACATGCTGTTATGCCGCCGGAAGGTTACGTGACCTAGGTGACCCACCTGACAGAGCCATTCCCGTGATTTTGCGCTCAAAACGCCGATGCCGACAACGCCGACAATGGATTTTCTGTAGAACGGGGCCTCTAACAATATTTCGTTAAAAGGATTGTAAGACGGCTACGATAGTCGATAATGCGAAGTTAGAGAGCAGGTCTTCAAGAAATTTAAAGCGTGAGACTAAGTTGCCCCGCTGAGAGAAAGCGCGTCCGTGTGTGTGTGCGTGCATGGTGTCAGTCGAATGTACCCATAAAAGATGGCGTCCTCGTGTAAGCTGGCAGGTAGCGGTAAATTAATGATTGTTCGCGCCAGGTTGCTCTGGACAATCTCCATCGCTCAAGTCCCACAGCTGGCAGCACCTGCTATCGCCGGGCAGTGGCGCACCGCTTAATCGCAGCACCACTGCGCCAGGATTAGTATGACTCCCTGGGATCTATGAATGCTAAGTTGAAAAAAACCAATTCTGTATATACGGGAACTAACACATCGGCTATCGAATCATATCCTTAAGGCGGAGCGCGGCATGTGGTGCGACGGCGACATCTTCACGAATTAAGAGCGCAGGTCAGAAGAGGTGCGGTGGCGGCTACGTAGAGCCATGCAGAGGTAGAATTTGCAGCTGCGTGGCATCGGGTTACGTCATGGCGCAGCGCGCGGCGACTGCGATCTCAAAGTGAGCGGCCGGGCTTATATGCATTCTCATACTTTAGCATCGTTAAGTGTCTCTGCCGACTTCTTATTTTTTTAGCCCAAAATTCTCAGGTTCAAACCTGGAGGCAGTGGTCGTCATTTCGGTGGACGCGAATTCCTAGAGGCCCGTGCATTTTGCGATGTCAGTGCACGTGAAAGATCCCCAGTGGTCAAAATTTTTTAAAGCTCTCCATGACGGAGTCTCTTATAGCCTTAGTCTAACTGGGAAACACCGTAAAATCAAACCAAACCAATCCAATTATTTAGGTTTTCTCCCTTCCAGGTCTTCGTGTGGCAGCTGCCCATTGCTCCGCTTTCGCCGTGGACGGTGGCGCTTCGCTCTGTTACTGCCTGCCTGCCAGGTGACTGGGTGACAGGGTTACCGGTGACCTGTCCTTTGGCGTGTCACGCTGCTAGCCACCCTCCGGGATCTTCCCCTGGCAGCCATCTTATAGGTGACATTTTGCGCTGCTATTGGATAGCCGGTGGCGGCGATAGCGCCGATGACTTCAGCCTAACACGACGAGGAAGCCAGTAGCGGGCGCCTAAAAGCTGCGCTCTAAAAAAAGAAATAAAAGAAAAGGTGAAAGGTGACATTAAGCATACACAACACGAGCGCACTCAAAAACACAGAGAATCATCACAGAGTGTCTTTAATCCCGCGTCCCTGAGATACGCTATTAAAGGTTTTGACCCACGCGCAACCGAAGGCGCATCACTCGAGGGTTCAAAGACATTCGCCAGGCACAGGGAGCCACCCTGGCGGAGTCCTGAAGTACTTAGCAATGCCTTGTGGTCGGTACTGAAATTTTTTGAAAGCAGCAGAACCGGTCTTCGAGATCTACGGGAACGCCACATGTCGGGCAAAGAGGGCTGCTTGATGAACCAATTTTTTTAAGAGCGTATTTTGTGCAAGATACGTCCTAGCGAGTTAGGTGCTGGCAATTGAAGTCACACCTACCTAAATTATGTGGCATGCGAATGTCCCAAGTGCGGTCGATACGAAATACTGACGCTCCGGATCACACCGCAGAGAGCGTTGCGTCCGCCAGGATTCAGCTGCCGCAAGTCAGGCGCCATCACTACGGGAAAGGGGAATTGGACAGCAGCACCGAGGTATCGCCATGCGCCGCTTTCGCTGCCCCGCCAGCGGGATCGTTGCCTGCACGGCCGCAGTGAGGGGGCAACCACTGCAGCATAACACGGCGACGTAGCTCACAGACCTCGGTGTATAGCCTGTTCATGTCGACGACGAGCAGCTCCTGAATGCGCGATGAGTTTAACGATTGCAGTGCCGCGCGACAGGGGAGTGAAGATAACCCGCGCCGTTGGGTGTTCTTGCAGAATATAAGCAAAGGCTACTTGCACAGCAGCCAGGTTAGTAGCAGCAGCCGAAGTGGGGCGACTGTGTGTGGACAAAATTGTGGTGCGCTTTGATGCAATCCAAAGGCCAACTGCTGATAAGACGTGCATGACAGAGCTATCAGCGTAGGTCTGGCAGTGCGCACTGAAGCATAGAGAAATGCGCTCAAGTGCAAAGTATTTAGGTGCTTGTCCGAGAGTGTTCTTTTATTCCAGACTATTGTCCGCATTTGCCATGCAGCAAATTTCCAAGGTGGTGAGCAGGCCGTGACAGCGCGCTTGTAATGCGTCGGGAAAAGAACGGACTCTTTATTTATGCAGTACGTTGTGAGCGGATGGCTAGGTTCACGCGCGACAACCCGCACGTGGGCACGTAGCGCCTCCTGGGATAGCAGCATTGATAGAGATGTATATTCTCTGCTAGAGCACCCACTCTGGAGGTATTCTCGGGAATGCCGAGGCGAACTCTCAAGGTTTTAGCTTGCATGGCATCGAGGAGTTTGATGTTTCTCTGAGAGATACTCTGAAGAGCTAGGAGACTACAGGGCTGTAGGCCTTCACATAACGCTCCGAACAGCCATAGTAATGATTGTGTAGAGCAGCCTCTTCTGGTAGCCGATAGCATACAAAAGATAGAGGCGTATGAGCAGTTTGATTTCTAGCTGTTTTGCACGAGGAGACCATGAGAGCGCCTTGTCAAAGGTCACACCTATAAATTTCTGGCTTGTGGCATATGGTATCGGTGTGCCAGAATATGCAATTGCTGAGCACTGATCTGGGGATATTAAGAGGCCCCACTTACTTAAAAATAATTCAATACAGCCTATTGCTCTCTGCAGTTGTTCATGAAGAATGCGCCTCTTGCGTCCGGAGCACCACACACGGATGTTAACTGCGTAGACGGAGATTTCAACTGTATGTGGCAAGCATTTGTCCAAACCAACGAGAGGGATATTGAACAGTGTGGGACTAAACCCCCCCCCCCCCCCCCCTCAGTAACTCCACGAGGTATTTGATGCAGGGCTGTGTCGCCATCACATGTTGACATGAAAATCAATCTTTTATGAAGATGGTCACACAGCCAGTTATACAGTCATCCACCAGCGCCAATTGAGTGTAAGTATGAATGAATCGCTTAACGTGTGAAGTTATCAAAAGCGCCCTTAAATCAAAGAAAGCAGCAATGGCCACAGACCGCTCTGCTTTACTGTGTTTGAGCCATTTGGTAAGGCAAATAACTGCGAATGCTTCTGCGTCCTTTTTAAGTAGACAGACATGCTCGGCGGGTAAATTCTCCTATACCTCTGGTTAAGGCGGGAATGAGCTATTTTTTTTCTATCAGTTTTCTGACACAGCTTGGAAGTTCAATAGCGGGGAAGGCGTTTAAGTCGGCAGATGTCTTTCCAGGCTTGAAGACAGGTTTAACACGCGCTCGCCTCCAGCCCTTTTCAAGGTGGCCGGACTCCCACGAGGTGTTATAAACTGCGAGCAGCTGAGCCTATGCCTTACTTATTAGGTGAGAGAGGGCATCGTAGCTGCCTCCGTCCGGTCCCGGGCCGGACGAAGTCAGCTGATAGGACTCGTAACTGCCGGAATTGGTAAATGCCAGAAGCGCGTGGAGCTCTTCCGTAGTGAATGGTTCGCTAAGGAGGGCAATGGGCAGTGTTAGGAGAAGAGGTAAAGCTTATAAGACGAAGTGGCACCGATACGGATGTTAATGAAGAAATGATCTTGGAACAGAAAGCTTTCGCTGCGTCGAGACGACAAAAAAATAGTTGGCGGTTTAACATTGCTAAGCAAGAATATTGTGCAAAATCACATTTTTTCTGAAGATTGACACCACCGCCACGCAGCTGTAAGCTAGATACAAGTGTTCGCTTATCCACGGAGCCAGTTATGCTCGTCTTCAACTTTTTTATCATGAATGCCGATTTTCCCAATGTACGCCGGAGGCCTATGCGGCGCTTCTGTAGGAATGTTGTCAACGCCAATGCGTATTGCTCTAGTGCCATGTTTCTGCCACAGAATTGTACACTCCAACGCATGGCAGCGCTCATCTCTCTGTCACTATACCATCACGCAGCTCCAAGTGTGAATATTAGTTTGGTAGTAGTCGTTCTTTCTGAGTGATGAGAAGTGCTTTGTGATGCTGTGGGTATGTGTTGGAGACTACGTGGTCGATTAATTTACGCGTAGATGTGCTAAGACGTAGACTCAGCGCCGTCTTATATGCCTTCGATAGCATACGACCACGGGCAGCGCCTTACTCACACAACTAGACTAACCTGACAGCCACAAGAAGATTGAAGAGATGGAGGACCTACCGGGCGATATCAGGTCGAGTTACACAGTCCTACTGATACCTAGGCACATGCACCCAGAAGTGCACCAAGGCAGGAGGGAAGCAAGGGCTCGGATGTTGTAACAGCGCACCACTGGCAAAAAAAAATAATCCGTCTTTGTAGACGCGGCCATCTTTCCAAGACAGAGCCACGGTGGCAGCAGTAATTGACTACGCAGAGCAAGCTAGCGTCACCATAAGAGACTGTACCTCTACTAAAGCAAATAGAGGATACTACCAATTGCTCCCGCAGTCGTCAAAGGCAACAGAAGAGGCGAATCCCTTGTAATCATCTCGGACACGCAGACTGCCCATCGAAATTTTCTGAGGCAGGTTTGTAACGAATGGTCTTCACGTGTGCTGACCAAGATGGCTCAAGCGAAGAAAAACATTTCATCACGTCGGTACCGGTACATGCCGGCCAAGCCGGGAACCAAGCAGTGGAGGGCATCGCTCGAGGACATGCTATTCGAAGCGGCTGTTGCATTGGGACTCGAGCCATTTACCCAGGCGTACGGCGACATACTGGAACACGTTAGAAGACTAATGAGGATCCATCCTCCTCCCCGTAGCCGAATCAATAAAGAGCAGACTGTAAGGTGGAGGCAGCTCCAAAAAACTTATAATCATGCGTATTAATTTTGAATAAGATTCACCCCACTACATAAGGCCCGCATGCCCGCGGTGCGGAGAGACTGCCATACTATATTACACCACATGGGGATTCCAACATAACACTGCAGTCTTAGTCATACACAATGTCACGCTGTAGCAGTGGCTTGTAGCGCTGTCCATGCTGGGAACCCGGAGATCAGCTTTCACTCGTCGAACGTGCCCAAGCTGCCGCAGGAGTCCTGGACTAGGTACTCCATACATGAAGACTCCCATGCCCCTAGGAGCAATGCATCAACGTTTTATCTCTCTGTCTCTCTCTCTTTCTTGACAGTGGTATTAGTTTTTTTTTTATTCGGGAAGTGTGCCATGAGGCATAAGTTGAAAAAAGAAGGGGGGGGAAGGAATGCACGGGATTGAAAGTTAAAAGAAGGAGTGAAGAACCGTTGCGCTGAGGTAGTCGCAGAGGTTGCTAATGAAACGGTTGTCCATAGTCCACTTCACGTAGTGGTATTAGTTGTAGAAGAAGACGTGTTCAATGCACAGCGTGAGAGTTTGTTACGGTTGACACGAGGCGTGATCGGTTGGGGCGATAGCCTCATTGCTCAAGACCTGATATCGAGCGTTTCAATTGACCTTTCCCGAGTTTCGTGTGGGATTCGTCTTTTGAATAAATGAGACGTGACAACCTTTTCCTGCCTGTAAGCGCTGGCGGCTTTGTTATAGTGCACCTGTATGTCCAAAAGTTTGTTTCCCGTTCATGTTTTTCCGAGACAATGTACACACCCAATAGTGCGTGCATTTTGCAAGGAAATTTATTTCATTCTTTACCGAGCCTCATTTTGTACTCTTATGTTTCTGATCGTCTGTGTTTGTGGGCATTCATGCACGAGCTTTATTTGGCTGTTCGTTTCCTTCTTGTTTCTTTTCCCCCTTAGTTTTCAAGAACCACGTTGAGCATTCAAAAGAGACAAACACAAGAAAGCCCAAGAAGACGGAAAGAGCGCAAACTACCAACTGAGTTTATTTGTGTGAAGGTGCCTTATATATGCAGAATCGCAGAAAAGAGACAAGGATAATGAGAGAGGGGGGGGGGGGGGTGAAGCCAGTCATCTCCTGATCAACAACACGTGCGCCTGTGCCTGTCTTGTGGGTTCTGTATTCGCATGAATGAACACGAGTACAGAACCCACAAGACAGGCACATGGGAATCTGGGGCTGCATTGTCGCGAATGGAAACACGAAGATCAAGATTCTGGCATCGAGAGCCAGTGCGAACCGGACTTTGTACGTCAGCTGTTGCGTGATCTGCAGGCACTCGAACCAGATAGTGCCGGAGACTGTGAAGGCTGCGGAGATATCCACGCTGGATGATAATTGTGTTAGTGCCCCTTCCGTCGCCCTGACAAATGCAGGGTTTCGTTTCTTGACGAGGTGATACCCATGCATGTAACGTATTTTTCTTGGTTATTTTTGACAGCAATATATAAGTAGCTATCTCATCTAATAAAAGTCAGTTGGAAGTCAGCACTTGTTTGTCAACTTGTCTCTGTTTTCCTCTTTTGCTCTGTTGCGCTGCTATTCTTCATGGCGCGTTGAAAGCTGCTCATACGTTACGCTCACAATATTTCCTCTAGTACGGTAATTAAGCGTACGAAAAGGTGCCATTTCAAACTGACTATCTTAGAAGATGTTCTATTGCCGTCAGTTTTTCTTTTGCGATATTATGTACTAGTGCTAGTGTGCTAGTGAAATGAAAACAAACACTAGCGGCCTCGCAGAGTGTTGAACATGGATGCTTTTAGAAATCATGTTAAGCTCTGGTGTCATATCGCAGTGCTTTCAAAAAGGGCACATTTGAGGATTTCGGCACTGGATTCCTAAATACTCCTAGAAAGTTATTATTCGCCCCGTCCCCCCTCACCTTGATTTAATCTGCTCAGGCGTCAGTAACTGACCAAATTCCTGTGGTTCCTCAGAATATAAATTCGCTGAGCTTCCGACCATCTAATCAAAACTCTCGAGGAACTGCGCCCAAGGCTACTATGAGCTGTGCAGCATGCGGGTATTTTTAACTTGCGCTCGAAGACGCACTGTTGTTAGGCTAGGTAGCGGTCAGGTATTCCACATTGACTCGACGTCTAGGGGCCTTCAAAGCTCATGCAGCACACATGCGCTGTTGGGAAGCACGAGAAATGAGTAACAAGTAATCGGGCCTCGTTTTTCTTACCACAAGCACTTCGCGCATACCCGCAGTGGGCTCCTCATCCTTCAGAGACGTCGAAGATGCGACCACTCTCCTGCATCGCCTATATCTCTCTCTTACCTCTGTAGCGATATAAATATCCTTCGCTGGAAAACCCACAAAGACAAACCTCAGCCGTTAACTTGAGCCACAGTACTCGCAATGAGGGGTCAGCTTGGTCGGCAAAAGCGCGCCAACGTCGGGAAGCTCACCCAGCAGACTCCGCCGCTGTTTTCAAAAGCAGCCGCCAGAGGCATCTCCGTGGCGACGCTAGAGGCAGCACTCATGTCGTATAGAGCTGTCGGAATGGTGTGAGTGAAAGAAACGCATGCGTTCTTCATATAACAGCCAGCGCATTAAAGTGGTGTAACGACTAGTTAGTGCCAGGGTGAAATATTGAATGCTAGTCGTGCTTGCAAGCTTGCGTAGTTTAAATTAAGCCCATTTTCAGTAACTACCGCCAGATTAAGAAGCGCGATGAAGAAGCTGTAGCACCAAAGAACGGAATGCCGTCCTTGATAACCAGATAGTGCCGGAGACTGTGGAGGCTGCGGAGATATCCAGGACGGCTAGGACTTCGTCACCTGATTGATTCAGTGTTCTATTGTCCATAATTGGGAAGAAATGGAGCTGTATAAGTGTATGGCATTGAGTGGATGCTCATTGGTGGCCAAGTGTTTAAAGCGTTCGCCACGTAATCTGGGGGTGGTGAGCTCGTACGTCAGAGGTGGTACTCTTAGCAGTGGTGCCAAGGGTAAACTTACCTGTGGCCACCGGCGGTGAGCTTGCAGACGCTAATGCCAATGATGCATCTCTGAGCTAACATCTAAGACCAAGTGAAACTTTAATTACTGAGGCACTGCAGTGGGACCCAGAGATTTAAATATCCACCTCGTATGCGGAACGTGCTGGGCTCGCATGCCGTAGGTACATTTATACAGCGTTTGGGGAGCATCGAGGTGTATTTTTATTGGAGATATATGCATGCTCAGTGGTTGGCAGTGCGCACTGCGTCACGGACATCACCTTTTTTAGGACCGACCTCAGAACAGCTTATGCTGTAAAATATTTGCAAGGCACAATACTTTCCAAGCAGTCCTTATGGAAAGCGACGCAGCAGATATCACCACTTTCGGCAGAGCGTAGCTTGAAAGTTTAAAAGCTAAATTAACCAAAAATACATTTTTATCTAGAGGACAACGCAAAAAAAAAGAAATGGGAGGTGGCCTGTATTTATATGTAGAGGATACCACATTAGAATCACACAGAGATCACTCTCACACGAAACGAAGCTTTTACAAGCTACAAAATGCAGACAGAAAAAGTGGCCGCCACTGGGCAATTTCTGAAGTAAAATCCGCATTTTGGGCGCGGACTCAGAGGCTACGTAGTAGATCGCATACACGTCACAACAGCGGGAACCCGTCCTTTTCGGCAACAACGAGATCAGTTGAATCATCAAGCCAGAATGCTTTGAAATCCGAGTTTGTCGGCAACAAACCCGTCTTTTGATGGATAACAAATATCATCATATACAGATAGAGTCAGCGAATAATTTTTTTTAAATGATAACTGGATGAAGTATTTTAATGTTAAGTTCTTCATAGTCTGACTCTCAAAGACGGAACAGGGTACCGGATCTGAAGAGGCATTTTGGTCCGATTATTGTTATCACTCGATTATAACAGAGATATTGTGAATAAATTAATCCAGGTGAATGGTTTATGGGCTTAAGGGGTTTTAAAGTCCCAAAGTGAATCAGGCTATGAGTAACACCTTAGAAGAGGGCGCCTGGTAATGGTGACTGTCTGGGGATCTTCAATGCACCCTTACATCGCACAGGACACGCGCATTTAGCATTTAGCCATTGAAATTGGACCACCGCGGCCGGGATTGAACGCGCGTATTTGGGGTCAGCAGGCGAGCACCATAGCCACTGAGCCATCACGGCGGCTCAAATGAAAGCATGTAATCCAGCATATCTACAGACAAATTTCATCGAATCTTTCAAGAAAATTTTAATGACAGCACTTGTACCATGAGATGTCTTCAGATACGGAATCGAAGATGTGGCCGTTTCATCTAAAACGCATCATCTGGAGCCAACACTGCACGTTATTGTCTACTGAGCAGTAAAAGGCTTTCAAGCGCTACCCGCGGTAGCCTTGAGCAGCCCACGCGAAGCCCCAGGCTCACCGTCAAAGACTCCTGGACAAGCTTTGGATAGATGAAGGTGGATGGCATCGCGGGCTGTGCAGTTGAAAGCCTTCGCGAAATGCTGAGAAAGCGCAGCAGACAGGTCGCAGTGCCGCAAGCTATGCGCCGTCGTCATCGCTCCGCGGCAGCGGCAGCTCGCCACGAAGAACGCCTGTCTCCGGCTGAGCCCCGGAAGGGTCGATGAACGCGACTCATCCAAGTCCGGATCTTCGCGACTGAGAGCTGCATGCATTACGCTCATTGCCATCGAGTGAGATAGCGTCTCCTGCGCACTGCTACCCTGAGTTGCACCGAGGCTCTCCGTAACCCTTTCTATGGCGTTCAGGCATCGACCAATGTTGTCTTGAAATTGTTGGCTTACGAGTTTATGTTGCCCCTGCTCTGAGTCGTGGCGAATCTGCACGACGTGTAGAGCGTACAACAGCAGTCGCTGTGCAGCATGAACGCCAAGCGAACCGAGCGCCACTTCGAGGGGCGCACCCACGCTAAGTAGGGGTTCTAGGTGTTGATACCACGGGAGGAGGATGTGACCAAATGCGAGTAGATGGTAACGCCGGTTATCGTGCAGCTGAGGAAGATGCGCGCTTGGACGCAAATGCTTCAGCCTTTGAGTGTAGTTTGCTGTGGCACTACAAAGCGCCAAGAAATCAGCGAAGAAGGGCCCCGCTACTGCAGGAAGGTGTTGGTAAGCAAGCTCGACCTCTTGCCAAGTGAATTGCACGTCGAGAGGATGTAGGGATACCGGAGCCACCAGACGCTCAAATATAGCCGCACTGCTTTTGTCCAGTTCTTCAATTTTTGCTACGATAGACCGTTTGGATTCTTGCAGGATACGCAGTCCTCTCCTCCTAGCTGATTCGCTTATCATTTCCGATATTGCCATCCAGGGCACCAAAGGCGCCGTATGTGAGACGAGATCAAGGCAACGCTCCAGCTGGTAAGACTTCAGCTGTGCTGGATGACCAGCGTCTTCCATGAGGTGTCTGGTCAGGCTAGAAGACGTGAATGGCAGCAGGTACCAGACGACGTAGGCTCCAAGGTAATCCATCATAGCGTCTTGGAGTGAGCTGTTTCGGACCAAGCCCCACAACTTCTCCATCCCAGGGTCTAACAGTTTTGCCATGCGGTCCGTGGGCCACTGCTGGAGCTCATCCGGGAGATGGCGATTCACCGCGCGTCGCAGAACGGAGTCACTAAGATCGACGGTGGAGTAGACGGTGTGACCCCCACGGTGAGGTTCAACGTCGCGGAGCACGAGGTCATGAGTCATCAGTACTGTCTCTATCATCTGCCGGTAGGAGAGACCTCCGCTGCCGACCTTCTCGGCGCAGCGACGTAGATAAAGGCGCACGTGTCTATGACGTGTCATGGCCTGCATGTGATGCACCCAGGTGTGAAAATTTTCGTCACTCGTCAGTAGCACCAGCGGCTTGATCAAGTTTCCAGGCCGGCGCGCGACCGAGAACTTCAAAAAGACCGGTACACCGTTACCGAGAGATATTCCTGTCAGGACATCCAGTACAGAAGACCCGTTCTTGCGAGGAGCTGAGTCTGGCCATGGAAGGTTATTGCGCATAAGGAACGCCCGCAGCAGGTCCCTATTTTCGTGAGGTCGGAAGCACGCTGCCAGGTGAGATGCAACCTTGTGCGCAGAGCCGCCTTTCGCCAGTCGGCGCGTCAGCACCACTCGCAGTACCGCTTCGGCAATGCGGCTTGCATGACGACTGTCCGGTGTCGCAAAATCAGGCTGCTTGTCCGACCAAGCCCCGCATGCGAAAGCGTACAAGCTCTGACAAGCATTGGAGCCAATGTCGAGACCTGCCCTGAGCTCCGAACTCAGGTTCTGGGCCATGGTGTGGTTTAAGCGCACTGACGTTGAAAAGAGGGTGAGGGGCACGGCCACGAAGACAAATACGGCTGGGCCTGAAAGGACACATGCCAGCCCGGCTCCCTTCCAGCAGTGATGTGCGGACTCGTAGTTTTGGGGTGAAGGCGGAGGCGTGTGAGTCGGCGATGCCCGCTCAGCAGCCAGCGGCGAAGCAAAGTTCGCATTGTAGATGCGCCGCATGGTGTAGCGACGGTGACTGCCATCCAAACTTCGGAGGATATGTGTTCGCTCCCTGGGAGACATCCAGGATGGCGAATATGCAGGCGTAGCCATAGAGAGCAGAATTGGAACAGCGTGGCAGATGGCAGCCGATTCTTCTTCATTATAGCTTGCTGCCTGCACGTGTACCGGCCTCAACCCGATGGTTTTTTTAGTAAATTTCTGAAAATATTAGTGTGCGTCTGAGCGTTGCAAGGCGTCTTCATATATCGCTTCTTTAGTGTAAACACTATTCCATTCGAACCATGGCCGATATCCAAATGCTGATATGATCTTTTAATCGCAGACGACAACAATGGTGCTAAAATTGCAGCGAAAGTTGGAGTCCTAAAGGTAAAAAAATTGCCAATTGAATCGGAAATTAAATTGGTGCTTTGATGAGCAGACTAAATTTGTGATGCACGGAGTCAGTTTGTACACGTAGATGTTCCTTTATTATCACCATCAGCTTAAGTATGCACAAGCAGAACAAAGATTTCTCGATGTCTTGCGTCACAAATTCAGCTTCTTCTTGTCCCTTAACCTGCCTTAGGAGTATATGAATGCTCCTTGGTGAGCTTTTCTCAGAGGATCACATACAATGCTGAACCACAAATGCAACAGATTTCATCATTCATTCTTCATCTGATGTAACAAACAAAACGGCGCTGTTCCGAAAAACCTTTAATGCGGCACCATTTAAGCTGTCGTCGAGACAGAATTCTAGTTTTCTGTTTTACGAAATTCAGTGACTGGTCTACAGAGTTGCGATGTCGTGAAGGTAACGTGACATCAAAGAAACACTCACATGATGGCGCCCAATTTAAAAATATATTCCCACCGGAGGAGCTGCGAGACAGAGGCAGTGTATGACAGGGTGCCAGACTGTCAGATTGGCGAAGGACGTAATATATAAATGTGCTCGTGATTGGGTTGCAAACACGTAGCTTGATCAGATCAGCTTCCCTGGACACTGCGTTAGAACATAGAACATTAGACCACCACCGCAGCATTTTTTTTATTGCATGAAAGTACAACACATCTCACTGGCTTCTAGCCATAGTTAACCAGCCCTCATCCTGTGAACCCGTCACACGTGGTAACGCCAGCATCCTGCTATCACTCTGCCCACACTTCAACATTCTGGGAGACAGACACATGCATCGAGTAAGGGCAGCCAGACAGAGGGCCGATCTTGCGTGCCAATTACCCCCCACACCAAAGCACAATTCTTTCTTAGCAGACACTTCAGAGACCATGGCGGCTCTGCGTGGTGATCTATCATTCGGGTGTTTTGCGGGCTGAACAGTCCCAAGAGTAGGAAGAGATCCAACGAACTTTAGAGACTACAACTGTACGGAGAGAGAGAAAAAAAAACTTTATTTGGTCCTTTAAGGACAACTGTACGGAAAAATGTTATAGTACAGGGCGTGATCTTAATGTTCTTCGTGAGATTCAGTTGTAGAATACCCCAAAAAAGACACGGCACGATGAAAAAACACGAAGCAATGGTCGATAGTCTCTGCCTGCTCGCACAGACGACAGTTCATTGACCATGGCACAAAAGTCTGCTTAGCACGCAACCACGTTCTGACGCTTAAGGTTGGCGTGTGCAGTTTCAAAAAGAAAGCCTTTGCGGCCTCTTGAACCGACAATCGTTGCACCCGCTTTAAGGCACAGTGTCTGGAAGGGCGAAGTAAGGCTGCCATTACGTCGGTACAGGGAATAACGCCTCAGAACTTTCGTCGCCGTAACTCAACATCCTGCATGTCTAACTAAATCTCCCACGCAGTGATTCGGATGTCGTCGTCTTCAACGTCCTTCATTCATGCGTAATGGGCCCACAAAGCACTGCAATCGCATTGCCCTCAGTGGGTAAGTAAAGCGGCCCCATGTTTTTTCGATAAGTTAAAAATTAAGTTAAAAAATTCTTTACATGTGAAAGAAAATATGGCGCCTGACCAATCAGCTACTTTAAACGTAGCTTGAGTAGGCCCGAAGCCCCTGGCAACACATGAAAAACTTGGCAGCAGACTGCATAAAATAATCATAATTAATAACACGCGCTGCGACTACATGGGCGACGCAAATTCATGCTCAAAAACAAACAACCAGATTCCTCCCTCCCGCGTAAGTCTGTAACGAAAGATCAAAATGCATTCTACGGTTCGTACAGTTTACAGCGCAGAAGCTGCACTTGCACTACGACGGACGTCATATCGAAGGGCTCAGTATTAAATTGGAGCATATGATGTCCTAAAAGTTAACAGTGATATCGCTCATCGTACCCGCGCTCATGGATTTGCTTATGCCAGCGAATCATCATGCCACCTCGTGTCGAGCTGTGAAGCACTATAGATCTGTAACCGCGAGAGGTTAAATGTCATTCACTTCCCTGAACAGGTATTTCATTAGTTAAATAAAAACACAAAAGAGTTTTTCGGAAAATTTTCATCGGTTCTGCATCTGCAATAAATACCCTTTTTTGGCATCCCTTCGATCACACGAAAACAAGTGCACTTACAAGTGGGTACGCTGGATAAGCGCCTTACACCCCCCCCCCCCTTCCTTCTTTACTTTGAGTTCTCAAGGAACTTATTTACTTCCGTATGTCTTCCATTAAAGGGACTAAGAAATGGCTTCAGAGACTGCTGGTAAATGAGTTCAATGTGTATAAGAATGCTTTTGAGCATTCGTTACGAGAGTTTGGAAATTTGATCCTTGGAACTTAATACACATTTTGGTTCAGATTAACTAGTTCATGTTGAACATTTAGAAAGAGCTTAAAGAAGACGTGGACGAAGAAAAGAGCACTGACAGGCAGGACGGGTGGTGACTACCAACTCATTTGTTTTAGCCATCTGGGCATATTTTATAGGTACAACCATCACCTGCGCACATCTATTACACAATCAAGCGATAAACTTGTTTTCTCCGTACGGTCATTCTTATTAACACCACATGCCACAGTTCCACCCAGCAAAAAAGGAAAGCTAGAAAACAAGCACAGAATCGGCTTATAACTTGTAAGAAACAACAACTAACTTGTTTATACAAACGAAGCGTAGTATATCTCTTTCCAGGTTGCGTCAAAAGAAAAAAATGGAAAAAGGCGAAAAGAAGACACCAGCGTAGACAGAACCATTTGTAGCAAAACACTGTCAAAAACTAAAAAACATGATCCGAGCCGAAAGGTAATCAAGGCACATGAAAAACGCGGAAAAGGTGGCAGGAAGCACCTTCCACAAAAAAAAAAAATCAACTTACAGATATCCGTCCAGAAATCACAGCTTTTTACCCAGGAGCGACACCTAGAATGGGCGGCCACACTTCTCTCCGGCTTTTGAAATAAGAAAAGCTTCGAGAAGACGCTGTAACGATGGGGCCGGAGAACACAAATCTAAAAAAAATGAATCCGGTGGTTTCTTAGCAGAACATTGTAAGATATGTGGCTCTAAACCGCCATTGAGCAGCAAGTTTCTTGCATACGGCGACGACCAATTGAAGCGAGATATTAGAGAGCTATAGCGTAATGTTCTCATGTTTACGGAACCGTTTACCGCGTTACTGAACGCTGGACGCAAGCCAGAGGGCGTTTTAGCACACCGTCTCTCACGTAACAAGTTATCGCACGGCTAAAACGAGTGATGATGATGGCAGATGGCCCCGCTTCTGTTGCACACAAAAATAAAGACGCACCGCAAGCATTTCTATGCAGTGAGAAGCTATACGTACTTTATTAGTATTTTTCTCTGCATATCACCAGCATCACGAGTGCAGTAGAAAATCCGCTTTAGCCGCATTTCAACTGCGCCCGTGATACTTGACATCTTGTCTACCCTGGCCAGTAGACAATTTTACTGCGCAGAACTCAGTACGCTGGCGTACGCAGCGCTCATTTCGTCGGGAACGGTGTAAAAAAACGCAACTACGATACCTTCTGTTTGCCGTACCGCAGCGTCGGTCCTTGGGATGTTTGGATGCATTGCATGGTTGTAAACACAGTGGCGACATCTAGTGACAGTAAGTCAAAGCGCCTCAACTCCGAGCTGAAGTAACTTTATTTTCCGCACTTGCTGATGAATATGGTAATAAAATTACCAGATTTTTTCTCCAAGGAAGAAAACTATGAATATATAGGAAAATATTAAAGGGGGCACAAAGGTGAACTGCACTGTTGTCGTTGCTCTTTTGCGTATGTACACAATAGCGCACCATATACAAGACATATAATTCGGCTTAGGTGCTGAAAAATCGCCAAATTATCGATAAATCATGGGGTAGTTGTTACTTAAACCTCGACGTACGAGTGACCGTATGTGAATTAAAAGCTAATGCCTTCATTTCTAGCGCGTTATTGCGCCGAATAATGCGGCGACTGCGCTGTATTTGGTCCGTAGCGGCTGTGCAGGGCGCCGCGAAGTTTGTGTACGAGCGAACGCTAACTCTCCGCAACGCTAAAAGAGATCCCGTAAAGTGCTAGTGGCCTGGTAATGGCGTTGCATGTGCAGATGTCGCAAGCCGGGACCGGTAAACGGTAACGCAAGCACGGTAACGATATGCTATAATTATCTGTTATACAAGCTTTTCTTATTTCTAAAGCGGGAGAGAAGTGTGCCACCATACGCTCGGTTTCACTCCTTGATATAGAGGTGCGATTTCTGGACAGACAAGTGAAGGCTGTCTTTTGTTTGTAGGAGGTAATTCACGCCGTTTTTTCTGTGTTTTTAATGTGTCTTGAATCGCGAAAGTAGTCTCCTCATGTTGCTGCGTGTACTTGACGGGTGCGCGCAAGCAGCGTCAATGACTTCCCGTGCGTGGTTAAGATTTTCCGCTGCCGCATTTTTCTCTCAGTAGCTCCAGAGTCATCAGCCGTGTACGCCTTGTGCGTCCGCTCCGGGTTCACTATAGTCAACAACCGACAAGAAAGTCGCGGAAAGACTAGAAAGGCTAAGGCCAAAGCAGGGGAAAGGGCGTGATAATCGGAAGCCGGTTAAACCAAGGGGGGGGGGGGGGGGGGGACCGATAATCTTTTCCTGGGTGGGGCCAGCAGGACGCAGGCCCCAAGGTTTTTTTTTTCTTTGGTATCTCAGCTTGTAAAGGTTGAGGGGCAACATAGGAGCGTCATTTTTAATCGCCGATATCTTCGGTTTTATTCAAGCCGGAGCAAAACTTATTGCTGCAGTGTCAAGTCTGATGGAATACTTAAAACTCACTTCGTTTACTTAACCTGGTTTGGTTTATGGGGGTTTAACGTCCAAAACCGACTCAGGAGGCTATGAGGGACGCCGTAGTGAAGGGCTCTGGAAAATTCGACCACCTGGGGTTATTTAACGTGCACTGACATCGCACAGCACACGAGCCTCTAGAATTTCGCCTCCGTCGAAATTCGACCGCCGCGGCCGAGATCGAACCCGCATCTTTCGTGCCGGCAGCAGAGCGCCATAACCACTCAGCCACCGCGGCGGCCTTTTTACTTAACCTGCGAAAGTATCATTTCGTAGTTATTTTAAATGCCGATGTTGCGGAATTGCCGCATGCGGATTTCAATCAGTGTACTCTTTTAGAGGTGGAGGTTGCATATAATTTTTGATGTAAGTACGTTCGCAGTGGGCACGAATGAGCGACTTTGAGCCAGCGCTGAAATCCTCCAATCTTATTTAGTGAAAAATGTTATGGGAAGAATACGAAAAAATATTCTTGCATAAAAAGGTGGATAATCTCACTAAGCCTTCGGTTTGCTGGTTGTGGTTCCTGCTTGGTAGGGAATTTACTGCGCATTGAAGGCACATTTTATTTCTTTAAGGAAATGTGTTGAAACACGTGGGGCTCTTCGGCCTCTGAGACATACAAACAGCGGTCTTTTTCCGCCAGCAAGCTGGAAGCGGGAGCAGCACCATTGCATATCACCAAACGGTTAGACACGATCAGTGGTGCTGGAAGCGCATTGTAGCGGCTGCAATGAGAGAGATTCGGCGAAAACTACCCGCAGCAAACACGTAAAGGTATTTCTTTCCATCGCACCCCCTTTATTTCCTCTTTTTCAGGCCAGCCGCAAATCAGGTGCTTCAGGATTCGATGGCAGATGCCGCGGCTAGCAGCATCATTTACTTCCTTTGTTTTATTGTTAGTAAAGAACCACTAACAATACTAATAGCCGCCGCAGTGGCTCAGTGGTTATGGCGCTCGGCTGCTGACTCTAAAGACACGGTCTCGATACCGGCCGGGGCGGTCGCATTTCGATGGAGGCGAAATGCTAGAAGCCTGTGATTGGTGCGATGTCAATGCACGTTAAAGAACTCCAGGTAGTCGAGTATTCTGGAGCCCTTCACTACAGCGTCCCTAATAGCCTGAGTCGCTTTGGGACGTTAAACACGCATAAAACCACTGACCTAATAATAGTAATAATAGTTAACACTTTAAGAATCCATTTTTTTGGGCAAGCCGGTCCTACATTCGTAAGTTAAGTATAGTTAAGTCGATCGTAAGTTAAGTATAGTTCACACTGCATCGGAGAGTCGGCGCCATCAGCGCTTGCGCGGCATCGAGCACAGGCCGTGGCCACCATGGCCGTCTGCGGATGCAAGTGTCTGGCGTTTTTTGTTTCCATTTAAAGCAAGCTGTGTGTCTGTGAGAGTTTTAAAGCGCAGCTCTTCAACGCCTGTTCGGGGTTTGAACGGCGTCTGCCTCATCGGAATAGCAGGCAGAAAGAACGAACTCCGCGGAGGAAGAAATATAGAACGCAGAGCGCAGCGGAAGATGAAAGCACGGAGATAAAGTGGTTTGGTAAGGAAAGAGAAGATCGATCGGCGCACGTAACTGTTCACCGAGCTAAGTGGTGTCACCGCAACTGCGCCAGGCTGCAGGGGTAGGCGGAGATGGGATTAAAAAAATATAAAGCACAGGCGAAGATGAGGGAGATTCTCAGCGTTGCATCGTGTACTTGCAACAGGCTCTATTTGACTAAGGTCGCTTATATAGGTTCATTTCTACATTTTTCACCATGGCACTGGCCCAAAACGTGTCACCAGATATGATTTAGCAGAATAAACCTTTAAACAGATATGAATCAAGAAGATGTATTACACGAGTTTACAGATATTTGTCATTAAACGACATATCACACCCGCGAAGCACAACAAAGGTATCACTGTTACAGTCGTTTCCTCGTTTCTTGGTATAAAACGCTTCTACTAGCTCTCGTGTTCTGACGCTGCTCTTCAGTCAGACAGTCGGAAAACCCAGCCCTTCCAGGCACCAAGCCAATCCAATGGCGAGAATAGTTGCTTTCTTCAAAGCGAGTGACCTCCAACTTACGCAAGCATACTAAGAGAGCGGTTTTACCGTAATGCCGTCAGGTCTCTTCAACGAAAAGGCAGCCGAAGAAGTGACAAATAACTTAAAGAACGTGATAGTGAAAACAACGCGCGTGAAGAACAGCACAGTGTCACTTTGCAAGGAACTGCAACTAGATAGACTGGCCATCGTCATTAGCAAGCCCGAAAAGAACTACGTTCCCTTTTTCGCCGTGAAAACGCACAAGGGCTAAATACCGCTTCGGACCATCGTAGGCAAAAGAAACACCTGGCAACGAGAAATCAGTCAGTTTCTACTCAAGCGCCTGGAGACACTACAAGTTGAAAACCTGTATGCTACTGAGAATTCTGATGAGGTGATAGCCTTTCTACCATGTGAGAGAAGCATTACGCCTGGTTTTTGATTGATGTACAAGATCTTTTTTACTCTATACCAAAACAGCGTCTCTTTACTCCTGTGCGTGATTGCATAGAAACGAATGGCATCACAGCCTTTCAAAACGCTACCGGTGTGAAAGTGGACAACTTCATGTATCTACTTGCGCTTTACCTCATGCCACTTTAATTGCTTTTAACAACCAGACGTATCTATAAAAAGAAGGAATTTGCATAGGCTCCTGTGTAGCCCCTGTCCTTTTTAATATCTTTTTATCTGACATTGACCGCTTTTTCAGCCAAGCCTTTGACAAAGGCCGTATAGCCCACGTCTTTAGATATGTCGATGATTGCCTAGCACTTTTAAATTGAAGCAATTGAACCTTTCCCCCACACATGCTGGCGGAGATACTGTTCATGCGCAAAGAAATATTTCCTACCATATCATTCTAATCAATCTAAGACTGTCAAGAGGGCTACCGCCTCTGAATGCAATTTATCCTCACTTACTACGTCCTGTCCCCAAGCTATGCACGCCAGCTTTATGTCACAAGCCTCCAGGCCGCAGAAGGTACATTTCCCGCCTCTCTTGTACTCGCTGTAACGCAGTCCTTTTTAAAAAATTAAAGGACCGCAAACAGAACAACCTTCCACAAGACGCAATGAAGCGAAGGTCGCACAGGAAGGTCGCACCTTACGTTCACCAAACCTGCCAAACCTAAGGCAGGTGACCAATATGTGCAGTGTAGAAATGATATTCTCTGGTCCGCGAAAGCTCGCTGGCCTGTGCTCGTGCATTGGTAGGAAATAATGAAAAGTGCAACAGTGCGGTGTAAAACACTAAAACCCCACGTAGCCTGCAGGAAATGAGTTGTTTATGAGTTCCCGTTTACATGCGCCAAGTTATAGTGGTGGGCTAACCGGACGATGTCTTAATGATCGGCTGCGTAAGCGGAAGAATTCACTATCAAAAAAAGTTCCCATCTATCAGACCACGGCCTAGCCTGCACGAAGAATAGTCGGGTAGTCTGCGGTCCTCGCTTATGGGATTGCAAAGTGTTACAGAAGAGCCCCGCTAAACAGAACGAGAGCTAGTAGCAGCATTTTATATCAAGAAACGAGAGGACAACTGTATCAGTGATACTTCCGTTCTGCTTCGCGGGAGTGAAAAGGCGTTACTTGACACATATCTGTGAACGCCTATAGTGGCCCCACTTCTTTATTCATATCTGCTGAAATGCTGATTCCGTTGATTCATAAATGGTAGCACGTTAGGGGGATGTGCCTTGATGCATGCATCGAAATGAAGCCATATATAAGCGATCTCAGTCAAATAAAGCATGGTGCAAGTGCTGCGCTTGTCTTATTACCTTACTAGGTCCATGCTCGCGTTTTGCGCTATACTGTGTCTTTTCTGGTTGGGAACTATCTCCCGGAGAGATTTAAAACTAGAAAAAAATAAAACTTCAACCAAAAATAACAAATAAATAAATAAATAAATAAATAAATAAATAAATAAATAAATAAATAAATAAATAAATAAATATACGAAAAGGCGGTAAGACTTCCGACGACTTAGCAGTGGGTGCTGGTGAGCCGAGCCGCAAGACCGGAATCGCTAAGAAACCAGAGCAAGCTTCGGAATGCCTGGATGTTGTATCGGTAGCTAAATCATCGTCCCGGAAGCCACGGGACATGCGCACACAGTCGGCTTCTCTGGGAGAGGAGGCCGCCCTTCTTTCCAGTAGTGGCTATAAAACTAGGGCGCAGTAAAGCCATAAGTTTCTTCCCCTGCACACGTGCTGTCATGTTTTATCGCCGGCAGCAGCCGATACATGGTGTCAGAAGTGGGATTCAAGTGGCATACAATATTCTAATTTGTTTTTAACCGAGCTTTCTTTCTTTTCTTCTTTCCAAACGAAGGAGGATGTTTCGGTAGCTAAATCATCGTCCCGGAAGCCACGGGACATGCGCACACACTCGGCTTCTCTAAGAGAGCAGGCCGCCCTTCTATCAAGTAGTGGCTATAAAACTAGCGCGCAATAAAGCGATAAGTTCCTTCCCCTGCACCCGTGCTGTCATGTTTCATCGGCTGCAACAGCCGATACAGATGTTGGAGGATAGGGAACCGCGCAGGGAGAGGATTTCTTCCTCCTTGGAGCAAGGAAGACCCAATCTCTTGCAGGATGCCACTGAAAACGCGACGATAGCCAAGAAAGCAACCCGCCGCGGTGGCTCAGTGGTTAGGGCGCTCGGCAACTGATCCGGAGTTGCCGGGTTCGAGCCCGACCGCGGCGGCTGCGTTTTTATGGAGGCAAGACGCTAAGGCGCCCGTGTGCTGTGCGATGTCAGTGAACGTTAGTTTCCCAGGTGGTCGAAATTATTCCGGAGCCCTCCACTGTTGTTGTTGTTGTTGTTGTTAGCCTATCAAAAGATGGCACATACCCACACTGGGGGATCGGCCAAGAATCGGGTGGCTATTCACCTGAACGCAGTTAACAAAAAAGAAAAGCGGCACCTTCTTTTCGTTTCTTCTTTCACTACCTCCCTTATTCCTTCCCTTACGGCGCGGTTCAGGTGTCCAACGATATATGAGACATACACTGCGCCATTTCCTTTCCCCAAAAACCAATCATTATTTTTATTATTTTAAGAAAGCACGAGGAGAAAAGCGGTGAAGGGTGATAGGGCGGTCGTGTCAAGACGGGGTCTGCATCGGCTACCCGCGGCGTGTGCTACTGCGTCGTCTATTTTACGATGACGTAATCGGTAGAGTATGCGGCGAGCGCGCTCAGAGTGGAACTTGTTGCTGCCGCTCTCTCAGAGATGGCACCAGAGTGTTGATCTCCATAGGGTGCCTCGATGGCAGCGCTGTCATCGAGGCACCCTAGATCTACGTAAGAAGGTTTAGCGCGCTGTAGGCTACCTCGAAAGGATGCTGCATCGAGATAGTGTTCCTGTATATGCTACAGAAACACTACATCGAGGCACACTAGCGCTCCGTCGTCCTACCATAAATACCTAGAGCTGCGCTCAAATTTCGCGTTACCGAATATCGTTATCGTCGGCAATTTTTTTTGCGTCCCATGCTGCTGTACAACGCGGACCACCTGCTTTTTGTGACAATGCCAAGGTTAAATGTGTTTTGTAGCGAAAGCTTTACTCTGCACTGAAACTCCCTCGGTCAAGTTTGGTTCGCGTATTACCTTGAGCCAGCGAAGCGGAGTTGTGGCAACTGACGTCATACCACGTGGCTCGCTGCGAATAGGCGCCGCAGCTGCGGTTGCTCGACGCCTCGCTGCTGC
This sequence comes from Amblyomma americanum, assembly GCF_052857255.1. NCBI lineage: Eukaryota > Metazoa > Arthropoda > Arachnida > Ixodida > Ixodidae > Amblyomma > Amblyomma americanum. Next base: position 134,900,843 of record NC_135503.1, read on the forward strand.
TGTACCAAAGACTTGCGGGGATATAACAGCTCCTTCGCTGACACTCGGTCGCTGTTTCGTCATGGATGGGGCGCGCGCCGGACTGACTCCAGCTACAAATCGCGCGTAACCATGCTTAACAGCGATTTCGCTCGTATCACTAGGTCCAGCAAGCGCGAAACCTACGCTAGTTTTTTTTTTTCGAGCTACGTGGCTTTTTAAGTACCTTAGGCTCAGCACGCCTGCCGGTGACAAAGTGAAGCCGGTGGTTGCGGCGCACATAGTATTGCATGGTATCCCACTAATTCTTACGGGGGTGACGTTTTTATGGCTCCAGCAGCGCATAACTTGTTTCGGTGATTTTTGACGATCGAGAAAAATGTTTTCAACTTGAAAAAACCTGCAAACGTTGGAAGAATAGCATCTCGTAATGACCGCATGGTGATAAAGATTTCAAAGCAGCCAGAAGAAAGGTAACGCACAGGAGTAAATGGTCAAACTTCAGGAACTTGTGCGTCGAAAATTACGTCCTTTGCGGTAGTCAGAGCCCACATTGCACTCATACATTTGTTCTCAGTGCGCCTCGGAAGCATTCTGTGAGCGTCTGGATAGAAGTCCGTGTTGTGGCCACCCCCGTGCTAATAATTTTGCCGAACAAAACGCGCAGTTGGCCGTGCATTCGAGCATTAAGAAGGCGGAGGATAAAGGCGGGTAAAAAAAGAATGCTAAGAAATAATTGGACGATTCCGTCGCCGTGTAGTAGAGTACGTATAGTATTGTATGTGGTGTATCAATGTTGTGCACGCAAGGTTCGTGCAAGCATGCTTCTGTTTTCGTACTTTCGTCCATCCGCCGTTTTCGTACGTGTCGCCTATTCGCACAGATTTGTCGAAAATTTGATCAGAGTGACACGTGCTCGAAATTTACTTTTTCAGCTGGTGCCGCCCAGTGCGAGTGACAACCGTTTTTGTGTGGCGTATTGCCATAAAAAATGCACTACGCATGATAATCCCGGAACGAGCTTAATATTGCGCCCAACGGTGATTCCAACTGCACGTTTGTTTTTATTATTTATTTATTAAGGAGGCTAAATGTGCCACACGGCATAAAAGGTGATGCCATTATTGAATGTTATTACGTTAATAGGTTACAAAAAGGCATGGAGTCCAGTAAGGCGTAAAAAGTCACATAATCTTCGGGCATAAATGTTTTTAGTTATCCACTAGTTGAAATCGGAGTCATTGTTTGAGGACAGGCCTGCCTCTTGCAGAACGCGAGCGCGCACCACTTGCAGAACGCGAGCGCGCACCAGCGAAGTTCCTGGGCAAGTCCACAATAGGTGGTGAACAGTGGTGTCAGAAGCAGGTGTGTCGCAGTGAGGGCATTTTTCTGGCGCAGGAATCTACTCACTTTGCCACTGGTGGCGAACTGCAGGCGTAACGGCCACTCCGACACGCAGCCGCCTCAGAGAGACCTCCTCCATCCGTGATAGGTTGAAAGGAAGGGGGTGGGTACACGGGGGAATAAGAGCACGTGTACGCCGCCTGAGGGAGGCTGAAGATGTTAAATGTGTCAGAAGTTGATCTCGTGGCAAAGAGGCAGGAGGTGTTCGCGGTACGTCCGCTAAACGAGATGACATGTCAGTTGCGATGCTATCGACATCTGTTCGTGCTTGAAGCCAGTGTATGAGTATAGGGACCGGGTAAGATTTGCAAGCAGCATGTATGTCCTGGGAAACCCGAACGGTACCACGCACTTTCTTTAGGTACTTTTGAGCGTCTTGGGAATGAGTGAATATGTGTACCTGGTTATAAGGAGGGTCGTCAGGTAAAGCTGCTATGGCATTTAAAATCGCTTGGAGCTCCAAGAGAAGAGGTGATGAATTTTCAGTACAGTAGGTCTGGCGGCTGTAGAGTTGAGGGTGTGTCAGGCTTATAAAAACAGTTGATCCCCCCGTTGAGGTTATGGCGACATCTGTGTACAGGATGCAGCCATCATGCTGGGTAGAAAAAGTTGATGGTAATGGCGGAGAGGAGAACTCCGACTTCTTATGACAAGCTGGCTTGTTTGATGTAATGTGGCAGTAGTCCCATGGAGGTGGTTGAGGCTCGAACATTGGACGAAGAGAAACTTTCCGTGCTCTCTTGGTTTGTCGCTGGGTAATTAAATCTTCCAGTGTGTTGAGCTGCGCAGACTCCTGCAGCAGACAAATAGGAGTTGCTCGGGTTAGGCCAGTAATGAATCGCATGTCTTCGTGGTTGAGTGCTTCGAGTGTAGACCACTGTCGTTTCGTAAGTTGGTGAAACTGAGCCTGGTATAGGAGCCGAGGTTGAAACACAGCACGAACAAGTTGACGAGCCGTATCGGAGCGGGCACCTCCAGAGCGAAAGGCTATTCTGCGGATGAGGCCAAGTGAGCAAAATAAATGCCGATTGCACAAGGCGGCGTCTCATCGCGGAATGCCAATATATGAGAAGCGCCATGGCACAACAGCGTTGATAGTCGGCAATAGCACTCGCAATATATATTTCTGAGCATCTTACTAGAGTAAAATAATTTTAGCACGTAAACACTAACAGACCATACAGAAAAAAGGGCAGTGTCATTAGGGTAGCGATCACAACCGCGAGCCGGTGCTGACATTCAAAATGCGCACACCTAAAGCAGAAACTGGAAGTTGCTACTCCAACTGCTTCGTGCGCTACAGTTATCTGGGGCGCTGGGCTTTATGGAAGTGTCCGCTCTTTAGGACTTTCTTTCTCTGCTACATAAGCGAGTCCCGTCGGGGATATTCTGGCAGCAGCGCTATTGGGGCGCAGTCACGCTGGTCGTGGCCATTTCCACCCGCCCAAAGGTTCACGCATGACGGAGCGCCACTTTCCTGTCAGCGTAGCGACGGTGTCAACCAGCTGCAGGTCGGAAGATGGAAACTGTAGTTTGCGTAAGAGCGCCAGGTTTTCAGCCCCACTCCTTGCGCCGCGTCGTACTCGTACTACAGTCGGATACAACTCAAAAACGAAGCGGCAGATGCACATTAAAAAAGAAAACTCCAGCCAATGCCGTCGACAGATTTTCACGACCTGGCGGCTAATTCGATTAAGCCGTGGTAATTCCCCAGTCGTCTTCCAACCCTTGCGATTTCACGCTCGTCAGTATTTCGCTCTACCATGCGTGTTTATTACTTATCCTATCTTTTCAGGTCAAATCAGCCAGTCATACCGAGCCACCTGTCCCAGCTTGACACACAGCCTTTCAAGCCCATGCCGGCTATCTCTCCACGCTCCAAACCTCCAGATTCCTTTCTGCTGAGCTGGCTTTGTGCTTTTCGCAGTTTTGCAGGTCAACCGGTTAATCCTCTTTAGCAGCCTTCATGCCTAGACACTTTTTTCATTTCATTTATTGATCCCTTAAAGGCCCGAAGGCATTACATAAGGGGGGGGGGGGCATATTGGTTTCCAACGGCGATGATGGGAACATGCATAACAATAAAAAGAACAAACATACAAACATACGCACCTCACCTTAAAACTGTTCTCAGTTCATGCTCTCCTCCGCCTCACCGGGTCTTAAGTGTTCCTCGGAGTGAAGGCTGTATTTAAACCTCGCCAATGATGAACGGTTTGCTCAAACGAAGACCAGTCCTCTTGTCGAAACGTTGGCAAGCGCCATGAGGCTTTCCCCTCCATTGTTTGCTTTTTGTATATCGAGAAACCATCTACCTGTCCTCTATCATGTACTTCAAACATTGATATCATGAGTTTTTTTCAAAGTGTGGGTTTGATTAGCTTGTAAAAACAAACGCGATGCAAATATAAAACAGTTACTGACTTCCAATTGAACTTTATTGAAAAATTTATACCCTGTGACTCCTGCAATTAGCAAAAGAAAGCGTAGCTGGAACGATGAACCAGACAAACTGCCGGTAACTGTGCTCAGATCCAAAAACGCTTCATTTCATTTCATTTATTTTATCCTCAGGGCCAAAATGAAAGCAGCATATCGGTAGGCTGCTACAGATAGAAAGTTACAATCATTTATGGATTTTGTGTATGTGTGTGTTTTCACTTTTTGTAGTTTTCTAATGGGATCTTAATATGGTGCGGCTATGTGATCATTTTGAGCTGGAAGTCAGTGTCTTGTGTGGTGGTACCCAAAAGCATCCTGTCTTTGTGCATTGCTGCTACATAAGCTACATATAATGACCTCACCATGGACAAAAAAAAAACACTGTTTTGCATTGTAGCTCTTCGGTGTGCGCACGCCATTATATTTCTTGGGCAGCAGCACTGATTATTGCTGGTGGTTACCAGATGATTGCAAAACTGCAAATGTGGTTCCTGTTTTCAAAAGTGGGGACGAAACAAAATCCAGAAACTATAGACCAATATACCTCACTATAGTGTTTCATGCAAAGCTATAGAACACATTATTTACTCCAATTTGACGGCTAATCTCTAAAAAAACAATTGTTTTTGCCCAACACAGCATGTTTTCAGATGTGGACTTTCCTGCGACACCCAGTTAATTGAGTTTCTCATGATGTAGCTCTGTCAATTAATAATGGTAAACAGGTTGATTGTATCTTTTTAGATTTCCAGAAGGCGTTTGACTCTGCAGCGCTCAATTTGTCAATGGTAAAACTACCTGCACCGAATATTCCTGCTCCTCTCTTAGGTTGGATTGGGGCTTATCTAGGTGACCGAAAACAGTGTGTAGTGCTTCACGGACCAAGTTCATCACACAAAGTGTCCTCTCAGGTGTCCCCCAGGGATCTGTCCTGGGGACCCTTCTTTTTTTAATATTTATTAATCATTTACGTGAACAGGCATCATGTCGTATCACATTGTATGCTGACGATTGTTGTCTTTAGCGTGAAATGAATGGCTCACATGATAGTGTACACTTACAAAGCGGCCTTGACTCTATGTTAGCGTGGTGCGAAACGTGGAATATGACACTGAATTCTACCAAGTGAAAAGTGGTCCAGTTTACTAACAAACGTCATATTCTTCATATTACATACTCTCTCGGAGGCGAAAATCTGTCGATAGTATCAAGTTATAAGTACTTAGGTGTTTTGTTTAAAAATGAATTTGCCTGGAATGTCTATATTTACTACATTGCAGCTAAGGCCGGCCTTGTCCTTACCTTTTTAATAATAATAATAATTGGTTTTTGGGGAGAGGAAATGGCGCAGTATCTGTCTCACATACCGTTGGACGCCTGAGCCGCGCCGTAAAGGAAGGGATGAAGGAGGGAGCGAAAGTGGAAAGGAAGAAAGAGGTGCTGCAGTGGAGGGCTCCGGAATAATTTCGACCACCTGGGGATCTTTAACGTGCACTGACATCGAGCAGCACACGGGCGCCTTAGCGTTTTGCCTCCATAAAAACGCAGCCGCCGCGGTCGGGTTCGAACCCGGGAGCTCCGGATCAGTAGCCGAGCGCCCCAACCACTGAGCCACCGCGGCGCGTCATTCTTAACTTCTTAAAACGGGATTTCAAGCAAGCCCCTGCTAGAATAAAAGAAACACTTTACTTTTCAAGCGTGCGCACAATATTGGAATATGGATGCTCCGAATGGTACCCTGCCACGAAAAAGTGTATTGCCGAATTAGAGCGCATACAAAACGTGTCGAGTGGTTTGTCTCCTAAAATTATAATTTCACCCTAAACTCATCTGACATAAGAATTCATCAGGGCGGGCCCCTGCTGCAAGAAAGAAGGAAACACATCCGCCTAAAGCTATTCCATAAAATTTATTCTTGTGCAACGGATATAAGGAAAGAAACCTATATACTTGATCCTACCTACAGCTCCACCAGAATTGATCACTCATTAAAAGTTCGTGAATACAGGTGTCGAATAAACATACAGAAAGATGCGTTTTCCCCAAAAACAGTTCACGATTGGAATAGTTTTCCGAAGCATATTGTGTCAGCGTCGTGCAGTAGCTTTGACGGTGCTCATGCCGAACATTCGTTTATTTAGGTATCTTGTAACTTGTTCTTCGTGTGCTTTGTATACACAACTGTAGTTTTAAAGCGAAAGCTTTACTGGCCGCGAACTTGCGATTTCGCCGTGGCGGTGCTCCGAGGAGGCACATGACGTCACAACGCGTGCCTCGCCGCGGATATTTCTCTTCCTTTCGCTCCCTAGTCACTACTGCGTATGCGCCACTAGTAGCACCGAGCCACAGGTGTTCCGCCGCTGCGCAGCGCCGCGGCTTTCCTCAAAATTCAACTTTCCATTTTCAGTTCTTCCTGCTTTCTCTGATCCGGAGTTCCCGGGTTCGAACCCAACCGCAGTGGCTGCGTTTTTATGGAGGCAAAACGCTGAGGCGCCCGCGCGCTGTGCGATGTCTGTGCACGTTAAAGATCCCCAGGTGGCCGAAATTATTCCGGAGCCCTCCACTACAGCACCTCTTTCTTCCTTTCTTCTTTCACTCCCTCCTTTATCCCTTCCCTGTCCGCCGATTTATGAGACAGATACTGCGTCATTTCCTTTCCACAAAAAACAATTATTATTCCTTTTTCTCTCCATCTATTATCTCTTCCGTTACAACGCGGTTCGGGTGTCCACCGAGGTTTGTGAGACGGTTACTGAGCCATTTCCTTTCCTCAAAAACTAAATAAAACAAGTCAGCCGACGGCCTTCATAAAGTTCATTGGCGTTGACAACTTTGCAAAGGCCGTTGATTTTCATTACAAGAGAGGCGCACAACCGGCTCCGTGGGTAAGTGGAGACCTCAATCTCGCTTTCACGTGCGTGGCGTTCGTGTCCAACCGCAAAAGCCTGCTTTGACTGCGTTCCGCACACTGGATAGGCAGCGCGCCCTCCCTGCCACCTTGGAAGGTGGCACGCAGTTAATGGTTGATCGCGAGAGATTGATCACCAAATGAACGCTGCAGCCTAGCTATTGCTGCAGTGCCGCATGTCAGCCGCAACGCTGTCAGCGCTAATGCATTCAGGCCACATCTCTCTCTCACCACCGCCACATGTATCAAAGCACGAATGAGGCGTCGTCATATCCAGGGAGCCAGTTATGCGCCCTTCCTTTGCTCAAAGCCATCGCCGTCTAGAACATTGTCAACGCCAACGCCAATGAACACAGTGAACGCCGGTATCTTTCGCTTTGTATATCCTGGATTAGCGGAGCTAATCCACATTAATTTTTTATATCCTGTTCTCGTATATCCCTTGCTTTTAACATTTTCTGTTTCCTTTGTTTTTAGTGTTTGTATCCACTTTCTTGTTTGAATACGTTGTGTATCTTGCGTTATCTTTTGAACAAAGAGTTACATGGTTTGTTGCCGAATTGTGCTACCTGTATCATTTTTCTGTTTCGCCCCTGCAATATTGCTCGTTTCCAGGCGCTGTAGGTATCGTAATAAATAAATAAATAAATAAATAAAAAAATAAAAAAAAAATAAATGTTATTTTTTCAAGTGTTTATCTCCTGGGTCGTTCGATAGCTCCACTTGCTGTTGGGCGATTTGGTTTGTTTCCATCCTTGTAGCACCTAGCGCAAGAAAGAACGCACCAGAACAATGAGGACGACAGGATGGTGCGCTCAACTGTCAACTTTTATTTCGAAACTTGACGAGCCCATATTTAAAAGGTTCATATAGGCCACTTGACCGAGGCAACTGAAAAAGGATTTGTCTGGTGCTGCTCGGCTTATTTATGGTGAAATGCTTGGGAAATGCGTTTTTGACCCCACCTTGAGAAAATCGAAAATACCTTGTGCCATGGCGCTCTTTGGCCTCAAATGCCCTTGCACCTTAAAAATTCATCATAATCATCATCATCAACTGAAAAAGGAAACTAAACAAGATAAACACAGCTGCAGAAAAGCAGGACTCACAGCTGCGTGGCTGAATAGAAAGACAAGCCATGAACACACATTGTTTACAATGTGAAGCTCTGACAAAGGATAGAACTGCAGCTCAGGTTATCTCCATATCTACCACTCACCAACACAGCAATGAACTTCGAAACGTTTTCTTCGCAGGACAAAAAAGAACGCATAAGGGCCACCGAAAACACAAAAAGTTGCGAGATAACATAGGAAGGTAAAACAATGAGAACATCAAATTTTTTGTGAGGAGCAGCAAAGTAATTTCCAGCAGAAAACATGGCCAAAGTTTAACAATGCTAAATGGAAAAATGCTAAAAACGACCATTAAAGCAAGGGTAACAATTTTAAGACTAAACATTTCGCTACAAACATGATTGGTAAACATGACGCAAAAGGATAAAAACCCAACTAAGAACAGCGCAAACAAGCGGGTAAAACACCGATAATCGACTAAAAATCTCAACCGACCAAGAGTGACCAAAACAGTGTTCCTACAATCTAGAATTTTATGTGGGAAAAGCTACTTCTTTTTCTGACAATGAAATTCCTTCTGTGTATTCATTTATGATTTTTGGTGCTTTTTTATTGTACTCATGATATTTGATTTGGTAGCCTCCGCAGCCTTAACCATGTTTTCTCAGCGCTTGACGACTTTAATTTTAACTTATGTGAAAATAAAATTTTGTTAAATCTCTTTTAACTCAGACTGTGAGCAAACTATGTACATTGCACAGTACACGGTTGTCTAGAATTTCGCCTCCATTGAAATTCAACCACTACGGCCGAGATCGAATCCGCGTATTTCGTTTCAGCAGCCGAGCGTCATAACCACAGAGCTCGCGCGGTGGCTTTTACTCATGTGGTTCCAGCAAGAGGATAATTACAATTCCTGGAACTGAGTCTTGAATTTAAAGGATGCCATGTTTGTTCGTCATATACCAGGTGTTTCAGGGAAGAGTTTAAGTATTTTTTTAAAATAGGCTTTTTGAAGTAAATGTATGGCTTTTTAGCATAGTATTCTATATTCCAATGTTGGTGGACACCAAAAAAACCAGTGAATTGTTTTAAGTAGTACGTAAGGAGGTAAACTAATTTTTAATATTGCAGCGGGAAAACGACGACGACGACATTGAGCGAGTGAACGTGTGGACGAGGAAGAAGACGAGAACTCATCTCTGGCTGTGTTCTGAGTGCCGCCCGTAGCTGTTCATTCGTTTTGTAAATACCTGTAAATATATTCTTTCCCGCAACATATTTGGTGGAGGCGCGGGGTACCTCTACGCCTACCGAAGACGGAGCTCCGCAGCGGCCGCCAGCTGACTTCGCTCACCATGACCCAAGACGCCTCCAAGCAAACATCACAATCGGCATTGCCATCGCTCGTTCTTTCTTCCCCTCGTGACCCTGGGACATTTTCTGGCACCGACAACGTTGGCGTGGACGAATGGATCAACATGTATGAACGCGTGAGTACGTACAACCGCTGGGATCCGACTCTTATGCTCGCGAATGTCATCTTCTATCTAAAAGACACCGCCCGCGTCTGGTACAAGACTCACGAAGATGATTTGACCAGCTGGGACGTCTGCAAGCAGGAACTGCGCGAGCTGTTTGGACGGCCGCTCGGCCGAACACTCGCCGCTAAGAGGGAGCTTGCGTCCAGAGCTCAAACGTCTACGGAATCCTATGTTTCCTACATTCAGGATGTGTTGGCCCTCTGCCACAAAGTTGACAATAACATGCCCGAATCTGACAAAGTGGGTCACGGGTTGAAGGGGATCGCCGACGACGCCTTCAACCTGCTCGTCTGCAAGAACTGCACTACAGTCGACGGCATTATTAAGGAATGTCGCCGCTTCGAGGAGGCTAAAAGCAGACGTATTAGTCAGCCGTACACACGCCTCCCCAACACGGCTGCGACTTCCTCATGTGAAGACCTGCTGCACCGGCAAACTCCTGCGCCTCCAGAAAATGTGACCCGCATCATTCAACGCGAACTCGAAGCTATGTCCCCTGCCTCCCTGCCTCTACGTGATGGCGACAACCACTTGCTACCATCTCGATGGTACAAGCCGTCGTCCGTCAAAAGCTTGCAAACCTTGGTCTCCAGCCCGTCAGCCCTGTGCGTCCTTCATCACCACTCGACATCACTGCGATTGCTCCAGAACGACCTTCCTACTTCGCTCCACGTCGCCGTAACCCTAACGACTGGCGGACACCCGACGACAGACCCATTTGTTTCCTCTGCCACCGAATTGGCCACATCTCCCGTCACTGTCGCAATTATTGGTCTCGTCGTAGCACATACAGTCATCTAAGCTCTCATCGCAACGATGACCAGCCCCGCCACTTCACGCCCCCTCCAGCCCAGCAGAGTGCTACCGTTGACGGCCAGATTTCCCGCTCCAGCCGCTCCCCGTCCCCCCTGCATCGGCAGTCTCGTTCGCCCCTACGCCGTCGCTCCTCTCCTGGCCCCTACGGACGCTCGCAAGCGGAAAACTAGAAGCTGCAGTGTCTGGAGGTGATGCTGCAGTACAGCCCCAGTCCCAAAATCCTCGCTTAGCCCTTCGCGCACACCAAAATTTGCTCGCTATTCATGTGGATGGAGTCCCTGTGAGAGCCCTGATCGACACGGGCGCGCACGTGTCCGTCATGAGTTCCACCCTACGACGCCGCCTCAGAAAGGTACTGACCCCTGCACCCACAGCCGTTCTCCGCGTGGCCGACGGCGGAACGCCTCCTGTGGTTGGACTATGCACAGCCCGTGTGACCATATCCGGCCGCCATACATCCGTTCTATTCTCTGTTCTGGACCAGTGCCCTCATGACGTCATTCTTGGCCTCGACTTCCTGTCTGAGCATTCAGCCCTCATCAACTGCGCCACCAGTGTTGTCCAGCTTGGCCTTCCTCTTTCTGATGAGTCGCCGTCCCCAGTTGTACCTCGTCTTTGTGCTGTCGACTTTGTCCGTCTACCGCCTCAAGTCGCAACTTACGTTTCTTTCTCATCTGTTCCTCCTGTCCCTGATGGCCCCAACGTAGTCACTCCGGACCTTGACGTTGCCCTCATGCGAAGTATTGCGCTTGCGCACACTGTCTTTACAATGTCGGCAAACCGTGCGTACCTTCCGGTTCTGAACTTTGGCTCGTCTATCCAACCGCTCCCGCAAGGCATCTCACTCGCCACGCTGTGCCCTGCTGCCGAATGTGTCATATCAGTGGTGGACAGCTGCTTACCTTCCACTCATCAATGCCTGTTGCCTGTGGCAACATCACCAGAGAAACCAACGGATGACTACGCCGACATGATCTGTTCTGACCTACCAGCGATGCAAGCTCACGATCTTAGGTGCCTCTTATCATCTTTTCGCGACATCTTCGACTTTGACGCCCGTGTTTTGACTCGTACCTCTGTGGTGACGCATCGGATAAACACCGGTGATGCCTCTCCTCTCCACAGGCGTCCGTACCGCGTGTCCAGCGCTGAACGCCCCGTCATAAATCAAGAGGTCGATAAGATGTTCGCAAAAGACATCATCGAGCCCTCGTCAAGCCCTTGGGCTTCTCCAGTTGTCCTGGTAAAAAAGGACGGCAGCTGGCGCTTCTGCGTTGATTACCGGCACCTAAACCGCATCACAAAAAAAAGACGTATATCCTCTCCCCAGGATCGATGATGCATTAGATTGCCTCCACGGCGCCAAATATTTCTCTTCAATTGATCTTCGATCGGGGTACTGGCAAATTGCCGTAGATTAAAAGGACCGTGAAAAGACCGCCTTCGTGACGCCTGATGGCTTATACCACATTAAAGTCATGCCATTCGGACTCTGTAACGCGCCGGCTACCTTTGAACGAATGATGGACTCCCTTCTTCGCGGCTTTAAGTGGTCTACCTGCCTCTGCTACCTAGACGATGTTGTGGTTTTCTCGCCTACTTTTGCCACGCACCTCGAACGCCTCTCCAGTATTTTGACAGTGTTTCGTAACGCCGGACTCCAGCTGAACTCATCGAAATGCAAATTCGGTCGCCGCCAACTCACTATTCTCGGACACCTGGTTGATGCTTCTGGTGTACGCCCAGATCCAGTCAAAATTCAAGCCGTGAAGGAGTTTCCTCTTCCTAGGTCGTCGAAAGATGTGCGCAGCTTTGTCGGCTTGTGCTCGTATTTTCGACGTTTTATCAAAGATTTCGCCGGCATCGCTCGCCCCCTCACCGACCTTCTTAAGAACGACACCCCCTTTGTCTGGGGCCCTGCTCAAGAAAACTCATTTTCCTCCCTCGTTTATTTGCTAACCTCTCCGCCCATCTTAGCCCATTTTGGCCCGTCGTCTCCCACAGATTCGCACCGACGCCTCCGGATATGGGATCGGTGCCGTGCTAGCCCAACGTCAACAGGGCCAAGATCGCGTCATCGCTTATGCCAGCCGCCTACTTTCCGCCGCAGAGCAAAATTACTCCATTACTGAGCGCGAGTGTCTCGCCCTTGTCTGGGCTGTCGCTAAATTCCGCCCGTACCTGTTCGGCCGCTCATTCACTGTCGTCACTGATCACCACGCTCTCTGCTGGCTGTCTTCACTAAAAGATCCCACCGGTCGCCTTGGTCGCTGGGCTTTGCGCCTTCAAGAGTATTCATACTCTGTCGTGTACAAGTCTGGTCGTCACCACCAGGATGCTGACTGTTTATCCCGATACCCTGTGGAGCCACCTGACCTCGAAGACGCTGAGACCCTACCCTGCCTCTTAGCTATCACTGCTCTCACCGATATCGCCAACGAACAGCGCAACGACTCATCTTTACAACCTATCTTTGATGGCCTCCGCTCTGCAAACCGATCTCCGTCTCTGCAACTTTATGTGCTCCAGAATGGCATTTTGTATCGCCGCAACCTACGCTCCGACGGTCCTCCGCTGCTCTTCGTCATACCCCAACATCTACGTTCTTCTGTCCTTGAGGAATTGCACGATCTGCCGACAGCCGGCCACCTTGGCGTGTCCCGCACGTACGCTCGAGTGCGGCACCGCTTCTTTTGGCCTGGTCTGTATCGTTCCGTCAAGCGTTACGTTGCCGCTTGCGACCTGTGTCAACGCCGGAAAAGGCCCTCCACTTTGCCTGCCGGTCTTCTACAACCCATCGACGTACCTCCGGAACCTTTTCACCGTGTTGGCCTCGACCTTCTTGGCCCTTTTCCCACGTCCCTCTCCGGTAACAAGTGGATCGCTGTCGCAACTGGTTATACGACTCGGTACGCCATCACGCGTGCTTTGCCCACCAGCTGCGCTACCGATGTCGCCGATTTTCTTCTCCAAGACGTAATTCTTCACCATGGCGCCCCTCGTCAACTGCTCACCGACCGCGGTCGTTTTTTTCTGTCCAGAGTGATTGATGACATTATTCGTTCGTGTGCCATGCAGCACCAGCTCGCGACAACTTACCATCCACAAACCAACGGGCTTACGGAACGGTTCAACCGCACGCTCACCGATATGTTATCAATGTACGTTTCACAGGACCACCGCGATTGGGACGCAGCCTTGCCTTATGTGACATTTGCGTACAACTATTCACGGCATGACACAACAGGCTATTCCCCTTTCTACCTTTTGTTTGGTAGGCAGCCCCTATTGCCTTTGGACACACTCATGCCGCCTTCTTCAGTCCCCACCACTGCTTACGCTCAGGACGCCATCGCCCAGGCCACGCTGGCTCGCCAAATAGCCCGTAGTCGGCTTCGTGCCTCTCAAGCTTCCCAGAAGTCCGCTTACGACCGCCGGCACCGGGCCGTCGAATATCACCCCGGATCACTCGTCCTTCTCTGGATGCCGTCGCGTAGCGTCGGTCTCTCCGAGAAGCTCCTTTCTCACTACCGTGGCCCTTACCGTGTGGTGCGCCGAGTGACCGACGTGAACTATGAAATTGCTCCCCTTGCGTCCTCGCCATCGTCCTCTGGCCCCTCTACCGACGTCGTCCATGTATGCCGCCTCAAACCTTATCATGACGCTCCTACGCCACCACTCTAACGCCGAGACGGCGTTTCATCAGCCGGGGGTCCTGCAGCGGGTAGACGACGACGACGACATTGAGCGAGTGAACGTGTGGACGAGGAAGAAGACGAGAACTCATCTCTGGCTGTGTTCTGAGTGCCGCCCGTAGCTGTTCATCCGTTTTGTAAATAACTGTAAATATATTCTTTCCCGCAACAATATTTAACATTTCAACTAAGTTGCGCCTAGTTGCAGATCGAGATTTGTAGCCGGTCATTCGTAATAGTCATATCAGTTTTTAGAATTTACAAAACGCGATTACACTTGGAGCTCGAGAAAATTTGTTTTTTTGACAAGCCACATGCAGTGGAAAGGTTGCTTTGCCTGCATGCTTTTTGAAAGCACATTTATTTTGGCACGATGGCGCCAAATTTTGTCGAGCCACAGCGCCGAGCATAATCGTGTTTTTGAAATTCTATAAACAGATATAGCTATTACTAACGACCCGCTACAATTTTCTAATTGCGCCCAGTTGCCTCACTGCGGTAGGTGAAAAAGTTAATAACCAGAAATTCGTTAACAAGCTCATTGCTTAAGACAAATCACCGGCTTTCCGGTGTCCGCCAACACTGGTAATACGATGCCGCAAACGCCACATTTTTATTCCAAAAAGCACCTGTTTTGAAGATAACTTAGAATCTTCCCTGAAGCTCCTGTTATACCCAGGGGCAATAAGCCCCTTCTTTCGTTTGATTCGATCCATTCAAAACATGAAAAAGCGAATATAGTTGAAGCCGTGTTTAAAATTCTCTCACAAAACCTTGCATTGAAAGCACTGCACAATTTTTCTTATGGCAGACAGCCAGATTAGAAAAAGAAGGCTACCTTCCTAAGCTTCTCACTCGGTTGCTGAAGCTGTGATGAACAAGTCTAAACGACCTGCAAGTGAAGGAGGAGAATTGCGCAAACAGAAATTCGTTGTATTGCCTTACGAGAATCAAATATCCCACAACCTGAGAAAAATTGGAAAATTGGTTGCTGAGGTTGTTTTGAGCGACCGAAAGCGGTTTTCTCCTCTCAGCAGTTGTGTCAACAAGCTTAAACAAGAGATAAGTATTTGCACCACTCGTAACCTGCATCCCTTTATGCAGTGCTCTGTGTCACTTATTCATTCAATTCCTTTTTCACGTAGCGTAAAATACACAAGCCAGCCCGGTAGATGCTTAAATGAGAGACTGAAATAAAAAAGTACAATCTGAGGCTCAAAAGTGCGGCCATCTCGGCAATCACTGGCGGAATTGTAAAGAAGTAGGCTCAGGCTGCTCGCCGGACTTCCCAGAAACCACAGTAATAGGGAGACACGACGATAAGCTAACACATGAAATTACGGAAGCTGCAAGCATACTAAGGTTCATAAATCAGTGCGTAAGGCAGGCAACGATGTCATTGTGAGAAAAAGAAATAGCGTTTCTCGCACGAAAATCTAGATTCTTGGAAGCACTGTTCAGCACTCCTGTTTTTACTCACTCTTTTTTGCGCCTTGAGGCGATTATTTGTGTTTTTCCTTTTTTATTTCCGTTCGTCTTGTTTTTTGGGATTTTTAGTATCGCTATTTATCTGTTTTGTTTTTATCTTCAGTGTTCTTTATTGGGCTTTTATCTTTTTGCCGTCGTGTTTACCAGTCATGTTTCAGGCGAAATGTTTAGTCTTCAAATTGTTAACCTCCTTTCATTGCTGTTTTTAGCATTTCTCTTCTTAGCACTGTTAGTTTCTTGGACATGTTCTTTGTTGGCTTTTATATTTTTTCTACCCATAAAGAAATTTGATTTTCTCATTGTTTAACATAGAAATGTGATCTCGCAACTTTTTTCCTTCGCTCACCTTTGGGTATCTGTTTTCAAGGCAACTGACGCATTCTTTTTTGTCCTTTGAACGGAAAGTTTCGCAGTTCAGGACTGTGTGTAGGTGTGATGATGTCTCTGGAGCTGCAGTTCTATGGCTTATGAGAGCTTGACATTGTTAAATTTTTTTATGGCTTGTGTCCATGATTTCTCATTCGCTGCAGCCACGCATCTTTGTGTCCTGATTTTTCTGCAGCAACGTTTTTTTCGTTTTTGCTTTTGTTTCCTTTTCCGCTTGCCTTCATCATGTGGCCGGATATGCACCTCTTAAGTACGATCCGCCACTTTTCGAAATGAAAGTTTATAGCTCAGGGCTCCGTGCTGTCGTCCTCCTTGTTCTTAATTGTGTTCCGTCCTGCCTTGCGCTGGGTCCAGCAAGCTCGTTCAGTCGCTTTGAAGAGCACAATGAATATCGCAGAGCGCAGCAGATGCTAGAACGGCAGCCTCAGATATTGAGCTGCGGTCAAAGGTCTCACAAAAAAAAGGGAGCATCGAAGCGAAAATTTTATGAAAGGATTTTTGAAGCATACAAGGGCACAGCAGCGTTGTAAGAAAATCCAATGACACGGTATTCAAAAGTGATACCTTTAATACAAATATTGGCTACTCAGTTGGTCATCAAGCTGTTTTTTTTTTCAGATCATGAATGCGCCAGGCATTTTAGGACGATCGTTATGGGAAGCGGCTTGGGACTTCTATGCTGAGTATGGAAAATATGTAGAAGCGCTCTTGCTCATTTATATGCAAATTTCGCGTTTACAAATTTATTGCGCAGGCATAGTTAGCAAGTTACTTTCGTTCCGCAATTATTTTATCTGCAGCGGCACGTATATACTGCTCTCACGCAAAGGTGCTTGCATGAGAAACTATTGGGGAGCTCTGCGAGCAACCAATGTGCAGTTTATACGCATTTCGACATCCGGTCTAAGTACTGAGACCTTAACTGGCGACGCATAATCTTTCCCGTGTCCGTCTTGGGAATGCGCTCCACAAACACGACGCCACCGTGCAGGTGCTTGTGGCTGGCAGCTTGCTCTGCACAGAGAGAGAAGCAGGGAAGCTTTTAAGGGAGTTGGTCAGAACGCTCGAAGACGTGGCTCTCGTCCGAGCGCTCGCACCCCTAACGTTGGCAAAACAAAGTTTAAAAATGTCACAGAGGTGCGAACAACGTATTCTACTTGCTTAAAAGCAGCTTAGGAACTCACAGCATAAAAAAGAACATTTTACACAAATAATTTCAAACATAGCGCTTAGTGCATTTTGCACTGTATACAAAAAATTTGGAAGATAATCCCCAATTATTGCTCGAATTTTGCACTCACGCAGTATTGGCTAATCTAGCTGCGAGCTCCGGAGTATGCTTAGGAATAGTTCTTAGGTGATTGTATAGGATGTCCTAATGAATGATGTTGCATTATGACCGCTCTGATTATTTGCAAGCGTGATATTGGCAATAAGCACGCGGAAGTATTTGTTTCTTTAACTAGTCGGGGAAAAAGAGACGACCTTAGGAAAATCGGTTTGTACTGACAGAGGTGTAATCAGCGTAGCTATCGCAAAGCGAAGCGTTTAATGCCAAAAGGCCTTCTCCAATCACCTTCACCTTCTGTCATCATCCTCATCATGAACTTGACTACAGCCACCGCAGGGCAGAGGCCTCTCTCATGCCTCTACAATTAACGCTATCCTTTACCAGCTGCGCCCACCATATCCCCGCAAACTTCTTAATATCATCCGTTCCTGCTACGCTTACTTTCTCTTGGAATCCACTCCGTTACCCTTAAGGGCCAGCGGTTATCTTGCCTTCGCATTACATTGCCTGCCCAAGCCCATTTCTTTTTACTGATTTCGGCTAGGATTTCATTAACGCGCGGATGTCCATTAGCCGCAAAATTTTCTTCATGTTCGCTGATTGAAGTTTTCCGGCTAGATTCTTATCGTTACCCCATATTACCGCCTTATTAAAGGCTACACTTTCTCTACACTAATTTCCTCTGCTTGTGCTGTCTCCAAGCTTTACCCCTTTTGTGAGTACTAGCAATATGCACGGTTTATGCAGTTTCTTTTCGTCTGGAACTACCGTACATTGTTGTACAGAAGACGGGAATTCCCGCAAAATAAACTTAAGGATACTCCAGGCTTGCTCCAATACGCCGCCGCCGTGGCTCTCTAGTTATGGTGCTCGACAGGCTGCCCGAAAGATGCTGCTTCTATCCCTGCCACAGGGGTTGCATTTCAATCGAGGCGAGGCGAAATGCTAGGGGCCCTTGTACCGTGACGTCAATGCACGATAAAGAATCCCATGTGGTCGAAATTATCTAGAGCCATCCACTACGCCGTCCCTAACAGTTTGAGTCGCTTTGTGACGTCAAACCTGATAAACAATAAACCTAGTCTGCTCTGAACCTGTTTCTGGTTGTTCAAAAGTTCCCAGAATGGTTTGTTCAAAAAAAGGCATTCTAGCAGTATCCTCTCCTACTCCTGACTTTAAGTTGGATATTACTGCTTCCATCGCCGGAAACTTTCATCACATCCTAGCATTTTTTTCACAAACCTAAACGTATCTTTTGTTTCTTGTTTAAATCCTCAATCATTCCGTCTCATCGAATGAAAGCGCACCGCGCACAGAGCAGAGGTAAAAATTAAATCATCAGCTTCAAACTCAACCAACTGCCCCCAGGTAACTGTTCCTGCTGTTATTAATGCAGAAGTACGGAAAGCTGGGCAAGTTGGTTAATACTATCCATGATCAAAAAGCGCGGAAAAACGCGGGGACGGAACAAAAATAACGACACGAGCGCTGACTTTCGACTGGTGATTTATTACCCACTTGTGTACATATGCTATTCCCGTTAATCATTAAAAAGAACAAAAAAAATGAGGGCATGCATTAGCAAGCCCTCATTATCACTGCCTAACCGCGAAATCACCTTTTTGGAGCACGTCTGTAGAAATGCAGATTCAAGATGTTCAGTGATGATGCAGTGTTTCTTCAATATTTGTTTTTGTTCTGTTTAGTGTTTGGCGGTAATAGCATATGTACACTTGCGTGTAATAAAACACCAGTTGAAAGTCAGCGCACGTGTCGTCGTGTTAGTTCCATCCTCGTGTTTTTCCGCGCTGTTTTACCATGGTAATTCATGCCCTGAGTCAGAGAACAAAACACGTGCCTCAAAATGATGGTTCGTGAGTGTTTCGTAAGGGTGTGCTAATATTCGAAAATTTCAAATAATAAATTGACTACCCTTCTATTCGATTATTACAACGAATCAATTAGTGTATTCTCAAAATAATTCAAAACGAAGCGAATGTTGTCTCAAGCTTTCGAATAGTTTTCGTATAATCAGCAGGACGTTCGATTAAGGCCCACCGTATCTTTCTTCGACGACTGTTCCAAACTCGGCACAACCCGGCGCCGTGCGCCATCCTTCGGCGAAAAGTATGAACACCATGACGGGTTCAGCGCCTCGACGCGGTCCCTTTCTGTGACAACGTTCCTAATGACTGCACACGGCCTCTAAGACGGGGCGATGCGGCAGAAATAAGGCAAATTCAGCAAAACCCTGCCTTGATGCTCGATCTGGGTGGCCATGGCTAATACGTAGGTGCCACCAGTAATATTTCCTGCGGTGTGGCTCTGGTGCCGACCCACCTGTTTTCTGATGGGTACGGGTTCCTCCGGCGTGTTACTCGGCTTTTCTGGGGTGAAATGCCTGGGAGAGGTGTGTTTCACCAAACCATTCAAAAGGAAATTTTTCTATACCCATAACTTGACGGTCTTAAAGTTAATATGGTTCCGTGCTGCGCCCTGTCAGTGGAGGTCACTGTTGTCTTTTAGCACCTAAATCTTTAAGTTAATAACTTTTAAACATATAGCACCATACAACAGTGTCAGCACTGTCACTTCAGTTTTTCGCACGAGTGCCCGCTTTGTGCTAATATTTGGGGAAGTAGGGAATATAAGTACTATTATTCGATTCGTATTCGATTCTTATGTGAAGCCCGACTATTCGCATTCTCTTCGGTGTGGAAAGAGTACTATTCACGCATCCTTAGTGTTTCGTCCTAACTCTCACATCATTCTCCACAATTTTATGCGAGCCGCCGCGGTGGCTGAGCGGTTATGGCGCTCGCCAGCCGGCCCGAAAAACGCGGGTTCGATCCTGGCCGCGGCGGACTAATTTCGATGGAGTCGAAATTCTGGAGGCCCGTGTGCTGTGCGATGTCAGTGCACGTTAAAGAACCTCCGGTGGTCGAAATTTCCGGAGCCCTTCACTACGGCGTCTCTCATAGCCTGAGTGGCTTTGGGACGTTAAACCCCCAAAAACCAAACCAAACAATTTTATGCTGTAAGAATTTCTTGAGCGATTGCACTAAGCACCAGGTAAGGTTAAAATGCCTTTTACAGCGCTCGCTCTGCAGTCGAACGTTGCCGGGAAAGACGTTTTAGTGTTTGCCTTGTTCTTCGCCAAAAGGCCTCCATGGTCACGCGCCCAACACGTTCAGTGCCTCACGCTTACTTTTGTCGTTGTCACATGGGGCGTTAGGTCTTAAAAAGGCCATCCGAACTCCTTGAAGCACTGCTGAAGAAAACATCTTTGAAATCAACGCATGGCGCAGCATCCTGCGCGTGTGCAGTAGCAGTCGCGGCAGGTACTATAAAGCCGCCAGCATTGGTGTAGTGCAAGATTAGCGAAGTGGGAGGGCTAAGAATGCAGCCTAGCGGAGTATCGTGCTCTGAACCCTGCATGTATGCGGGCGGAAAAAGCCGCAAACTTTTGACGGGTCGAACGTATTGAGAATGCTCTCAGGAAGCTGACCGCAAACGCGCTGCACAAAACGATGTTGAAGTCTGTGCCATCATAAACAATCCTTTTAACCTTGACACAATGAAAACTCGATTGTCACAGAGTAATGCCTTTCAGCGGCATTCAGAGCAAACGTAACAATTTCTAGCACGCAATGTGAACACGCGAGGGCTGATCATCCTGATTTCCTAAGGTGTAATCACCATTAAGCATTTTTTTGGATCCTTTCTGATCATATTTCCTATTTACTCCTTCCATTCCAGTATAGTTTAGAGATACTAAGCTGCCTAGCTCTCCCCAGCCGTGATACACAGCTCCGCAAGCATTTACACAGAACACACACAGTTCAGTTTGCACGTTTAGTAAAAGAAATAATAATGATATGAATATACAGAGACCTGGTGTGAAGAAACTACACTACCAGCAGCAATGCAGCCCGAGTGCATTCACTGACTTCCGCCAGACCACGGCATCTCTACTCTCGCTTCTCTCGATAACCGTAACTTGAAAGAACGCAAGTGTTATACAAGCACAGTGTCCTATTAAAAACAGAGCGAGGTAAACCAAACCAAACCTTTTATGAAGAATAAAACCAAGTGGTGCTTTTTTAAAAGAAGCAGAGTTATTCATGTACATTATCTTTTAGAGGAATCAGCGTAAGTGCAGCGAATAACATATTGTTTCAAAAATGGCACTGTATAGCAAAAAATTCTCCTCAGCTGGTATGCACGTGGTTCTGCTGTCCTCACTTCTGCTGGATTCCTTGCTTTACGCCGTCGTCTCACATCCAGATAATGCAAGTTCGAAGCACTCGAAACGAATAATTGGAGGTCAGCCTCCTGAAGTGTACACAGAGCCCCCACCGGCCACGATTCGCTTGATCTCCTCCTCGTTGACACTCCCTTCGGCGGAGGGTTTCAAGACCACAAAGGCGGTGGGTGCCTCGCCCAGGTCCGGATGGTCGATGCCCACGACCGCGGCCTCCGCCACCTTAGGGTGCTGGGCTATGAGTGCCTCCACCTCCGCTGGCGCGAGCTGCTGGTCAAGGCACTTGATCATGTCCTTGAGACGCTCCACCACGTGCAGCTTTCCAGTGTGGTCACGGTAGCCAGCGTCACCTGCGAGTCGTTGCATGTACCAGCAAGGTTAATAACCGCTTGATCAGCACAGCGACGGAAAATAGCTGCCATGCGCTTTGAATTCATGTACTCTTATTTAGAGTAAGAATAGTTTATGTTCCCTAATAAATCAAGGACTGAATCATTCCACATCCGACTGAGATATAATCCACGGTTCTCTTCAACAATTCATCCGCCTCTTAGGCTCAGTGTGGCGGCGGCTGCAACAATAATTTCTCTTCTGCGCACTTTTTTAAAGCCAAAGTGTTTTCTTTTGTCGTCCTCCTGAAGTGTCTAGAACACTTATGAAAGTAGGCTTTGACTTTTCGTAGCTAATTCCAAAAACCAAGGTCATTGCAAAATGTTATTTAGAAACAACAAAGCAACACAGCAGAGTGCGATGAGCCAATTGTTTGAGGAAGTTTGAAGAATGTTAGGTTTTCTAGCGCTTTTTAGTCGGCATGATTAGACAATCCGAGTGGAGGAAAGTGAGCATGGATGTTTTAAAACTAGTCGCTGCGAATTTTTTCCTCCAAGCTCTGTTTGTAAGAAATGACCTTTTCACAAGCGCCTGAAATTACGAGACATCTGAGGATTCTGTCGGCAAAGTAAAGCCTAGCTGTTTAAGAATTCTATAGTCTCTCGTGACTGAACAAAACAACATTTGCTGCCATGAGACACCTGAGCAGTAGACAGAGAGAACCATAGTTAACACGAAGAAGAGGGCTTGTCGGCGTTTTATTATAAAATGACTTTCGCAACTCGCCAAATAATCGTGGAGACATGCCCGAAGAAACGAACACGACAAAATGCGAGCCACTGACTGAAGTTTATTTCTGATTCAAGGAAAGGCCCAAAGGCCCCGCAGCTCCTGAAAGTCCTTCGGGTCATTTCCACGCGCAGGTTGTCTGAAAGGCATATCTTGCTGCTTTTGGCGCTCTTTCAAGTTATAATTTATGTTCCTCTTATACCGTTCGCAGAAAATGGCTAAGTTGTGCTGTTTTTTCTTTATGCGATGGTATACTTCAGCAGTCGGAGAAAATCGGAAGATTAATTGAGCGTGCTTCGTCAATTTAAACACTGTAAAACACTTCTTGACTGAAAAGCACCAACAAACAACTTGAGAGTCCTAGAAAATGCATGCTGGCTTTCTCGTCAAATCCCGCGGACTTAGAAAAGCCCCAGCCCGTGTTTTACAAGGCCCATTCTTAGGTTTACTGGCGCGAGGCGTCCTCGTAGAATAGAAATTCGAATAGAGGCCACAAAAACCAGTTTCAGCGGTGCAAAAATGTCTGAAATCGCTGAGTAGCATGCGCGACCTGATCAGCAGACTTACCCGAACGGAACCAGCCGCCTTCAAGAAGAACCTCTGCTGTGGCTTCGGGCCGGTTGTGGTAGCCTCGCATTAAGTGTGGTGCCCGGAAGGTGATTTCGCCCACTTCCCCGGCGTTCAGGGGGAGGCCCGTTTCACGGCTCACAATCTGTAAAGAAGCATTTCAGGGCCCTGTCAGTGAGGATCTCTGCTTTGCGATATGACGAAGCATATCGACTGAAGTGCAAAATGGTGGCGTTTACGCTAGCGTCGCGCCTGTGCGACAAATCATGCGTTCAGAAAGCGATTTGCGGACCCATGGGTATGTTCGTTTGTGCCCAAGTTCAAAAAACCACCCATTATTCAAAGTGCATAAAAAAGACATATAAAAGTGCTAAGTGAAGTTTCCACTGCTCGTTTCAGTTTATGAAAAGAACAACAAATTGCAAGGAAAAGTTATATTTCTATTTATAAGCATCCCAGCAGCTCAGTCGATAGTCATAAATTGCTCAAACTATTCGTTATAAAATTTTTCGTATTCATAAAGCCTTTCTATAATTTTAGCAATGGATCACTTCGTCTGAGTCAGTACTTCCTTAGAAAGGTCACTAAGCTAGAGGCTAGGCTAGACAAATAGAATATTCCTCCTGAAGACAACAAACGTTTCTTTTTTTCTGCAAGGAAGGTTTGCGGTGTTGCTGTAAAGACTGAAAAAGATATTCCTATATTCTTCTACATTCATAAATACCCCAAACAGGATAAGGTTAATTATGTCAGTTTTATGACGTATATTTGCTGAGTTTATTTACTTATTTATTCCACAAAATTCCACGAGCGACATTACAGGAGGGGTTGACAAACAAGCAGGCATTAACATGAATATAGATGATATTTGATAGTTCTTTTAAAATTACTGAAGTTGATGATGGTAGCCACTTGGTATGGAAAGTCATCCGTATCGACTGCTTTGAGGAAAAAGGACTGATAATATCTTTTGGTGCCGATTCGCACGTTGTATAATGCATTGAGGTGACTGTCACGGGAAATCCTTCCACTGGAAACTGGAAATCCTTCCAGTTGTTCTGGACAAAATAAATTCAATTCATTTCAATTTAAGTCAGCGTATGATAGGTGCAGCTGCGGGATTAGCTAAGTACGAGAAAATTTATGATATAAGGAAATACGGGCGATTCTGCGTCGACAGGCAAATGTAGGAAGGTGAAGTTGAATATTTACGCAGAAATACTCGGTTAATACCAATAGTCAGTACAAATGAATCTCGCAGCGCGGTTCCGGAGAAATTCTATTGAGGCATTGAAGCAACCAAAGTGAGGATTATATGCAGTGCACGCATTTCGACAGTACAAATGTCAAGTAAGCACACCGTTTTATGGAACGGGGAGCTCAGTAAGATTACGGCGCAAGTACCCTAAAACAAGCTGATTTAGTTCAATGGTGAACGTGATGCGACAAGGTTAGATCATTACGTAAATGAATGCCGAGATATTCGTAGAAGTCTACAGAATTAATTGGGATATTGTTAATGACATAATTAGCATTCTGGCGGTTGCGCCGCAGGTGGAAAGGAAGAAGGAAGGTTTTATCAGGGTTTGATGACATAAGCCAGGTGTTACACCACTCTTGGACTGGCACAATATTTCTTGAAGGCTGGTGAAGTCGGCTTGGTTAGCTACTGCTCCGTATATGACACAGTCTTCCGCAAATGGCGGAACGATAGAACAGATTTCAGAGGGAAAGCAGAGGGGACCTACCTGCCGCGTAAAACGGCTGCTATAGGCGCACATAATACGAGGCCAAAGTCTGTTTTAAAAACAGGACTCTTCGGATTCTTGATAACGCTTACCGCGCTGCTTTCTCTATATTGCGATGGTATTAGCCCGTTGACGTCAAATAGCGCGGCGCGAGAAATAGGTGAACCCATCGTGGCCGGCGCAAGATTCACGTCACCAGGTGCAGTTGCACGAATCCGTGAGGGGTGCCGCCGCATGTACCTCGCTTTTATCAAATTTTTTTGCTTATGAAAGCTCTGTTTCTGTAAAATCGCCTATTTTTTATGATGTGATGCCAACCAATCAGTGTACATTTTAAGTCCCTTTAAAACCGCATTCAAGCACCACCTTCTACCGCGTCCCACATTCCTGTGACGCATCCATGCTCGAAAAACAGTATTTGTTTGCGCGCACTGTTTCTCCTCACCGCAACAGCTTCTCCGTCTACATCAGGAAGCCCTTGTAAATCGCGTGAGAGTTTTCCCAGCGTGATAGCGCCAAGATAAGCGTTTCTTTTAAAAATCTCACTTTTTCTCACTTCAAGCGGTACAGAAGCTGCTATATTCATCACCAATATGCGACATGCGAGACTAGTTGGAGGCCTGACAGAAAAACGCCTCTACAGTTTTCGCTAACGATATTGGTTGTCTAAGTGGTACGTCGTCTGCTATGTGTAATTTCTTCATACTGATAAAACGCTTTCGACTGTGCTCAATTTTTATCTTGTTTGTGATTTGCCAAATGCATCTGCCGCCACTCGATAGTGGCCTCAATTTCGAGACATCCCCGCCAGGGGTGTCCAGTCTGCAAATCCCGCAATACTGAGGTCGCTATCCGCACCTGCTCTGGGTCTGCACAGCGCTGAAGCAGACGAGAGTCCGGCACCTGTCGGTAGCGGATCTCTCGCCGAGCAATACTTCCTCATATACCGCTTGGATGCAGAGACCGCATCATTGCTCAGTCCT
Source organism: Amblyomma americanum (assembly GCF_052857255.1). Classification (NCBI taxonomy): domain Eukaryota; kingdom Metazoa; phylum Arthropoda; class Arachnida; order Ixodida; family Ixodidae; genus Amblyomma; species Amblyomma americanum. The sequence goes on from NC_135503.1 coordinate 134,926,554, forward strand.
TGGCTTCATTTGATCGGCCTAACGTTTTCACTTATTTACCCATCCTTTTCCTTCAAACCGTCCTTCCATACACCATTCATGCCCTGAGGAAATAAATATCGCTTAAACAAAAGAAATGTTTCTGGCGTGTCCTCGGCTTCTATTGTTTCAAGTTAAGCATAAGGTTCCAAGAATCAGCGTAAGGAAGTGCGCAGGCAGGTCAACATTGTTGACGTTGTGGTTGAAATGGTTGAAACGCGCGAATTTAAGCATCGGTTGAAGCATTGCACGTTATCATCGTTGCTTCGTTTTTAAGCGGAAGAAGACTCGCATCGTCGTCAGCGGTTGTATTCAATAGCTCATTAGTGTGGCTGCTGCGCCTTTTCCACTGATGTTTAAAGCGTTGCACTAAAAAAAAACTAGCGCTGCGGGACGGCGCACTTTCGTTCGCACCGCAGTTAGTTGCTGCATGCACTACACTTAAACAACACGCGAGCCGCGGCCAAATGCGTCACCTTTACTAAACTCTGAGAAGCTGAATCTCCGTCATCGCTACACGGTTCGGACCGGTTTACAGTGTCGGTTCTTGCTGGCTCAGCTTCAGCTAGCGGCAGACATAGCACAGAAAAGAAGCGTGCTCGAAGAAGACGGAGCGGCTTTCTAGAAAAACAAGCAGCTGCTGCTTGCCACCCCTACAACTAAATCAGGCGGCTTGGAAGTGTTTTCAACACGCACTTGCTGATGTTAACTTTGAAATGAGTCATTCGTCATGTTGAAGTACCTATCGAATGCACTTGCATACCATGGACTTCGAGGGCAAGCAAGTTTTAAAAAATGGTAGGGTATTGAGGTATTTAAACCGATTGTTTATACTGATTGGTTTAAGGTTTTTCTTTGACGGGCGTCGGCGCGTGGGGCGATGATATTAGTCTCAGGTTAGGCTGATCTGATCTGTTCGCCCCGGAGATGGAAGTTGATGAAAACGACGATGTACAATGCACAGCGTTGGGTATATGCCATCGCTTTTGAAGCAACAACCACAGCCACAATGACTGTGTTGCAGTTTAACATGAGGCGTGACGGGCTTTGGCGATAGCATGTTGCTCTGGTGCGATGGCAAGCGAAGCTTATCTGTTCGCGCCGCCGCGGGTTGGAATCCCAGTTGCGGCAGTATTTATTTTTTTATTTACTTATTCAAGATGAAGGGTTTCAGCGATGACCCGGTTTTTGCAGCTGTGTTCGAGAAGTAGAGCTCTCGCTCTAAAAACAAATCTACTCCTCCTCAGTTTCAGTAGTTTGTATTACATCAAAAAGATGCATCACCGCGCATACTTGAGGGTGTGATGCCACATTAGTGGAAGCGAGGGCACGGCACACCGAGAATACTGCGTGGTCAAGAAGACTTTGCTAGAGTTTCTAAATATAATCCAACATATGTAAATGTCAACAACTTGACACGTAACGATATTAGTTAGGAGAGAGATCTTGTCGCACATTTATCTCTGAATTCAGTGACCGACACAGCTGCAGCGGTTCGAGGTTGGTAGCTATGGCGCTCTGTGCGCCTACGGTCACGGCCAGTGCATTCTTGAAAGTTCTTCGTTGCGGCTGGAGTCCACGCTTGATTAACACCGACGTATGCCGGCTGATGATACTTGCCTCGCGTATTTAGTCGTGCCCTGAACTACGCATCAGTCTATTCACGCTGCGCCGACAATGCGCTACCGGCGAGCCACTGAAGAATGCACAAATTTTTTCTAATCTGCGCGAAGCTCTGAGTGAACATTAACTGCAGTGAGACGTATCGTGCGGCAGCGCGCCAACCGGTTTACAGCTTTCGTTTTCTAAGCTGTACAGGTTCAGCTATACAGGAGACCTTTATTTCCAAATTACGTTTTGATAACACAGCGTAATTTGGAAACAAATGTCACCTGTATAGATTAACCTGTACAGCTTAGAAAACGAAGGCTGTAAACGGATTGTCGCGCTGCCGCACGATACCTCGCACTGCCGTTAGTGTTCACTCAGAGCGTCGCGCAGATTAGAAAAAAAAATATTCAACTTGAAGGTGGAACGTACGTTGTTCCAGTGCGCACTGTAACATGTTCGCTGAGTGGATTACAAAGCCGAAGTTTATGGCGCAACTTATAAACAACACAGCCACAACCTACACAAGGAACACAGCCGTCTCTTAACACGTGTCTACCCAACCCCGGGCAACGGCTTCGTTTTCTCGACATAACTTAAGATGATGATGCAGTTTTTATGGCGCAAGGGCATCTGCGGCCAAAGAGTGCCATGGCATAAGATTTCTTCTTCTACTTAAGGTGGACTCCAAGACCCAGTTCTGCAAGCATTTCACCCTAAAGAAGCCCAGCACCAGGCATGGATGTATTGTATCCATTGTATCAACGATGTGTAGCCAAAAGCACTAGGAATCGAGCCCCTCACCTCCCGCATGTGAGGCGGATGCTCAAATGACTAGGCCACAGCTGCGGTTCCACCTAACTAGCATGCCGCCTCTAGTTATCGGCGCGTGCTAGAGAAAACGCTGAGCATTTCATGCATCGTTTATTCGCTGCCATAATAATCCATTTCTGTATACCATTTGGATTACGCATGACACGAGTCCAGTTGTTTTTTTGTGGCAAAGCCCTGAGTTCTCAAAGGTTGCTTACGCCATTAGAGAACTCATAACAAATAAGGCGAAGGTACGGAATTTTTTTGTCCATATTGACGCACTCCCCTGCTCTCTGACGGCAACATTGACTTCTGTCATGGCATGCGTTGCTGTTATAGCCAATGTAATCGAATGACTTCATTAGTATGAGTTATGGTGTTTGATTCCATCACAGCGAGTACTTCAGGGAAGCGATAAATAAGTCGCTGACGTGTTTAGTTATTGGGCCTTATTATTTCAATGAAATCTATGAAGATGTGCCGAAATTTAGAGTAGTGTCGACACAGCTGTATCGAGGGCCGCGATAATCACGCATATTAGTGACATGCAAACCAACCTTGTATTCCACCAAGGGCATAGGGTGACCGGCGTCGGCAATGCCGACCGTGTTCGGTGCCGTCACGCAGGCGTACCCGACGAGTTCTGAGAGGCCATAACCATTCCGCAGACTCCTGAGTCGGAATACCTGGGCCAGAGCAAGTGAACATAGTTATTTCCGTAGAATACCTAAATACAAAAATCTGATGTGGCATTCCCGTAATATGATTCAATGCATAGTACTTAAGCTTTAAAGGGTCCGCGTTATCACTGTGGTAGTGTTCTTCTGTAACGGGTCAGGCGACAATGTCACATGATGAAGCCCTTCCGTTGCCGTAATTACGATGTCTGGGAGGAAGGGTCTGAGTAAAAAGGCTGAAGTGGAAAAAAGTCCTTGACAGTCGAATGGTGAAAACAGCCGACCGTGTAACATGGACCTGCTAGTTCTCTTCACGTGAACAGCAACCGATCGCCCGCTCCAAGCGCAACAACAAGGCTCCTAGGGGGCCCATAGGCGCACTCACGACAGTTTGAGAAAGTCCAAGTAAAATATGGGATATGTGGCCTGAGACAGTGTGCAAGGGGCAGCTTCAACTGCACAGATACCAGGTTTGGTTGCAAGATTTATTTAATAATTGCGCGTCCCAAAGTAAAAACAAGCGAACAATAAACAAAGTGATTTCTGGCAATTTTTTAGTTTCACACGAAATGAGTTTGTAAGACCGCTTGAACACGCAAAAGTACGCCCTGGTGGTACTATAAGCTACAAACTCTGGGTGGTGCAAAATTATATTTAATGAGGAGAGGCTAACAACAGTGGTCATTCGACACCTGCGCATTCATATTAAACAATTTATAGTTAAAATGGGGTATACAACGTTTTTCTCAATTCTGAAAATCTGAAATTGTATCCCAGTGTAAAATTTTGATGTTTATTTCCGGTGTTTTTTCATGTAAATAATGCGCCATACATCTTCAGTTCAAGAATAATTGCAGCGTCATGTGTGGATGAAGAACGAACTTGGTGTCAACGGTGCCTGTTTTGTTAGACTTATTCAACTGTTTTATCCGCCCGAACTGTTCATACATCAAAGCAGTAAAATTGTACTTTCTGCTCCTACAGGAAAAAAAGAATTTCCAGAGAGAAATCACTGCAGCGGAGTGATGTGCTACGCGCCTTTGTGACGTCGCATGCTGGTGTCCACTCTAAACAGATTCAACTTTCTCGTTCCTTGTCTTCTTTCACTTCCAGGACGTTGAGGCTCTTCGCGAAAGAATTACTCCTAAGTACTTGCGTGAAAGGTATTTTGATATTAGTACACCGAAAATGATTTAGCATAGGACTCATAGATTTTCCCCTCCAGCATACTTAAACGGGTGGTGAAAACAAGTCTGCAATAAACTTCAACCTCCGCAGGCATTTCACCGTTTATCTATCCCTACCGTTAGAGAAATTTTTACGTTTTAAGATTTTCCGGTAAATATATTGGTACCAAACATTTGAGCTTTGAAATTTATTATAATACATGAAAGCGACGTTATATAAACAACTTTTCTTAAATTCAATGTAGGTTTGTTAAAGTATTTGTCTTTTAATGAAATTTCGTTTACCTAACGAGGCTTCCTAGACTGGCAACAAAAGTTGAAAGATATGTTTACATCAAACAGTTTGAAAAATATAAAGAAATAAACTTTTGAAAATAAAAAAGTCTGCCCACCCGATAGCGAATATGTCTGAAAAAATACCTCTTCGATCTTATTCAGTTTCCGGAAAAAAAGCAATCATTTTAGGCCCTATTTTGGGGCACACCATTGGACGTAATAGTTGGAGGAACTCTTCGCACCGCAGGTGGTATGAAATAAAACATAATTAATGTGAAAACATAATAGACAAATGACGTTCGTAACGTGAATAACATTTTCAAAACAGCGGCAGAATCGAGCAACTCTCAACTTCGTTCCCGATTGATTGAACCAGCTCCCTTCATTTCTTATCGCCTTAACCAGAGACAGAAGGTGACAGTACCCCATTGTAATACACTCACTTATGCGCATTCATATTTTCCGCAGACCTGTAAAGAATAGAATTCTCTACCTGCATTATTAACAAGTATCTTTGATTCCCCGCTATTTCAAAACGTCCAGTCCAATTTGATTACCTTATTGCCGCGTTTGTACTTTGCTCCCTGAGATTTATTGTGTTGTTTTGGTTCACCACCTATTGTCATTTCTACTGTTCCTTAAAAATTTTCTATACTGCTCTACGAAGATTCCTAACGTACTTTCTTGACCTCCATTTTTTGTTGTTGTTGCTATTGTATGCAATGTGCTTTGTCATTCTTTTATTGTTGTAAAATGCGCTTGCCATCTGAAATCTACTGTGTACCCTGAGAGAATTACAAACAAACAAATAAATAAATAAATAAGTAGGCCGTATATTGTAGTTTTTATGTAGCGATATCTTTAGAGACGCTGCCGTTCCTTTCAACTCTCCTGTAATGCGACGTTTACTAGGTTCCGAAGCCTTAATCAAGCTGTTCCTACAGATTTTATCCACGGTTTCCTTCCTTGAAAAAATAAAAATAAGCTGAAACGGACTCACCACCCCAAAAAGAATTAAGCGATGCGCTGCCACTGGTGTCCTAGGCTGGTTCCCTGGGCCTCATTTGGCCTCTAAACTAAAATCGGATGATGAGGCCGTTTCCTCAGTGTCGCTGCTACCTAGAGAGTCGACAAAAACAGCTGTGCACGCAGCCGAATGAGCAAATTTTCTGCGTTTCAGAGCGCGTGCTACGCTACCTGAGGCGGTCATACTTAACTTCTCAGCTCGCCCACACGCGAAAAAGAAATAAGCAGTAGCTTCATAGCGTCCACAAAGATGGAGCACCATGCTCATGAACGGTGTTAAAGTCTTTGACCTTTGCGTTCCCACCAATCATTACCTGGCTAATATTGGACAATGGGTGGAGTAGAGAAAAAGTTAAATACCCGACGATTATCTGCACGCCAAATTTATGTGGCCCTACTGAAGTGTATAATCTCTACTTCGGCGATATATATCGTGAAAGAGAGGCATCTTACATGCCATGAGTGCAGTCATTTCTGTTCTTATATATATTTCATAATATTTTATTACTTAAAGTTTCAACGTTCCTAATAATAAAATCTGCACTCTCATATAATCACAGACCACTCTGCTGAGCGAGATACCTGTCAAACCGTTTATTTACACGCGCACTATCTCCGGCACGTAAATACTTACACAAATTGCTTATGACTACAGAGTTTGCTTTAGAGTAGTGCAGTTGTGTTGTTACGGCAAACACAAGACTTCAAATCACCAGACATGGAAGATGACTTTCCCCCTTGACAATTTTTCGAGCCACAAGGTTGTGTCACTACTTAAGCATGCGCCCCAAAGGGAAGCCTTATGGCCTGGAAGCCTTTGACTGAGGCACTACATACTGAGTCTAGCTCACTGCAGCGGCATAAGGTGCTATGCGCCAACAGCTGCACTTTAATGAGCAGACGTCATTTAACAGCAAGTAAATCATACCACATACATAAGCAAACATCTTGCTACTCGTGGACGCATTCTACGTTAGATATTTGCTCAGCAATGCTAGAAATATTTGAACGCAAGCGTAACAGGGAGTGGAAGAAAGTTAGCGGGGCGGACGAGGTAAAGAAGTTGGCGGGAATGTAGTGGCCGGGGCTGGCACAGGAAAAAGGTTAATTGAAGAGGTGTGGGAGAGGCCTTTGTCCTGCAGTGGACGCAGTCAGGTTCATAATGATGGTGATGATGCTTGAAAGTGAATAGTTCGTAAGACAACATCCTGCACAGAAATCTCATCTGCACTCTCGATCATACCTGCAGAATCTTCTTGTACAGCTCTTCGGGTGTGGATGTTCCGCACGTCAGGATGCGCTTCACGGATGGAACGTCGCCTTCTTTCAAATCAAAGGCCAGTTTCCGGAACGCCGTTGGGAAAGCTGCGAGCGACGTGACCTGAAAGGAGCCCTTAGTTATTTAAAAAAGGGTTTTTATTCCCCTCGGGGCATTGTTTTTGTTTCTCAGCCTTGCCTAGCATTTAAATCGGAATCTACGCCATCAGTTTATTCAAAACCACGTGTTCATTGCTCTGTCAGCAGGCCATAGCTTCCGATACCGTGAACTACATATGGCGGAAACGCTTCTTGTACTACTGCTTTGCGAAAAAGACGGTAACTAATCTATCAGTAAACAACTGAACAAATTAAAAACGCTACAGGTGCTAATAATGTAGGTACCACACGAATTTTTTGCAAAGACCACATTACCAACACGGCAGTTCAATGAGCAAATGAATGAAGAAATAACCTGAGTGTCGGGTTGGAACAATGGTATTATGGGAGAGGTGTAATTGGGCCCGGAATGCTGTTTGTCGTTTCTAAAAGCGCGCTACTAAGCAACACTGAAACAGCGGTAAAAAAAAAACAGAGCAAGGAAGCAGGTCGCTGTGTAATTGTGGTCCATATTTTTGCTCCCCTTCAGTGTTTTTTCTAGCAACGTGTTATAGGAAATGGGTCACTTAACCCAATTGTTCAAAAATACCACTCGAAAACGTAGTCCCGATCCAAAAACTGGTCCAAAGAATACCGTTTCCAATTACAGACCGATTTCTCTCACAAGTGTAATATACTGAAACGATGGACTACATACTGTACAGCGCTGAAATAAAACTGTTACATAACAATAATTTTTTTACCGAATCCTAGCATAGTTTTAGGTCTCGCCGTTAATGACTCTTCATGACACGACTCATGATATGACACGTTCATGACATCACTCTTAGAATTCAGTCACAATCTTTTTTTTTTCATCTGACCTTGGTGTAGAGATTGACTGCATATTTATAGACTTTCAAAAAGCTTTTGACTCTGCTTCCTGTGTTTTGTTAATGCATAAATTATCTTTTCTGTGTCTTCCCCGTTTGCTAATTAGTTACATTCAGCGTTTTCTGCTGGATCGCATGCAGCGCATTGTAATTAAAGGTACACAAACCGATTATGTTGCCGTTACTTCAGGAGTCCCGGCAAGGGTCTGTTTTAGGGCCTCTGCTCTTTCAGGTGTACATTATTGTTTTTTTTTATGATCTCTCATACAAAATACGTCTTTATGCTGATGATTGGGTCATCTAGAACTGCATTAAGTGCTTCTGTGACCATGACTATCTACAACAAAATTGGAACTGCATAAAACGCTGCTGTGTTGAGTGGCGAATGTCTCTGAATCTCTCTAAGTGTCAGTCTGTCTCTTTTACACGTATACGCCATCCATACTTGTTTATTTTTATTATTATTATTTATTTATAAGTACCTCAAAGGCCCCATTGAAGGGGTGTTACATTAGGGGGTGGACTATTCAGCAGTACATTTCTTCGATGGACGATCTGAATCACGACGAGTCGATCTGATCCACGATGGCGTTTGGCAGGTCATTCCACTCCCTTGCTGTATGAACAAAAAATGATGACAGATGCGCAGAAGTGCGGGCAGGGGGAGGGTAGACGGCCTTCCCGTGGTTATACATTATATATACTATACGGCTGTTGCGAGTCAGCGAGTAGAAATACCTTCCGGTTTATTTTTCATCTAAACTAACTTCTGCTAAACATGCTGATATCAGCAAGAGCTCGCAAAATGCTGAATTTTATCGAAGGCAATTCCAGAAAAGCACCTCTTAAAATTAGAGAGCTCCTTTACTGACGTAAGTTCCGCATATGATTATGCCTGTGTGGTTTGGGATCCACAACCTAAAGTTCTTTCCGACATGCTTGAAAGGGTGCAAAAACGTGCAGCTCAATTTGTTTCCAATACTTAACTTTATGGCTAGCGTTACATCACTTAAGGTTGGATTCGAATAGAAACTATTAAGCAGGCGCAGAAAAAAACAGGTGGTTGAAAATGCCCTCAAGAATGCATTTCAGAATAGTTAAAGTAGAGAAACTTTCTATTTGCCTCCTCATTTTACTTCCGTGAGGCGTGATCGTCAGTTGAAAATAAGGTACTTTAGCTGTTGGTCGAATGAATTTTAATATTAATTTTTTTCCACGCACCAACAGGGAATGGAATCAGCTACCACAGAAAATTACTAAATGGCACAGTGACATGCTGTCTCGGGCTCCGTTCTTGCTTATGTAGAAGCTAGCGCGGTGGCTTTTTTTTGTTGTCTGCCGTTCATAAATTTGCTGTTCGGTCCCATTTTTCTTTTTTCATTGCTATGCCATTACTTGTCTTTCTTTCCGTACTTCGGCTTCATGCAAACAAGATGTATTCTTTCCTCCTGCAATATTGCCTTCGGGCACTGCAGGTATTCTAAATAAATAAATAAACAAATAAATGAATATGTAGTTTAGTTTAGTTAGTTTAGTTTATGGAGGTTTAACGTCCCAAAGCGACTAAGGCTATGAAAGACGCCGTAGTGAAGGGCTCCGGGAATTTCGACCTCCTCGAGTTCTTTAACGTGCACTGACATCGCACAGTACACGTGCCTCTAGAATTTCGCCTCCATCTAAACTGGACCGCCGCGGCCGGGATTGAACCCGCGTCTTTCGGGCCAGCAGCAGAGCGCCATTACCACTCAGCCACGGCGGCGGCTTTAAATAAATAAATAAATAAATAAATCTCTTCCTAAACTTGAATAACAGTTAATGAAAATGACGTCATTCCATCGAGATGGCTTCCAAAGAAACAGCGGTTTTCGCCTGTTAAAGTTAGGTCGCCGTGGTTGTTTGGTGGCGATCGTCTGCTGACCCGAAAGAAGCGGGTTTGATCTCAGCCGCGGCGGTCGCATTTCGATGCAGGCGAAACGCTAGCGCCCGTGTACTGTGCGATGTCAGTGTACGTTAAAGAACCCCAGGTGGTCGAAATTTCCGGAGTCCGTCAATACGGCGTCCCTCATAGCCTGAGTCGCTGCGGGACGTTAAACTCCTATAAACCATAAACCAATCTTAGTTACATTCTGCTCGAGATGCTGCCAAACAATGTTCGAATATTTACACTGCACACAAACATGGTGCAAAAATATGAGCCGGCCGCTTTTGTACTCTATTGCCCCATCCATGCTTTACAGTTTCTGAATGAAAAATTTGTTCTCCGCATCTCATTTCACTAATCTGCGGTCTCAGCTTTACGTTAAGGGTGGTCTATTGAATAAGTTCTGCGTACTAAGGCTCTAAATTCCCTTAACATGTATTGTTACTGACCCGAAGATAATCAATATCATTCGTTTAAAAATATGAGACAGTGTACTCTCCACAAACGCATTGCGCAGAAAGGTTGATGGCACGTTCTACACCACCACCATAGCAACCGCCACGTCTGGAAACTGTGGTTTTTGAGCGGACGAAGTGCCAATGAAAACAGAATTCAAGCGACCGCGTTATTTCATCAGTTTCGGGAATCATGTCACGCCCTTGGCTAAAAACATAAATAATAAAATAACACGTTTGGCAACTGCTTCGTTCCTACTGCAGACAGAAACTGCTTGCTCACCCGCGTCGGCTCACCAATTAAAAAACAACAAATTGCGACAGCTGTTGTTACACCTGCCCCTTTCCGGGCTGAGAGTCAGTGAGAACGCAGGCCTCTATTAAGCAATGCTTTGTTTAATTTCATTTACATTAGCCTTAACGGCAACATTTACGAAAGAAACTACAGGTAGGAAAGCAAACGGCCAAATACAAAAGGCCGATCTGGTAGCACCGCTGCCTCTAGATATATCGTCCTGCCGCTGCATGCAGTCGGTGTCAACAACACAGATCACGCGGCTCCTCATCGCCGCACTACATTCGACCAGTTTGCCCCTACTGAATTACGTCCGATAAAGGTCGTGAAGCGTGTAAAACGTATTGCCCTGGTCCGCCAGTGCGATATAAGCGCGGAAACCATGGAAACCATGAGAGTGTTTTTGCAGCCACCAGCATGGCTTCTTTCCACTGGGGCCAGGGACGAAAATGTCAAAGGACAAAATATAAATGGTTGGTTAATCAATACGGCTCGCGCCGTCCTTATCGATTTGCTGCCTGTGGTGCCTCCCGGGGGAACGAACAGAGAAGATAAGGCCCGCACTATATGTCCCCTCGCACCCCTCCCCCTCCCCATCCCCCGTTTCTCTTTTCTTGCGCTGGCATGGGCCGGTCGGCTCGCTGCTCGTCAATCGAATTCTTAAATCTTTCTTGAAGGGGGCATCAAGACCTCTCGAAATACTATAGTAGTGCGTTGGTTGCTTGATCGGTCGGCCGGTCGATAGGCTTGTGCAGTTCAACGTACTACCGGCTTTGAGGGACGTCGTAGTGGAGGTCTCCGAGCAATTACGACAACCTATGGATCTTTAACTTAAACTGACATCAAGGAGGACACGGGTCTCGAGCATTTGAGTTCTGTCGAAGTGCGACCACCGGCGCCTTGATTGAACCCGCGTCTTTCGGGTCAGCAGCTGAGCACTAGTACGGCAATTGAAGATACACCTTTGTAGCTGATAGTATAGCAGCGCTTGACAGCAAGCCTTTGGGTACATGCAAAATGGCCTTTTGGCAGCAGTCCATGGAGGCCTCTCCTGGTTGGCCAAAAGAGTGCAAGGGGGCGGGGGGGGGGGGGGGGGGCACAACCTACTGGACTTTTCAAGTTCGGAAATAGGAGAGCTCGCGATAGGCCAGCGGCCATTAAATCATCCATTGTATGAGGATTACAACAACAACAATAATAACATCATCTCCTTGCCATCGTTCTTCACGTCTCAATCTTTGGCTGGCCGCCACGTAACATTTGGTGGAGCTTGCAGAGTACCACCCGCCTTTCATCCTCCTTGTCATAGCGTTTCGGAGCCCTGTGTCTGCATACTTCCGTCGGCTGCGGGTTCCTGCATGGTCTGCGTCCCCCGCTTGCCGTTGCCTGCCAGACCCAAATCGACCTCACCGTTGCTCCCCTCCCAGTCGGCCGTTCAGACCACCCTGAAACGACAAACTTGAACCGACGCAATCACTCGACGTAACGACATCACCGATTCGACACGCCGCTCTCGTGTGAAGACACCGTGCCGCTGCCCATGCCGTTCGGTGCGTCCAAGTGCTGTCTTTTTATTGTAGTTCACATGAAAGACCTTGGCTCCTGGTCATTTTTCTTACCCGCAACTTTTACTTATTTTAAAATTGCAGTTTGGGGTTTGAGCATCTTAAGCAGTAAAAGCATGCAAGAGAATGCCAATAATATAACGCGAACATAACCGGACGCAAGCCTATATTAGAGAAGGGTTATTTAAAATGTGATGCCGAAAGCTGTCTTTGTCAGTCCACTTCAGAGCGAGCCAATAACAGATAGCTTTCGGGGCTGTTCGCCACTGAGCCGCTCTGTTTTTAGATAAGAATATCTATAAAACCAAAGAGTTCGAAGCCCTGTATCTTTAACAGATTTCAGTTAGGTACGCCCGAGAAAACGTACTCAGTTGTCGCGCAATCTGGACCACGTAGAAGTATTGCCTAGCGGGTAAAATTCGAATGTATTGTTTTGTTGGATGAACAAAACGTGGATCCTAAAGCGCCGCTCTGCCGAAAACTTAGGAAGAGGTACCTGGTGCTTGTTGACAATTTGCACGAACTCGGGGGCGGAGAGGCCTCCTCTTGACGGCACAACCCTGGCACCCGAGCAGAGTGCGGATGCCAGCAGCACGAAGCCCGCAGCATGCGTCACTGGGTTCCAGCCCAGGTACACATCTCCTTCGTAGAACATGTCCACGGCCCTGATGAAACAGAATGCGGTACACTGTAATGAATGAGCTTGGCAGATGACGGAGAAAATCGGAAAGGCGCTCAGCTTGAATGACCGCAACGAAGATACTCTGGTTTTCTTTCAGCGTAAACATTATGCGATAAAGACCGTGCAAAGAAGAATGCATACACATTCAGAAATGCAATGAATGAATCGAAGCGTAAATGTCAAATAAAAACACAAAAGATCCGGAAAACGCGCAATAGAGAAAACTTAAACAGCACAGATATCGCTTCTTCTTTAAAGCACTGCTCAGTCGCTGTCGATCCTAATAAATCTGCATGGAAAAATGTGTATCAGGATACCCAATACCAAGCCAGGGGTATATTACGACTGTATCCGGTTGTTTAATGCGTGCGAAAGCGTCAATAAGCAGAAGTTTTAACCTTCAACAACCATTAAAATGTGGCCGGCGCAATCAGCTGCGAATCTGTGCACTCCTGCACATGAACAGAACACCACAGTCCAATCGTGTAGTATTTTACATGAAATAGTTAGCTCAAAACACCGGATGTTGTTCCATATTCGATTTCTTGGGCTCTTTAACGGGCACCAACTTCGCGCAGCATGCATACGTTTCTTGCATTTCGACTCCTTACAAACGCGGCTGCCGCGGCAGGAATTTGAACACGCGTCCTCAGATCGAAATCACGGCTGTGACGGCCGGGTTTCCACGGAAAAGGTATGAAGAAGACCTCCTTGCACTGTGCAGTGTATGTGTTCGTAAAGAACCGCAGGCGGCGGAAAATAATCCGAGCGCAACCACTGCGACGATTCTTTCTCTCTTGCTGCTTTCACTCCTGTGTTCATCCGTTCGCTCACGGCCTCATTCAGATGCCCACGGAGAGTGAGGTAGTTACAGCGTATTTCTATCATTTTGATTTTATATTAGTTAGCGGGGCTTTGATCGGATTATTGTTAAAAAATGAATTTTACGTCTACATCTTCACTTCCTGCTCTCAGTGCATTCTTTTTCTTCTGTCTGTCCGACCACGCAAAGTCATGAAAACGAAATATACCAGAAAGAATTTAAAGTCTCACCGGGATCAAAACCTGCCCCCATAGGTGCGCAAGCAGAAGCTCGCGTGATGGTCCGAACAGATCAGCTGTCGCAGTAAAGCCCGAAGGTACGATCCTAGGAAACATTTCTAATTTTCCAAAAATACTTCTCTGCGTTCGCCACTAGTGGGCGGTTGCTTTACGGCAAAAAACTAGCGCGCAGAAACGACGAAGTCAAGAACGAGGCGGACGCAGGCGCTTCAACGGTTTATTGGTCGATGAATCTTTTTTCATAATCGTAGCCTGAATACTAGGCCAGAGCAATGCTTTCAGTTGCGGCCGAGCATGCGTATGTTCTACAGGTGACAACACTTCTGCTGGCCTCGCAGCAAAGTCGTTCACTATGCCGATAAAACAAGTCGCTTCTGCAGTTCGACGCATGCGCACGCTTCTCAGCATACGCTCCAAAGAGGCAGCACTTCGAATTTATCCACGCCGAACTTTGCTTGAAGATTTCTCATGGCGCGCGACGCAAACTCGTCCTAGAAGAAGACGATGGTCGATTCTCTGCGGACGTAGCGCAATCAGCTTGAACCTGGCCAATCCCCCACCGTGGGTATGTGCCATCGTATTTGAGGCAAAAACAGCAGCTGAAGCTACGATCTGCGTCACGCAGATAAGCTAAGTCGATGCCTTCGACATCGGCCGAAGCTTCCACTGATCCCACGTTCCACGTAATGGAACGTGATTGCTTTGTAGAGCTTCGCTCACTGACCAGCAGCGAGGCAGAAGCAACTTTGCAGGCGACGAAACACCGCGCAGCACCTATGGAAGGGTCGTCAGGCTAGAGCTAGTGCATAGGTTCCGAGAGTTTCGCCTTTTGATATCTTTGCACCGCTCGCGCCTCCGTTTGCCAAACGTGATCACATGGTTGAAAAAGCATGGAAGCATTACGGACAAGCCAACTTGTCCACATCGTGTAGGGCTAGAGTGCCGTTGACACTCCATTGCTACACTTATTTACTCTTCTCGTGCTTTCGGCATTTCTTTTCATTTGAATGCACATTTTCATTGAAAAAGATGTTTGGTGATAAAAAATAAATGCATGCTTTTGTGACATTTGTTCGCGAATTCTTAAAATGAAAACACTTTTGAATTGTGGCATTTACAAAATTTGGCGCCATCATTACATGTGGCCTGTATAGTAACTCATTGAGGTAGGTCTTGATGCTCCCAATGCATTACTAGCAAGGTGTGTCATTCGCTGCAATAGTGCTTTGGTTAGAATAGAGCAAGTTTGGCAGCCAAAAACAATTAGATTGGGTCTGTACTCGCTCTTGCCTGTCTTCCGCATTCAAGAGCTGCGGTTTCATAGCTGGGTTGTTTGGGGAAAGTTATATGGCAGACCTACGAGCTACTCTGGGAATTTGCACAGCAACTCTAGTGAAGGCGTAGCTCGAGTAAGGCTGCCAATGTTTCTGAATGTCACATATGTTTCCGAGGTGCATGTAATCTACCCGAAAACCGCAACATTTATGAATTGCCGGGCATAAGATTGTATCTTTAAATGGAATGGAAAGAAGAAACCTCAAAACGAAAAGATAAATTGAAAGATACTAAAAAAGTTGTTGAGAAACAGTGCTGCAAAACACGTTTGCTTACTTTCAATCAGCAGATTACCACTTATGAGAATCGCTGCAGAGAAAAAAAGTCTTGAAGCGCAAGTGCGCAATTGTGTACGGGGCATACACGCAGATCTTATTAGGTGTGCTACGCGTATACGAGTGGTCTCTTTCAGGCGGATTTAAGTGCAATAAACTCAACCCAATAAGGATGCCAATTTAAGCCAATGAGAACGCGCAACAGATATTGATTACTACCACGTCTTCCGCCACATTCTTTAGGGAAAATCTGGCCATAAGCAATACTATAGACTATTTTCAAATTTCTAGCTTCAATTGCATCTTCAAAACAGACTGTAACCTACAATTCACACGAGAACTTGTGGTATTTGTTGAAATTCTAACCTCTCTGGCACTTGGTATGTAATTCCGTACCAGCCTGTAAAGAAATATATAAAAAAAACGCGGTCGTCATGACCACCAGCCTGACTACCCCGCTGCAAGGCAAAGGCCTCTCCCATGTCTCACCAATTAACCCTGTCTTTTGCCAACTTCACCCACCCTATGCCTGAAAGCATCTTAATCTCATGTGCCGCCTACTGCTGCTACGGAAGCATGTAGCCGCGCACTGAGTTGAACATTTCTCGGCACAAACAAACGAGAGACACCTCTTTTTTCGTTCTTTATTTACGCGCTGTCTTCATTTGCCATGCGTTATAGTATGGGTACATTCAAGCATTTTCATTGTTTTTGTTCCGATGTCTCAACAACTGAGATGTCGGATCAATATTGTATTGCATTGTTTCAGCACAGGATGCCGCTTTAGCTTCTTAATCGTGCTCTTTTTCACCAAATAATATATAATTTCACGTTTATTCGATATTGCAGTGTGGGGCTCAAAAATATGGGACGAGGCTTCTCACTCTATATTCTGACACGTTTTGTAACTTGCCAGTCGCTATCATGCCCAGAAGTACTGGCTAAGCACATGTTTAGACGGAGAAGTTGTGTATGAACACATTGTTTGGATATATGCTAAGATTCCACTATAAAAATAAACATATCCTCTGATTTCCGCTCGGCATCATGCTTTCGCTATTATCGTTTTCGATATCGCCACAACGTTAACTATTGGTCTTTTATGGCTGTCCTAAATACTCGAAGCGAGCGATGAATAAACTTTAAAAGAAAGTGTTTTGGTGAGCATCTAGGAAGAATAGAGCATTAACTTCAATGTTCAGTAAAGCGGCAGACTCGGCTAGTTGGTTTTGGACATTAATAGAATGGCAGCGCACAAGCAAACACAGACAGGAAGAAGGGGACAAGCGCTTGTCTTTGCGCTGCTTTGCTGGATAAGAAACAAAGTGGGAATTTTTATCACTTCATCGCCATCTAAACACAACGGAAGGGTTGGGTAATTTGGTATAAGTTGCCGTTAAAGAGAACCGACCCAGATTGTTCAGGAATACGGTGAAAACTGTGGCGGTCCCGGTGGCCAACACGACTGCTCAGTATCTTTTCTACCTGTTTTCTTCGCAGATAATTGAAGCTGCAGCACCTGCTGATGAATGATGAATAAGGAAGAGTAAAGTACCTGTGCATGTCCGCTAGCACCAACTGCGCCATTGCCACTGCCGCGTGCTGACAGAAAGGAGTTGCAAGATAGACATATGAAAAGAAAGATCGAAAGAAAAGACACAGGTTGGGGCCACATTGTACGCCAAAGCGGCGACGGCAGCTGATTAAGAAACAGACAAGTCCTCCCACCCTCTCTCTGACTAAACTTGATGCCGAGCATTATCGTTCAAACCCTTGTGTTTCGATTTAATGCATGTCAGAATTGACACGCGGGTTGTACTTGTGAGGACAAACGATCTGGTGAGTATGTCAAGGTCCTTGTGACCCTTGTGTGACGCATATGCTATTGTTCTCTTAGTCGGCGTTCAAGCTTCGTAGAACTAATTGGATGTCATCTATCAAAGCATTCTGGGCACGATAGCTTCGTGAACGGCGTAATTTTGGTTTCTTGCAGTCTGCGGTAATATTGAGAGGGCGTGAGACATCTTTACAAGTGGGAGAAATTCACGCCCACCAAAACAAGATGTCAACAATTTGTCACTGCAGCGGACGCGCTTGCAGCGAGAAATGAAAAGAACGATGTAAAACCTGACAATTAAGTTTTCCATAGTCAATAGCTTTTTGTTCCCAGTTTTTTGGTTGGCGTGGCAGTAATCTGCCCTGATGAGGCAAGAACATCCGAGCTGGAATGCAGCCAATCTTGGCTGTTTCTTGAGCCAGAATTCTCTTGCGAATGCGCGCCCGCTATAAGTTTCACTATGTGGAGCTCTAGCATAGAGGAAAACATTCAACAGCGGAAGCACGGTGGTATAAGCAGGAAATACGTTGTTATTTTTTAATATCTTTACTGTTTCAAAATGTAACGTTTACCACCCGTAGTTAGTTATTATAGTAGGTTGACTATTACTGATGTTTGATTATGGAAGTAATACAAATTTCTTGCCCCGGCGAGGCAGAACAAAAGAAGGGAACATGCCCTCCTGACTAGGCCTTGCCATCAGAGGGCGCCGACAGTGCAGCAACAGTGGCGCGTCAGCATTCGCTCGCCGCACCAGTAGTTACACAAGAACAAGCAACAATATCCAGAATATTGTACTGTGACAAAATGTACATTTGAAAACATAATGACATTCCGCATTTCAGAATCGTAATTTCCTAAATAGAATGTAACAGAGCTGTGCTAAAAGGAAAGCAAAGTAAATAAAAAGTTGGCCAATAAAATTTAACGCAAACAGTGAAGGGCATGATCCGTTCAAGATGGGAGTAAGAAAAAAAAAGAAAATAAGATCGCAAGACTGGGCATTACAAAATCATGCAAACAGTGATATAAAATTCTAGCATTCGTGCTTAAATTTGCGAGCCAGTTTACTTTTCTTTGCAATATCAATCAGTTTAGGGTGAGTCTTGCAGATGACCATGGTATGATATTCCACAGTTTCCTTTCCATAACGGCTTACGAGGACGCTACACTACAACTGAGGTTTGGCATAAAAAATAAGGCGGATCGGTGCTAGGGTATCGATTAAGGAAGCTATTGTGTTTCTCTGCTATTTCTGTGTATACCAGAAGGCATAACCTAATATTGTAGGAGCTTGTAACAAGTTGTACAGCAAGCTGCTTCATTACTTCACCTGAAGTTTGTTTAAATGCAGCCAGGTATTAGGTTCTTGTCGCCAAGCGCATGGCTTTACTCCTATTTCATCAAGGTTAGCGCCAGAGAAAAAAACAATAGTGCCGTCGGTATATAATACAATATGTTGAGTCATTGGAATGTTGATTAAAGTATAAACCACAAGGGACCTAGTATTCATCCTTGTGGTACGCGTATTTAAAAAGCTGCATGTCAGAATGACAACCATGTAATCGACAGACCTGAAATCTTGAGCTGCGGTATTTAAGAATAAGACCTAGGGCTATCCCATAAATACCATATACATCGTTTCTTAAAAGTAAATGATGCTGAATAAAGCCGAACGCTTTACGGAAGGCTAGGAAAATTCCAACTGTATAATGTTCCGGTTTAGAAGTTTTTAATTTTATCTTTCGTTTGAGATAGTGCCTTTTCCACCGATTTTTCTTTTTTAATACCATACTGTTGCTCTGAAAATACATGATTAAAGAGAAGGAAGTCATTTAAACCTTGTATATGTTTCGCTCCACTACTTTAAAGAAAAGTGGCAGTACTGAAAGGGGCATATAGTTTTTTAGGTCAACATATGTGTCTCCCATATGCATTAGAACAACGCCAGCTATTTTCTTCTTGTCAGGAAAGATACTGGATTCAAGAATGCGGTTGCACATATATGTCAAGAGCTCAGATAAGATATGCGAAGCTGCCTCTAGCAGCGCGGCTTTTACTCAGTCATAGCCCGCCAGCTGGTAATCTGTTGTCGAGTATGCATAGTATAGGATTTACTTCTGCAGGAGAAGTAGGGCATGAAAAACTGAATCAGAAATAAGGACGCTCATATACTCTGCTAATACATTACCCAGACACGAAGGAGGTGCAAAGTTTCCTGTGCCTGCTTCCATAAAATGAGTGTTCAATATATTGGCTTACGATTTACCGTAGGAGCATGTGCCATCTATTTCTAATTGTGGTGGTACAGCTGTAGCGTTGTTTCCTGTCAGCTCACAAAACGTTAGCCAAGCTCTGTGAGGGCTATGCAAAGAGTTATCAAACCTGTTTCGGTAATATTTATATTTTGGCATCATTACATCTCCACTCAATTCATTTCGAATGTTCTTTAATTTGTAATATCTGTATTTCTCTTTTTTGTAAAAACTGGTTAAACAGCCAATCCTTCTGTGTTATGCGCTTATAGAGCTCAGTTGTAACGAATGGCTGCCTCGCCTTTTTATGCTTATTTATAGGGATATGTGGAAACACCGAATTACGATTGACTTGTGCCTTTGCAATAAGTTTTTTATAATAACAAGGACTTAGCTCTACAGAAACATTGGATCAGTGGGCATTTTCAGCTAATAAAAAAAAAAAAACCTATGTCCTTACTGTTTATGAGTTCTTTGGTATAGACTGATGTTTCGACGTGTTTGTGATTTGGAAATACAGCAAATATTTGCAAATGATTCCTAACATCTGATCCGAGCACCCCAGAGCAAGTATTAAACTTCATAAAATTGGTACAACAAAAGTAAGTAATGGTATTTGAATATAGATTTCTTTCTGGCTCCTCAGCAAGATTTTCACAGCCATTTGCAAGCATGGCTTCCAATAATTGAACACTTGCATTGCTACAGGAGAATATATCGATGTTAAAATCTCCTAAAATTACTATATGCTCGTACGTTTACCAGCGGCAGGACGTAATCAATGTAATTAGGGAAGCTTGTAAGGATGCCTTGGGTGGTCGGTATGCAGCAACAATTACAATGTCTACATGCATAAGTGCTACCGACTCAAAATCACAACACACGCATGTAAGTTCAATTTGACATTCGTAGAAACAACCATCCCGTATGTAGACACGTAGATACACCTCCACCATGCTTGTGTGTGGGATAAACAGAGTTACGTTTGCACCCTGTTAAATAGCGGACATCTGCACTTTTGATGAACCATGCAGGTTTCCGAAAACGCTAGCAAACCAAATTGATAATAACGCTCGGAAAGGAGGTTTTCAACCTGTTCTAGTTTTTTTTCTCACACTTCTTACGTTCATGTTAAGTACAGAAACACCCTTTGCTGCGAAGAATTTCTCACTGCGAACAAAGCTAGAAAAAGATTTTTGGCATGAAAAAAAGAATTTGCTTGAGTAACCAATCCGTACACACAAAAGGAAAGTGTAGATTAATGATTGTGCTTTATCTGGCAACAATGGCGGCTGTTAACAGACTTGCAAAAAGCACCGCGTTTTGAAGCTCATTTTTACTGCCACATCGAATGATACATGCTGCCATTGCCACTTGCGCTGTTTGCAGTTACTGTCATGGGCATGCTAAGGGTGCATACTCTTCTTACGGAAACAATTTTGCTAATGGAAACATGATCATGACACGCGCCAACCGCAGTTATTACTTTCGTATATGAAAATGAAACGCAACAATTTTACGAGTAGTTCTTCAATATGATGAAAAAGGCCACTAAGAAATCGTTTAAATGCGTAACCTGCAAGCCGAGAGCGAGGCATCCTGATACAGCTAACCTAGCTGACAATTGTCTAGCTGAAATAATATAAATAAACAGGAAATTGTTTCGCATGCTCGTGCTGGAGACTAAAATAGACAAGGTGATGAACATGCAGTAATTGTACAGAATCTCGACAAGTCTTTGCGCCATCTTACTGACTCTTATGGTTAGCTAAAAGACAATCTAATGTGAGGCGGCACGGAAATCAGCGGTTTACAGCATCGAATAGAGGCTATTGAAAATGCAAAAAACAAGAATTCTGTCTACAAGCTAACAGAGGAAAATAAACGAACATGAAGAGCAAAGCGCTGTAAACAAACTGAAATTCATGGGCCTTAGAAGAGCTATATTGAGAACCTGATGAATGAGATTAGCCCGGTGGGCAGAAAACAAGAACTCCCTGACATTTCGAATAGTAATTTCGAACTTAGAGACCGTTTGCTCTCTAATAGTAGAAAACGACTGTAGTCGATGTCATGGCTTTCTGACAGGACCCTGAGACACAAACGATTTTAAGCACGCATTTGAGTTCGAAAACGGCTTTCAGGCGTTGGCTTCACTGAAAACTTTATAAGCAACGAGGAAACCATTGCTAGGGCAGGCGAGGAAAAACGCTAGGAAAAAGACTACAAATTTTCTTGACCTTCTGAGGGTAGCGTGCTCGCAAAGATGCAGGATGAGGAAAAAATTATCAAAACTGCCACAGAAAATGACCAGAGTGAAATTGTCTAGATAAAGACACCGCGTTTTTATCCCTTCAAGCAAGGTGCCTTTCCACACTACTATTTTGCTCAGTGACCTTGGTGAAAGAAAGGAGTGTTTCCGTATTAAAAGGCTTTCTTTTCTTTTATTGAATACAAAGAACCTGGGAAAGAAACAGGGAGACATTGAGCCATACTTTCCTCGCTTTCAGTCCTCCTCCTCATTTATCTTTTTTTTTTCTCAAACTTGATTTTCGACCTGTTAGAGATTCACAACTTCTCCGGCAACATTCATGCTTATGTATACCGTGCGCAATTGCCAGAGCGGAGGGAATCTATGTAAATTCGTGACAGTCATCGCAATGTGAAATTGCATGAATGTGAGGCGACTTTTGCATGTATATGTGACGGCCTTGAATCTGTTGCTGCTGTGTATAAAATATTGGTGTCGCTTACATCGTCTGATCACCCCAATGCACACTGACGAATTTTTTTTAACTACACTGAATAGCTCTTGGATTTTGCGAACTTCGTGGATGGTTTGGTTTGGTTTGGAGTTAGAACGTCCCAAAGCGACTCAGGCTATGAGAGACGCCCTAGTGAAGGGCTAATCCAGAGTTCGACGAAAACTCATCTCGCGAGGACATGATGGCATTCTGAAAAACCTAGCACTCGAAAAGAAAAGGAAGCACAATAGGGTAAATAAACAAAAAAAATTACATTTCGGGACCATTACGGATCCCTTGTTCACATATGAAAACAAAAAACGGAACGGCTGTGTTTATATGAGTGAAGGCTGCTGTAATGAGCATGCGTATGCTGCAGGCATGGGCCCAACTGTCCTATTAAGTGCATGCGTAGTTGATTAGATATGCAATGACCCTAGGTGTAGGCGGGATGATAATGATTTTTCGGTGGATATGAGACTGCCTGCGTCCCAGGCGATAATGTGACCGATGCACATTTGGTGATCTGCCAAGGCGTTTTCCTCGGTGCGCCCCTTAGCAACGTCATTTTTACGCTCCCTGAGCCGTCTCCTGTAATCCCCAGTTTCGCCAATGTTGGCTGCGTCTCAATCCTGACAAGGAATCCTGTACACAACCCCGAACTATCTAGTGCGTACAAGCTTGTCTTTCACTCGCACAAGTTGCTGGCTGAGCTTGTTTGTAGGCACGTGGCAGATTTGAACATCATAGCCATTTTCGGTCACCTGCGCCAACCTTGCCTTGGAAATCACCGAGGCCCTCGCCCTTGCTTCTTTTCCTCGTCGCCCAAAAATATTTCTGCGCTATGTAGATGAGCGTTTTTGCGTGTTGAACCGGCAAGACGCGCCCGCACTACTACACCATCCAGCCAACGATACAGTTCACTGTGGAAGAGGAGAGTTCCGGCCGCATTGCCTTTCTCGATGTTTTAGTACAGCGCACAGCGAATGGCCTCGTGAAGTCAGTCTACCGAAAAGCCACACATGCAGGCCGATACCTGAACTTTGCCACTGCGCATCCGGTTGGGCACAAGCGCTCCCTGTCATCAGCGCTCTCCAAGCGCGCGCAACGCCTAAGTTCATCTCCACAAGCGCGAAGGAAAGAACAAAAAAGGATAAAAGAAGAACTCTCTCTAGAAATGGCTACCCAAGGCAACTTCTTAACTCGTAGCAACGCCGATTTTCAAATTCACTCACAGCACCGAAGCAAGCAGAGCGGAGGCGAGCCGCCATCCCTTACGCGGTTGGTGTAAGCGAAACACTGGCAAGAATCTTCAGTGACAATAATGTTCAAATTTGCCACGTGCCTACAAACAAGCTCAGACAGCAACTTGTGCGAGTGAAAGACAAGCTTGAACGCACTAGATACCCTGGGGTTGTATACAAGATTCATTGTCAGGATTGCGACGCAGCCTACATCGGCGAAACTGGGGACTACATATAGGACTGGTTTCTGTGAATAAACTTCAGTTGATGTCCGGCGATTGTGTGTCTGTTCTTCCTTCGTCCGTGTTTTTCGTGCGCCAGAACGATGTATCATAATGCGACTGTGAACCAACTAGCCCAGCTGTCTACGCTTAGGGACTACAGGAGACGGCTCAGGGAGCATAAAAATGACGTTGCTAAGGGGCGCACCGAAGAAAACGCCTTGGAAGATCACCAAAAGTGAACCGGTCACATTATCGCCTGGGACGCAGCCAGTATCATATGCAATGAGAAATCATTATCATCCCGCCTATTAGTAGAGTCATTCCATATCCAATCAACTCCGCACGCACTTAATCGGACATGTGGGCCCACGCCTGCTGCATACACATCCTCATTACAGCGACCTTCACTCATATAAACACGGTCGGTCCGTTTTTTCGTTTTCATATGTGAACAAGGGACCCGTAATGGTCCTGAAACCTCATTTGTTTTTTGCCTTGTTGTTCTTCCTGTTCATGGCGAGTGTTAGGTTTTTCATAATGAGTGAAGGGCTAAGGAAATTTCGACCACCTGGGGTTCTTTAACGTGCACTGACACCGTACAACACACGGGTCTCTTGAATTTCGCCTCCATCAAAATTCGACCGCAGCGGTCGGGATCGAACCCGTGTCTTTCGGGCCAGGCGCCGAGCGCCATAACCACTGAGCCACCGCGGCGTGTTTACATTTCTTGCGGTGTATAGGAAGACCGCTTCCTCGGTCCGAACCATTTGTTATTACTTCCTAGGGCGATGTGGCGTCTTTTCACTCGCTAATAAACCCATTTTCAGTTGGTAATAGTCAGCGCGTGTGTATGTCTTTCTTCAGGCGCCCGTGTTCAGAAAGAGCTGCTTTGCCTCTTCGTAAAGAACCGACCAGTCCAAATTTTCACTTTGCCACCCCCCTGTCCTGCCGAACGCATCTGCCGAGACTCTCACGTTATTCTTGAATTGCAGGCGAAAAGAACTACAAGCTCGAGAAGTTTTTGCATGCTTAATAATAATAATAATAATAATAATAATAATAATAATAATAATAATAATAATAATAATAATAATAATAATAATAATAATAATAATAATAATAATAATAATAATAATAATAATAATAATAATAATAATAATTGGTTTTTGGGGAAAGGAAATGGCGCAGTATCTGTCTCATATATCGTTGGACACCTGAACCGCGCTGTAAAGGAAGGGATAAAGGAGGGAGTGAAAGAAGAAAGGAAGAAAGAGGTGCCGTAGTGGAGGGCTCCGGAATAATTTCGACCACCTGGGGATCTTTGACGTGCACTGACATCGCACAGCTCACGGGCGCCTTAGCGTTTTGCCTCCATTGCATGCTTACACAAAACCTCTTTCGTGCTAAAGTGTTAAATGAAGTCTTGGTTCTTCAACAATGTGGAAGCTTGAGCATGTTGGTGTGTCATTATCGTTACAGAGCAAAAGACGAGGGCGAGACGATTACATAGACAGCGCTGTCTGTGTACTCGTCTTGTCCTTGTCTTCTGTGCTTCAACGACATTTGCTGTGCAACTATTACTGGCTAGTGTTAAATCACCATTTCACGCCGAAGGGAACTGGTAGCAGACCCCAAGAAATCGAGAAACGGGATGAATAAGAGCTAACGCCCTTGAAATTGTTGTTCAAGGTAGTGGGGTCTGTGAAGCAGTGAAAATATATTAGAGATTAGCTTAAGCTAAAAGCACTTGTTACGGGAAGCAACGAAAAAAAAAACAACGGAAATTTCACAGAACCAGAACGAATTTTTCACGTGCCACTGGACTGTTTCATGTTACAAACACTTCAGTACTATTATCTGAATAGTACTAGAAATTTTGCTATTTTGTCAAAACAAATGCTTACTGGTTCAGCTGCACCGACGCTTTGTACGCGTACATGGTGACCTCCACTCCCTTGGGCAGGCCAGACGTGCCCGACGTGTAGGTGCAGACGAGGACGTGGGCGCGCTTATCATCCACCCTCGGTTCTTCGAAGGTCGTGGGATCCTCGCTCTCAAAGTCTTTAATGCAGTGGAAGCCGTCCACCCGGTCGACGCAGAACACACCCTGCGGGAAGACCCGCGCGCTTGAAAGACTGAACGAGTTCAAGTGTTGCTTTAGAGTGTCTCTCATAGCTTTCCAACGCTTTTTTGATGGCCGATATCAATGTTTGAAACTCATTATGAATTTGATGCTGCACTATCTGGGCATTAAGAACGCGCCTGGAAAGGACGAATGAGCAAAAAAAAACCGTTGCTCGTGCCCGAATAATTAACTTCGATACTATTATTGTTATATGCTGTGCGTTTTCAAAATCATTGACGGTGTACACAAATATCTGCGAAAATTTTATGGACCAGCCTCGGCTACTGCTCCCACACACTATGCTCTGAATCGATGGGAGTTGTATTTAGAAGTGATGTGAAACCTTTTTACGCTAAGCGTTGGTAAATTAGCGAGGATATAGATTCTAAGAACAATGCCTCCATGCTTCTTTATGCGCCAGTAATCCTCGGGAATGTAATCGTATTCTTTCGCTTGTTTTATATGCATAAGCCTTTTCACAACTCTAAAATAATTTGAATTGCATATACATAGTGATTTCTTCGGTAAAAAAAGTTGGACTGCCATCGTGCAATCTGTGTATAGTCATGACGTGCCGGTAATCAGTACCAAGCAGAAATAGCATGAATAATCACCAGGAAAGGTTAAACTTTTTGTGTGCTGACAGTTTCATGTTCCTTACAAAAACCAGATATCAAAATTCGTCCTTTTATTGGATTATGAATCTCAACTAAAAGACGTATGAAAAATTAGAATGGGACGCCGGAGGTCAGGGGATCAACGTAGTTGTGCCCTCCTGTTTTGCTTGCTCAGTGCAAGCAGGAGCTCGGTGCTCAGGCTTTTTTTTGTGCATTTTTCAGCGAGTTCGGGCACTGCTGTTTTCGCTCGAGTGACTAAACTATAATTACTTTATGATAACGGCTAGCGTTCAATTGTGTCTTATTAAGCAGAAGATAGCTTTATTTGCACACACTGCTGCAATCGGTGAATTTAAAAAATCTACATAAACGACTGGAAAGCCGAAGTTACGCTTACATTTCCTATTCTTTCTCCTTAGGCAAATTAACACAACGGAGCACTCCCGGAAACAGAAAACGACAATTTCGTTTTCAGTAACAAGACGAATTTGAAACTTTCTCACCTTGAATGGTCTTGATTTGTGAATCCTCAATATTTTCTCAGCATTTTGAATTTCTGTCAGGATGAAGGTGGCACCGCTGTCTTCGACTTGGTACAAAACCTCTCCTGCGCGAGTGTGAAATTTATACTTTCTGAGACAATGAATAACTCCTACACCTTACCACGTCTACGTACCAAAATAATTGCATCTGCGAAGAAAGCTTCTTCGCTCTGAATTTAGTTAAACAGCGAAACCTGATGCCAGATGCATTCTTGAGGCCCGCAGTTTTTGGTGAAATGCCTGTTTCCATCCTGACCCAAATTTCTATTCCTATGGGTTCTACTTGATGTTTAGTTTATTTTGAAATGTTTCTCTACGAATTAAAACATTTTTGTAGAGGCCGCGCAATGATGAGTCCACCGTATATGAAGCTACATTGCATTTTCAATGACTCTACATTGAGTAGTATAATTGTTTTGCTTGCTGGAGAGACTTTCCGTCAAGTTCATCAGAGCAGGCTGCGAGATAAATCCTTTAATTCTTTCGGTGCTTCTTTCCGTTAGTTTTCCTCGAACAAGTAAAAAGCGGGCATCGTTCTGGGAATGCCGCGTCTCCACTATTTGTCGTGTTTTCCTTTCCTGGGATCCTAAGAAGCGTCAAACAGATGAATGAAAAAGGAGGACCATTAATTTGTTCTGCTCTATACTTATAAAAATGTTTATGCAGGTTTCAATAGAGAGGGAGAGAAGTTTAATAGATTTTTGCCTTAAGGTATATAGTTGTCCTAAATCATAAACGCAACGCTGGATGGGATGTCCTGTGGCTGGCGCCCAGCAAGAGCTGGCGGCCAATCAAGGAAGCCAGTTTTGCCACGTGACTCCCGGAGGGTGACGATTGGCACGAGGGGAGGGGGGCGGTGCTCGCGCGCTCCGAGACTACGTGGTATAGCAGCGGAGTACCTGCGTCAAAGCTGCATGTTGGAGGTGTGTCGCTGGGGTTGCTTGGCTCTCGGTTCAGACCTGACAGGGACGTCTCTGCCTGTATCTGTCGGTACAGAAAAGCCCCTTGTCGAAATAGTAGTCGGAGGGTCGGGGGTTCTCGCAGCGGCACTGCAAGCATTCCGCATAGAAATGCGCTCTCACGATCAGCCCCCGGCCCGCATTTAGCGCGTTCTGTTGCTCAGAGCGACTAACAGCACAAACAGGTTTTTTTTAACGAAAATAACAAAAATCATTTTAACGCGATAGCTTTAAGCAGCTCGTGCGGATGAAAATATCGCATCGTCGTCAGCGTCTTCACGGTTGACGGTTCGCTAAATTTCCCCGGAGAAGGAATCTAGGAGGCAGGTGGGCCACCAAGTCACGTAGCCTTGTGACGTTTTCACCACCTACCCACCAGATTGTGAGAAAACTGCGCACCGTGGCAGGTGGCAGTTCAATTAATGATTTGTCGCTTCAGGTTCCTCTGCAAGAGCAACCTCAATCTCTGAGCAAGAGCAACGTCTGAAAGAGCAACCTCAAGGAGGTTGCTGTGCAAGAGCAAGCCAGGCCGCATAAGCCCAACCGGTGGCAGCGCCTGCCATCGCAGGGTGGTGGCGCATCGCTTAAACGCTGCACCACTGCACCAGGAGCGGTATGAGGATTCCCAGGGATCCATGAATGTTAAGTAGACAATGATCACTTCCACATATATGGGAACTGATCCATTGAGTTATACCGTCTTAGCTATTAGACGGAGCTTAACCAATTTTTTCAAGGCTCGCATTTACGTGCATCAACTGGCACACAATCCAACTGTACTGGAGCAAAGTCAGCGAAAGGCCGCTTGAGGCAATGAGAAGAATATCAGACATGCGTGTCTAAACAGGAAAAAAAAGAAGTGCAACATCCGTCGTCGATAGTGACCGAATGTACCCAAGATATGCTTTGCAGTGCCTGGACTACGTTGTACTCTCTTTTTAGATGGTGTGGCCTGGTGTGGCCTACGGTGCGGGTCGCATTGTTGAAATGAGTGTCGCCCAGCTCGTGACACTTCATACCACACTAAGAATTACTTCTGCTGCCGACCGCTTTGCAGCTCAGAAGGAACCGAACACTGAGGCGCTATGAGTAAAAGGCACAGGCCTGTCGCCAAACACAACTATGACAAGCGCTGCGCCGCTCGGGCGTGAGAGTGCTCCATTCTCAGACCAACCTTTCCTGCGCCCTCACTTCTGTTGGACGACTTCCATCTTATCCGTTCCGAGCGTTGAATGAAGTCACGATAAGGAAATAGAACTGCTGTAACATATGCCGTGTTACAGTGCTTTTGGGGGCAACTTGACCTTCACCTTGATTGAAAGCCGAGGCTCCGAACGCCTACCGTGTGCTTACGCTTCCGCCGCGCTCATAACAAGTTTCTGCAGGGTAGGTTTCTCGCAGGGTGGTGGTCGCGTAAATATACAGGCGGGATTAGCCTTACCGAAGTCTGTGAGCAATTGCACCGACAGAGGAATTGAGCAACTGCAATCGTTCCAGGTTTGACTTCACGTTTTCACTGTCGTTTACCGTGGTCCTCATCGGATGTTCTCCTCAGTTTTCGGAGGACTGGAGCTAAAGCCATTTCATGCTTAGAGCGACGATTCACGAAATATCACATGTGTCCCCTAGAACAGGACTGAAGGTTACATTGGAAGCACAGTGAACGCTTAAAATAGCGTATACGGACTGCTGAGTGCAAAAATGTGGACTGAATCAAAATGCGCCAATATCGTAAAATCATGCACACAGTCATATCAACCCATGCATGCCAAATAAAGGCAGAAAAACGTTTCGAGACTGATACTTCTTCGTCTAACTATACGACTGGTGCGTCGTCGAGTGGAGTATCTGGTTTGTTAGCTTTTTTGCAAGAATGGGTGTTTTAATTGCCCAGTGCGTGTAACGATTTATTTACGCAGCAGTTTGAATCACTGTTGGAAGACTCAAAATTAAATTTTAGACACTGAGAGCACTAATAACATAGGAAGTGCACGTATGGGGGACCCAGAGAAGTGGAAAGTTAATCATTTGGGAGCGCGGGAATCAATTGTGCCATCTTAGTAGGCTGTTCAGAAAAATAGAAATTAAATAAAAATTTTCATCTAATGATATTAATTAGTGCCCGCGTGGGTTAAACGCGGAACTTTATATGGATAAAATATATGGGATTGTACAGACACTGCTAAGCTATATTTGGAACCATACTAAGTTGCGTGTTTCCTCGTATGTCATGGTGTCCGCGGACCATAGAATTGTATGCGGTGGGCGTAGTGGAGGACTCCGGATCAATTTCGACCACCTGGGTTTTTTTGCTACGCACTTGCAATATGCACCACGACTTCCCACTGAAGTGAGCAGCATGCAAACCAGAGATTCCAGTACTATTTGTAGCATAATTCACTGATGTCTGACGCAGAGTTACTTTGTTTTGATCAATTCAATAAAAAGTTATTTAAATGTGTATGTTGTCGGTGGTTATTGATTTTGCTTCCCTTTCACTGCGGCCCGTATAAGCTTAACTACTGCCACGGTGGCAAACAGGCTTGGACGCCCACTCGCAACCGGCCCGCACAGCGCTGTCAGGCGCTATCGCAGCGGCACAACACAATCGCTCCACCCGACCCGTCGACGCCAAACAGAAGTGAGACGGTGCGGCGCGCGTTCGGCCTTTGACAGTCAATGGAGCCAAAACAACAACGCAGCCATTAAAAACTGCTTCTTGTTTCTAAAAAAACTTATTTCATACCACCTACGTTCAGCTTTTAAACCTAAATAGGTTGCATAAACGGAATAAGTACCATGCTTATAAATACCAGTTTCCTAAAGAGTGAGAAAATAAGAGGTCCTTTTGCGCCTCGTACTTAGCCCCATACAGAACGCTCTCGCATAGTAGGCGCAACCAGCGCAATTTTTATTATAAATTGGAAAGACTGTACTTGGCTGCAGCGTAAATTTCATGCCGCCTTAAAACTCGGCTCACAACTTCGCATCACTTTTTGAGTAAAGGACAAGGTGCGTTCATTATGCGAATAAACACCATGTATTGTGCACTCCGATTTGTAGCGTTTCTTCATGGGCGCCGTTAATTTTTATGCCGTCTATCCTTCCTTAAATTTTATTAATATTATTTGAAGAATTAATTTTAATTCGCTTTAACTGCACAGTCGTGTCTCCGTATGATTTAGTGTCAAGCCATGTCTATATTTTCTCACCCGTTTCTGAACACAGCACAAAAGCAAGCTCCTCAGAAAGGCAAATGTCGGTGCAATGGGCCAAGCGGGTCGCGTATGGAAGAATGTGTTTGGTGTATTAACCATTTTTTTTATTACTTTTCTAGAGGTGGAAGCTGATCATTGGAGCATGTAAATCGGCTACACAAAATAAATGGCCAGTGTGGCATTCGTATCGCTTACGTTCTGTAAGTCCAGCTCGAGTCAACACCACAGCGGCGCCTGCGCAGCAGAGGGCGTACACAGCCGCAATGGACTCGGCCGAGTTGGTCACATTGACGCAGACCCGGCTGCCGCAGGAGACCCCAAGTCGCTGAAAGCCGCTCGCATAATGCTCCATTAACGACAGCGTTTCGGCGAAGCTCAGCCATTTTCCGTTTCGTTCCTGCGAGAGCAATAACACTGAATGTTTCCAACGCGCCAAATATTTTCTCTTTCGGATCGGAATTTTTCAACCTATCTGAAAGCTGGCACCTAGGTACCAAATTTCCTGAATGTTTTCAGGTTCGTTTGTTTTCAGGCTACCTGAATGTGCAACTTCCAAAGCAAACTTTAGAAGCATAATTCTAAGTGAAGAATCCACAGTGTGACTGGTTCATTTTTTGTTTATTTTAATTTTTTCTCTCTATCATTACCTGCAGCTTCGCTTTTTCCTGGAAAACCTTCTGCTATTTTCATTGTGGCAGTATTTTTACTTGTTGTGTATATTGTAAGCACTGTGAGTGACCTTCATCTTCATCTCAGCGTAATCATCATCGGTCATCGGGTCGTGCGAAGAAGACGAAGTGTTGCTAAGCTGTGACTAGTCGGTAGCTGCTGCTTCGGCCTACCTGAAGTAAAAAGGTGAATTTGCTGGTGCGTTCTTCTGCCTCACAAGTGGTGGAGGTGACTCCTGATCCCAGCGTCCTCAACGCGGCACCCCCTGGAGCTCCGTTCCGGTCGTGTTCTTGGCGGCACATCAACCGCCATGGCGCAGTCACATCCCCCTGCTCTCACCGTTCCGGCGCCTGTAGCTACCGATGGGCATCCCACGGCTGCCCATGCCACCTCTGCACCACTGACGTCCCAAGGTGCACTTGCTCAGCACCATTTGACCCACCCAACTTGGTCAGTTACCTCACGTCAGCGCGACCCTCCGGTTTTCGCCGGTCTCCGCGGTGACGACGTCGAAGACTGGCTACAGCAGTACGATCGGGTGAGCGCTTTTAACGGTTGGGACGCTTCTATGAAGCTACTCAACGTCTCATTCTACCTGAGTGACGTGGCTAAGACGTGGTTCCTCAACCATGAGGACGCCATTCCTGACTGGCCTCAATTCACGACACAGATCCGCCAGATATTTGGAACTGTTGGTGCTGGTCCGACCTCTTTTCAAAAGAAGCTAGAGACCCGTGTGCAGCTTCCAGGAGAGACATACACATCATACATTGAGGACGTACTCGCCCTTTGCCGGCGAGTTAACAATGGCATGGTCGAGGCTGAACGTGTCGGACATATTTTAAAAGGAATTGGCTCTTTTGCCTACGCAGCTCTAGCTGCCCAAAATCCCGTCACGGTGGCAGACATTCGTGCCACTTGCCAGCGACTTGACTATCTACAGTCGCGCCGCCTCAACAACACCTGGGATCCGAGCCAAATTCCCGAAACTGATCTGCGCACCATCATACGATCTATAATACGGGAAGAGCTCCACAATGATATTTCGTCGGTTCCTGCCTTCTCACGCCCACCTGCTCAATCTACTGGGTTGCGTGGCATTATCAAGGAGGAGCTTACTTCACTCAATCGTCCCATGGCTACAGAACCACCAGCCCCTCCCTACGTTCCGACGTATGCTGAAGTCACTGCGGCTCCTCCTCCTTGTCCTCCTGTCCATCACGCGCCCGTCCCACCCAGCCTCGCCGCCCTGTCCCCGCGACCACCGGTGTATGGTAATTGGCGGCCTCTCCCACCTCGTCCAGTATGTTTCTACTGCGGAATCCGCGGCCATGTAACACGCGTTTGTCGCCGACGACTGCGAGATGAGCGTGCGAGCTATGGGTACGTTCGACGTGACGACGCCTACCAGCTTCCTCCTCGCCAGTACTACACCGATAATGACCTCCGTCCCTCTTCCTCCCCGTCGACTTCTCCTGACCGGTCTAGGACAGCACGGCCATCGCGTCGTCGCTCCCCGTCACCCTTTCGCCGGACTTCGTCGCCCCTTCGCCCTCCATCTTCAGCTTCTGCCCGCCAAACGGAAAACTAACCTGTGCAGTTTCCGGAGGTAAAACTGCACCGCCTGTCGTCGCTCCAATTCCTCCTCTGCTCCCATCAAACATGTTGACTGTATTCCTTGAGGGACATGAACTGGAAGCTTTAATTGATACCGGCGCCGCTATTTCTATTATGAAACTTGACTTGTGTTTAAAACTGCGAAAAGTGCGCACACCTTATACCGGTCCTCCTTTACGTGCTGCAAATGGACAGAATATTAACCCTTGTGGAGCGTGTACAGCCCGAGTCACCATTGATGGCATCTTGCACTTCATTGAGTTTGCTGTCCTATCCTCCTGTGTCCATCAACTCATCTTCGGCTGGGATTTCCTCCAAAACGCCTCAGCAGTCATTACGTGTTCCCCTCCCACTATTGAAGTCACTGAATGCAACATTCTTGCCGATAGAGAACCACTTTCTTCCCGTGTAGTTATGCTTGCCGATCACGTCCTCTATCCGGGCAACGAAGATATTCTATCTGTGACTTCTGACGCCGTCACCGATGGCGACGTCCTGATTACACCCAGCCCTCGTCTCCTGTCAAGAGGTATTATCATCATCGTGTCCCTTCTTCGCTTCTCCAGCGGTTCTTCTCTTCTCGCCGCATTCAACACCACATCAGAGCCCATTCTTCTGCGACGCGACTCTACTGTTGCATCAATTGCTTCCGCCCAGCCTGTCACACTTCTTCCCATTTCCACCTCCGATCGCTCTGATTCATCCCCTGCCTCGCTCAGTGCAGCACTTCGCCACACGATCAGCACCGACCTGACAACAGACCAGACAGACGCATTGCTCGCTGTATTGAACAAGCACGCAGACTCGTTCGACGTCAATTCCGGCACACTGGGTCAAACCGCTGCAGCAACGCATCGCATACTCACCGACGGATCAAGCATAGTTAGACGCCGGCCTTATCGTGTTTCTCCAACCGAGCGCAAAGTTATTCAGGAAAATGTTGCTGACATGCTTGCACGCAACATCATACGCCCATCGTCTAGTTCCTGGTCATCGCCTGTTGTGCTAGTGCAAAAAAAAGACGGTTCGGTTCGTTTTTGTGTAGATTACCGTGCTCTAAACAGAATAACTCGTAAGGATGTGTATCCCCTCCCTCGAATTGACGACGCCCTCGATTGTTTGCAAGGTGCCCAATTTTTCTCCAGCCTTGACTTAAGATCAGGCTACTGGCAGATCCCCATGAATGAAGATGATAAAGAGAAGACCGCCTTTGCAACACCGGACGGTTTATACGAATTCAATGTAATGCCTTTTGGACTCTGCAACGCTCCTGCTACATTCGAGCGTATGATTGACACAGTTCTCCGCGGCCTCAAATGGAAAACATGTCTCTGTTACTTAGATGACATCGTCATTTTTTCTTCGTCATTTCCTGATCACCTTACTCGTCTCGATGAAGTTTTGACAGCACTTTCCAGCGCTGGCCTACAGCTAAACACGAAGAAATGCCGTTTTGCATCAAAATCCATTAAAGTTCTTGGCCATCTCGTAAGCAGCGAAGGAATTAAGCCTGACCCTGAAAAAATCGCTGCTGCGCTGCACTTTCCCCGTCCAACTCGGGTCAAAGATCTCCGCAGTTTCCTCGGCTTGGCATCATACTTCCGCAGATTCATCCGCAATTTCGCCTCTATTGCCTCACCTTTACATGCGCTTCTTCACAACGACACGCCTTTCATCTGGTCTCCTGCTTGCGAAGAAGCATTTGAAACTCTGAAGCGTGCTCTGACTTCGGGTCCCGTCCTCTGCCATTTTGATGATAAAGCACCGACAATTTTGCACACCGACGCCAGTAGCCATGGCATTGGCGCTGTCCTTCTGCAACGCCAAAACACCTCTACAGAAAATGTTGTTGCCTATGCGAGCCGAACTCTGACTTCTGCGGAACAAAACTACACTATTACCGAACAAGAATGTCTCGCCGTCGTCTGGGCTGTTCAGAAGTTTCGTCCTTACCTGTACGGCCGTCACTTCACAGTCGTCACTGACCACCACGCCCTATGCTGGTTATCCACTTTGAAAAATCTGTCCGGTCGTCTCGGGCGGTGGATCCTCCGCCTTCAAGAGTACGACTTTACTGTCACTTACAAATCGGGCAAGAAGCACAAGGACGCCGACGCTCTCTCTCGTTGCCCTATTGCTTTGCCGTCGCAACCCATGTCCTCGCATTCCTCTCCTGTCCCAACGGAGTCAAGCCATTTAAACCCTACAGTTATGCAGTCTTTGAGCGCCGCCTCTATTGCTCCCATGCCAGATATACACTGCAATCTTGCTCACCACCAGAGTGCTGACCCTTACTGTCAAAAGCTGATTGATAGTCTCAGCGGTGTTCTTAGACCTCCAAATGCCCGTCTCCGTCGTCGGCTCAAAAATTTCAAGTTACAGGATGGCACATTATTTTGGCACAACTACAGCCCACTGGGCCACACATGGGTTCCCGTAATTCCTTCTTCCCTGCGTCCTCAAGTTCTACAAGCCTTCCACGACGACCCCACCGCAGGTCACCTTGGGTACCACAAAACCTATGACCGCATCAAACGTCGTTTCTTCTGGCCTGGCCTTTCAACCTCAGTATTAAAATACGTAGCGTCTTGCATCCCTTGTCAACGACGCAAGCGGTCTACGTCGCCTCCTGCCGGTCTCTTGCAACCTCTCCCATGTCCTTCCACACCTTTCGAAGTCGTCGGAATCGACTTGTATGGACCCCTGCCCTTGACTCCAGCTGGCAACCGCTGGGTCGTTACTGCCGTTGACCACCTCACCCGATACGCTGAAACCGCAGCACTTCCTTCCGGCTCCGCTTCCGAAATCGCCAACTTCTTCCTCCACACCATACTTCTTCGCCACGGCGCCCCTCGCCTCCTCCTTAGCGATCGTGGCAAGTCGTTCCTCTCCACCGTCCTCGCCGCAGTGCTTCATGCTTCAGGCACGGTGCATAAAACTACATCTCCTTACCACCCTCAGACCAATGGCCTCACAGAACGCTTTCATCGCACCCTTTCTGATATGCTATCCACCTACATTCACCCTCAGCACAACAACTGGGACTCTTTACTCCCCTTTGTAACCTTCGCCTACAACACTGCCGTTCAACGAACCACCACCTACTCTCCGTTTTTTCTTGTTTATGCCCGCCATCCTACCTTCTCCCTCGAAGCATCTTTCTTCACAGCTTCTACTCCTTCTGCCGCGCCTTCCCACGAACAGTTCGTGTCTCGTATCGCCCACTGCCGTGTTCGTGCCCGCCTTCAAACTGAAGCCACTCAAGCTTCCAGGAAAAGCACGTATGATGCGACTCATCGCTCAGTGTCTTTCCGCCCTGGAGACGAAGTGCTACTCTGGACACCTACTCGCATCCCCGGCCTGTGTGAAAAGTTTCTGAGCCGTTTTATTGGCCCGTACACGGTTCTGGAACAAACTTCCCCTGTAAACTATCTCATCACACCTGCATCGCCTGTTCGCGATCGTCGGTGTCGCGGCACCGAGATTGTGCACGTGTCGCGCTTGAAACCCTTTAACCGCCGACCTTAAGATTTAATTTGCGACCAGGATGGTCGCTTTCGTTCGGGAGGGGGAATGTTGTAAGCACTGTGAGTGACCTTCATCTTCATCTCAGCGTAATCATCATCGGTCATCGGGTCGTGCGAAGAAGACGAAGTGTTGCTAAGCTGTGACTAGTCGGTAGCTGCTGCTTCGGCCTACCTGAAGTAAAAAGGTGAATTTGCTGGTGCGTTCTTCTGCCTCACAATATTAGTAGATAAACTTCCGATTCTTTATAAATTTTAGTTTTGGTCTTTGTGTTTACAGTATATTGTGCACTCTGATAATACTTTTTTCATTTATTTGTTTCATATGTCGGAAAACCTGCCACTTATTTTGTAAATATGCATTTCATTACGAGGTGACTGTCATTGGTGTAACGTTTTATATGGTACGCTGAAAAAATGCATTTCATATTTAAATAACGATTGATTCTGACTGTACTGCTCCCCTTGCTTGTAAGTAAGGAGCTCGAAATGCACTATGATTACACCCTTTGAACAGTAAAAGATACCCTTTCCATTGTTGGAAACAAAGCCCCGTGCGAAAGCAATCACACGGCATTGAAGCTAAACAGCAATAACAGAAATCTGTGAAAAATATTTTTAACAAAGTTTAAGGGCACTATGTAGTTTGGCTGCGTCCCAGATGTTCTTATCCGACAAAGCTCATTACATTTTTGTACAATGAGGTGTGCACTTTTCCGGATGCTTCCGAGAAATTGTCTTTAGCTCTTGGTACGCTGGAGGGAATCAGTTGCAATATCTAAAGCTTGTATACGGCTACCCTTCCTGAGACTCGTTTTTTTTATGTGCCACTGATGTGCAAATAGATATCGGATGCTTCATTTGAAAGCACTTTGCAGGCAAATTTCAAGCGCGCTTCCCTCAAGCTTTCAAATTTCGAAGCAACAGGTAGATTGAACTAAGCCTCCAGGATGACCCTTGCGTAGTTGCTGTGCCGCGAAGTTATGTACACTTAACTTTAAACTGCGCAGCAGCCCAACAACCAATTATGTTTCACACACAGCCAAGGCAACTAGATGGAGATAAGGTGCTAGTACGCCCTCGTTCCTAGGGACACCTAAGAGCTCCGTGTGATGGATGTGTTACGCCGCATTTAATTTTGATGCGAGAGCTTTAAAGATGACATTCTGCAGAAAATCTGGCGCCTTCGGCGGCGGTGTTTTGAGCGCCCATCTGCCAGCTAGGTGACGTGAGTATGTAACGCTATCACAAGCATTCCACCGTGGCACGTGCCAGTTAAAGAATGATTGGACAAGACGGGTTGCTCGAGAAAAGCAATCTGGGTCTCGCAATCCCCACCGAGGGCAGCACCTACCATAGAAGGGCAATGGCGCATAACTTAACGTCTGTACCACTGCGTCAGGATTGATACGAGGACTGTCAGCGTTCTATGAGTTTAAAGTAGGAAAAGAGTAATTCCGCATATAAGCGCATTTACCCATTAATGCTATTGCGTCAGACTTTTAAGGCGGAGTTTAAGAGTCCCCTCCAGTTTTTAGCCCAGGATCCTAAATACACCTTGTAATCCAAAAACTGGGAAGGCATGACCTAGTATGTTAATCTTGCCACACCTCGCCTCTATACTACAGACGCAGAAACTTCTCGCTCCTGCTCCACAGGCGTTACATGTGTACAGTAAGGGTTCCCAATACGCACCAGTGCCGGCTTGTCAGCCAAAGCGGAGAAGCGCTTGCGGACGTACTGGTAGAAGGACTCGTTCTCCAGCAACTCTACGGGCGGGTAGGGCGAAGAAACTATGCCATCCCTGACCGGCGCCTTGATGTCCAGACCTTGGGAGCCCTGTGTGTTCAGCATTGATTCAATGGTCGGACACTTCCACGGCGACGCGATAGCCGAGACTTTTGTGCTGCCGTAGCCTCCCAAAAACAAGGAGAGAATGCTGAGGCCTCGTTCTGGTCATTGAACAACACGGACAATGTTAGAGGTGTTGCAGATGCATAAAGAAGAATCGCCCAGAGCAATTCCGACACCGTCAAACTGTGTCGAACAAGCGCACCAACCGCAGAACCTTTTATTATACTGCAAAATGCTTCCATGGGTAAATTCAAGGGGAACGAAGTGTGTGAGCTCATGTAAAGAGGACGCATAGTTTGAAATTTACACCGGGAATTGTTATCACATCTAATACCATAGCTAATTTTACATTGTCTTTAAGCTTACCGCCATTAGTTTGAAATTGATTGTTCTGAAATGTAAAGCCCAAATATTATCTCGTCAGTGGTAATGGAAGGCGATTTGCAAGCTTTATTCCCTTGATTAAACTGCCGCACAAATAAGCAGGCACAGTGTTGTCAACAAATTTTTTAAAGTATGTGCGAGTGCAACACGTTAAGGTCAGGTTAAAATGCTGTAACTGTGTCATGTCGGAGCTGTGCATACTATTACATGATTGTGGCTTGCGGAGCTGTGCCTCAACACTGATGGGCGTCCATGCTAGAACCCTCCAGCTTCTACTCCGGCCCCCTTTTCCCCGACTGCCCTTACTCTTTTCCAGCCTCGAGTGATATATCTATAGCGTTCGCGTCGCCGACCACTGCGGCCACTCCTCTACCATAGTCCGTCATTCTGGCATGCGCTGGCCAAACAAAACGACCAGCTAGCTTTCGGACGACAAGCTCCGCACACTCTAGGCACTAGACATGCTTTTAAAACAAAGCGGGTCCACCTGGTTTAGTTACACTTCCTCAGAACGAATACAGTTCCACCATATTGAAAAACTGCTATTCAGTCAAGCAATAAGGA
Organism: Amblyomma americanum; assembly: GCF_052857255.1. Classification (NCBI taxonomy): domain Eukaryota; kingdom Metazoa; phylum Arthropoda; class Arachnida; order Ixodida; family Ixodidae; genus Amblyomma; species Amblyomma americanum. The sequence goes on from NC_135503.1 coordinate 134,966,375, forward strand.
GCAAGTGGTGTTTTCTAAAATTATTTGTAACCTTGTAGCGTCATATGTTCTAATATAATGTAAAGAAATTAGCGCAAAAGTATAGACAAAAGGCAAGGGAGCAGACAGATATGACGATTAACAAGTGCGAGTTAATCGTCAAACGTTTCTCCTCCCAAGTCTTTTTCTTAATTTTTGCGCTAATTTCGGTAAGCGCTCGTTAATAGTCGTCTGTTTCCCCTCCCTTGTCGCTTTTTTTGTTCTATATTCTTTACATTATGCGAAATCAACTAGCCTGACAGCCCGCCTTTCTGTTCTGATATAAAGAAGCAGTAAAGAAGCTCCTCGGCTGTTCGCGCCAGCTTTATGATTAATGGATATTTTACGTCTGCTCTTATTACGCAGTTGGTGTATGGAGTTTAATATCCCTATGCAACTCGGGCTATGTTGACGCTGTTGTGGAGGGCTACAGATAATTTCGACCGCCTCGGGTTGTTTAACGTACGCTGACGTCGCACTGTACACTGGCCTCTAGCGTTTCGGCTCCATTGAAATGCTGCCGCCGAGGCCGAGATCGCACCCGCGTATATCGGTTCAGCAGCGGACTGACTGCCATAACTACCGAACTTCCGCGGCAGCTAACTGAAGAGAACATTTGAAGAGAATCATTACCGTACTGGTAATACTCTTCAGCAGCTGACACGATAGTCGACTGGAAATGCTAGCTACCTCATACTGATATTAATATGGACAACTTAATTTCGAAAGCTAGTGCCCACTTACACTACACAGTTTCTTTGAATTGTGTTCACACCATATTAAATTGTGCATGAATAAAACTCAGCTTTTATTACGTATATCACTTCTTAAGTGCTGTCAGCCACTTCTTGATTTTCTTTTCATGTCGTACAGAGCATATCTGCCAAGCTCTCCTCGTTCGTGTGCTGCTTGTATTGAAGTTATCATGCGTCCTTGGTGACTCTCTTTACTGAAACGCTTTGATACTGTTCCACTATGGTACTACCTGATGACACAATGGTACCTTAGATAGATGAGATATAGTCATTGATGTAATGCTGCATATAATTAGGATGCCTCTATCAGTCAGAGGCCCAGTTTCCTAAATATATACATGAGTGAAGCAGATTTGAGTAATCGGAAAAAAGTGTAACAGGTGAGTAAGGAATAGTGTGTTATAGGTATTTGCATTTTATATGCGGCAAGGGTTGGGGGAGGTCATTTATAACCCATCTGGTTTTATTCCATGCTTTGTACAATTTTTCTGACTGCGTTGTGGTTACCTCTATTTTGTTTTACGTATTGCGATAAAAGAGTGACTTGCAGCGGCCTCGTTTTCAATTGAGTCTTTAGTGTCCAGACTAGAAGACTGTAAGTAATAATGGCCTTCAATCTCAGTTTACCCAGTTGTGGTCATTTAAACGGAGAGGATTTAGCAAGCGGCGGACAAACTCTCGTGAAAATCGACATGAGCGGCCGCTTGTACCGAACCTATAGGTACTCTGTCAGTCGCACTGAAGTGGATTGGCCCAGTCTGAGCCAAACGCAACGCCCGTACAAGTGCAATTTGACCATGTGTTTTTCTGAAGCCTTGAGCAATGGTGCACACACCGGCTGGTTCTTTTTACAAAAATTTGATTCCGTGCGTATGCTGTAGTCATCGCAGATTACCTGTCCGACCCAAAAGAACACATACAGTTTGCGCGAAGTATGCGATAAAAGGTCAATGAGGGTGTTGTTCGAAGGAAAATGCGTGGTGCTGAGTTATTCCTTCTTAATTGTTCTGAAACAAATTCTTTGCCGTGATACATTTTAGGATGCTCACGAGACCGTCAGTTCTCAACTTCGTCTTACGGTTTGGCAGAAAAATAATTGAGCAGGTAACACGTATTATACTTAAAGCGATATCATTTAGTGTTTGAAACCAGCCTTATACGGTGACGTAGTTCTGTATAAGAGCGGCTTTCACACAAGCATTTCACCCTTGCAGTAATTATGCTGCGGATCGTAGTAAAACGCTAAATGCCTTGTGCACACGAAATAAAGTGCTGGCTTATTATTGCGCTCGGGGATAAGATAACTGCGAACATGTAGGCTCTTGAACCCAGGCAAGCAGACTAGCGCCGTTGAAGAAGTGCCGCTTGGAAGTGAGGCAAAAGCGAGTTCCAAGAGAGAGTCCCTCGGCAATATAGAGGCTATTGGTCTGTTTTCTTTTTCACGATGGGAGCTTCGAGTGGAAAAGAATTAGCACAGTGATAGAGAGCAATTTTTCTGATGAAAAAAACAGGCTCGGAGAGACAATATGGGCAGGTTTAGACGAGAGGCTCAAGCGATAATTGCCATTGTTTTTACAAATTTACGCCGTTTGTGCTAGGCTTTCCCAGGCAGACAAAAAATGTACCGAATAAATTCTGCACACTATGAGGATGCACCAAAAAGCATTGCTTACGTCACATTAGATTACAAGAAATGTATAAAAAATGAAATGATTTCTGAGTTTCACATACCATAGTAGCTGATTCGTAGCTGCCTGCAGGTTGGCTGGGCGAGAAGCGTCTGTTTTTACATCGTCAGATCCTCCCTGGACCTTATGCCACGTGGCGTGAAGTACTTACAACGTTCAAACAAACAATAGACATCACAAAGAGTATCCGCGCAGAGTTATCGGAAGATATCTTTCTGAACCCGTTCGATCAAACACTGAAGAATCACAAAGAGATCTTCGGTGGCGTATCTCCCCTTTGGTTCACTCGACAACCGGAGCCAACACTGATATGAGAGGTCGTCAACCCGGTCAGCTTAGCGATTTTCTCGCAACAATGGAGCCGTATCTGTCGAAAGTTCATGGCAGTTTTATTTATCTGCTGAGGGAAAGAACCATTCGCATGAAATTTTGAAATACAATGACAAATAGATAACTTAATCGCGATGTCAGGGGCGTCACGACGGTGTAGTATTTCGCATTGCTCTCACCAGGCTCTCATGGCGGCAGGCGGCGAAAACCGGATTAGGCGAACGAACAAGCTATTCCCGTTCTTCCGGTCTAAAACGTGGCGGTCGGTGTGAAACCAGCGGAAACGCTCTATAGACAGGCTACACGTGAATTTTTCGCCGGGTGTGTCACGACCTTTCTATGCCGCATGTATAATTGCTCTGTTACTGGGAACAGACCTCGCACTTATCGTCCGAGCTCCTAAACTGGCCATACTTCTGCAATAAATACGTCTGGGTATACTGACTGCTCGAGTATGCCAATATCGCGGGATCGGCATACTAAGACAGAGATCCGCCAATCTGATGGAGGGCAACGAAATGCGCTTTGGCTCATCTACAACACCCTTGGAAAACACGTTTCCGTGAGCACTCTTCTATGGTGATCGGGTCTTCCAGAGCTTTAGCGGCGTCTCAAGAGCGACCTTCTAGAAATGCTGTTTATTATAATTTAATATACTGTTTAATATACTGGAGGAAAACACAGTCAAATCACTTTTATAACTTCTTTCGAGAAGAACACCTTATCAGCATGCTATTTTTTAGTAAACCATTTTCGATCGGAAGGCGCTCCCTTTCGAGGTGGCCAACTGGGCGTCTGTCAAAGCATTTTAAAGCGACAGCTTTAGGCGCCTGTTCAGCGGAAAGCTTGGCGCTTTCCCGTTAATGTCCGTTGTGAGGCGAAACTCCGCTACGGACTTGGCCACGTAGGCAGGTCGATTTTGCTGGAGTACAGCAGGGTTGATGTGTGTGTGGTGGTTGCTTAATTGAACTTAGTGATGTGTTGATGATTGGAATGGACTGTAGAAATGCTAACTAGTGTAATACTAATTATAAAAATTGGTCCAAGGAAGGTTAATTAGCGGGTAATTTGTGAGCGCGTAGTTTAGAGAAGTGCTAATTGGAGTAATTAAGTGGAAGAAATTTAATCAAGTGGAAATGTGTTCTTAAGCGTCGAGTATGGAGGAAAAACGCTAAGGCGCCCGTGTGCTGTGCGATGTCAGTGCACGTTAAAGATCCCCAGGTGGTCGAAATTATTTCGGAGCCCTCCACTACGGCACCTCTCTCTTCCTTTCTTCTTTCACTCCCTCCTTTACCCTTCCCTTACGGCGCGGTTCAGGTGTCCAACGATATATGAGACAGATACTGCGCCATTTCCTTTCCCCCAAAACCAATTATAATTATAATATATATAAGCGTCGAGTATATTGACATGTTAATGAGTGCAGTGTGGACCATGGTAAATCGGCTTCACTAGACTGTACGCATAAAATTGCCTTTTAATGCCCTGGGATGTCCTCGCGCGCGGAGCAGAACGGAAAGAAGTCTCACTGCGTCAACAGCGATTAAGCCCCTTTGCCGCCTGCGCCGGAGTTTCATGACGGCGTGCTCCCATGACGTCAGCCAGTTGCGTGGTAGATTCCGTCGCGTGTGCACGCATGCTAAGGGCGGTCCCGCTATGAATGGTGTGCCATGCACGAATGCTGGCGCGTCGCCTGAGTCGTGTGTATATATAAACTCCAGTTTGGAAAGGACCGAAAGATGAAGTCTGTGATGAAGTGTGTATGTGTGAGTGTATATGAACTGGTGTGTGGAAACAGTGCGACAGACGACGAGCGTGGAAACTGTATTGTAATACATTGTGCGAGTGTGAACGAAAGGCAGTAACGGTGTGCAAAGAGGGCCTATTGAAGGGACCCATCAACGCTACCGCGTCATGCACTTAAAGGCGAAGCTGGATTGTCTACCTACTTTTTGTCTGCTTTGATTCTGTGCACGTGATTGCAGTATGCGTGATCTTGCCTTTGACGTGATAATCTTCGCGGTGACACCTTTTCGCCTTTGGCAATTGCACAACTGGCTGTGCACTTCATGCAGTCCTTGCAGTTGATGCAATCTGTTGTACTTATTCTTCTGCTGTACTTTACGTGACAGATTATTCCATGCCCCAGCACGAGCCTGTATCCATATGCAATCGTACTCTGCCCACTCATGCTTTATCCTCTTAAAGTCGGCTGGGAGAATTGTAAAATCAACAAATATACATAGCGAACATGTTTCCTCCCTCCAAGAACTATGAAGTACAAGGGGTGAGTAAAAAGACTGCTATCAATGTATCGTTTAGTAATTTATTTTGCTGAAATGGCCTTTTCTCCATCGCGTTCTCATCGAGTTCAACGCCATGTCCGGCCCGATTTGGCAGAGGGTGCAACAGCTGGTGCACTACAAGTACGAGGAGCAGGTTGTTCCTTACCTTTTACAGTGCTTACGTCACATGACAGAAGACGACACAACTCAGGGCTTCAGCTCAACGCTGCTGAGTTCAGTCTCTTCGATTTTTCGAAGTACCTACATTTAACAACATTAAAAAAAATGGTGGTCGCGTTATCATTGCTAAGCACCAATATAGTTTGCCCCCAGGTTTACGTTGGCGAAACAGGAAAGCTCCCCAGAAGGCTTAACGACCACAAACATGACGTCAGAAATAATAATCACACGACGAACGCCATTGCCCAGCATGTGCAAGAGCATACTCATACGATTGACTGGGACCACGCCACTGTCATCGCGAAGGAAAGGAACGTGTCATCTCGGCGGCTGATGGAATCTCTAATCATACAATCGACACCAGCTACCATGAACCGGGTGCAAGGAACCATGCCACCCATCTACGCACGCTCCTTGCGCCACGTGTTACGTATATAAGTCGCGACAATTTCTTGGCCCGCTCAGTGATCAAGGAACCCGTACGAGGTTCCGAAACGTCTTTGAATTTCATGACATGGTCAGTGACCGCATCCCTTTTTCTTTAATACAATGCCTGACCAGACGAGCTTTCGTCGAACCATTGATTATGTTACACCAATATTGTGCGAAAGCACAGTAGTAGTAGTCGCAGTAGTAGTAGTAGTAGTAGTGGCAGTAGTACGAATAGTAGCAGTAGTAGTAGCAGTAGTGCCTGTAGTGGTAGTATTTGTCGTAGTAGTAGCCGAAACGATTGTGCGCAATCCCTCGCCGAAACTTGGCGGTAGCAGACGCGGCAAGGGCCAACCGCATTTCAAATTATGCCTGGCGTTAATTTAGTTCTGCGGTAAGACGTTGGTGGTGCTGTTCACGCAGTGACTCTTGTCTTACACATTATTGGTTTTGCTGTTCCTGAAGGCGAACGGCTCACTGCTCCGGTGTTTAGGCGGCTAACGCGGCCTGACACTTCCGTCTATTATCCGCAAGCTGCTCATTGCGTTCAGCCACGTCCACGGGATTTGTAGTCACGCTTACGCCGTCTTATTTCGCGCTGTGTGAATCACTGCGGCGCAGTCGGCGCCGCTACTGCTCCGATGTGTTACACGGACGCGGCTCGCTTTCAATCATGGCGTGCTTTGCTTTGCGTGACCCTGAGTGTTCGCGCCGCAGATGGAAGATGATGAGAACAGCGTTGAGCAATGCGCTGTGCGAGAGTGATCAAGCTTCGCACAAACTCTATGAGCCGCTTGGACCTCGTAAAGTAGTGCTTTCGCAATAAAACTTGTCGACAGTGAAAACAAGACGTGCGTAGAAAAGCGAGGCGCAATATTACAGGCTACCATGCTTAACTAAGCTGACAGCTCGCTTTACAAAGCACCGCTCGCCTACTTCGCTACACGACACCGGAAAAAACCGCAATGAAATCTTGCTACATGGCATTCCTGTTATTATTGAAATGTTCTGCTTCATTTGGGGCCCCACCATCAGGGTCGCTCGTACAGGTGGACCCAATGCTGGACCAAGTACACCGCTGTGTCCTCCCCCCGGCGTCTTCAACTCTTTTTTTTTTAACGATCTGCAGACTGCAGGCGAACCGTATGCACGATGCCCTAAGTCGATCTGCCCCTAACTCTCACTGCGGACAAGTGGAGTTTGGCTTCACGATGCTTAACTGCATCTTCCAGGAACTAATTGCGGTGCCTGTCTGCGACCGATATTGTATTTCTTTTCTGCTGTTTACAGGGACACTTAGGGCCACTCAACTCAATAATTGTTATCGGTAATAATACATTATGCGGATATTTTGGGTGTGCCAACGCTTGTTCGGCTGCAAAAAAACTACTAACTAAAAAAACTTCCTTGCACTCAATTCAAATTCATGACTCCGACACCAAAAAAGATACGTTGCGGCCGTTTTACAGGGAATGGCGGTGCAGCACAGCTTCTGCGATCGGCAGAGGACTTTAGGCATTGACGCCATAATTCATTTTCTGAATCGACCGAGATGGTGACAGCTGAATTTTGTTCCGAACACTTTTCTACCTTGAAAAAGCCTTGTTTTCGGTACAGGATGGCGTCAATTTTTACTCAGTGTCCATTTAACGGATTGAAAAGATGGTTGCAGCCCGTCAAAAGCACCAAAATGAGCACCGTTCAGCGAAGGCAGCCACATTCATTTCTGCTTTCCCCGAGCCAATTTCTATTCATGCATTTTATGCACAGCATTATGATTCATTATTCATCTCCCAAATGAGAACGCTGCAGCATATGTCGAGGAGAGGACGCGCCACTTCAGGCGCGCGGACCCTGCAATGTCCGAGGACAGAAAGCTGCGGCATCTCATGCCTGGCGTCAAAGCATCTTATTGCTGGCCTTGTCCGCAGGTCTCCGAAAACTGTCGTCGAGTTTCTCGCCGAGTCTTCTGCGATTGAGAAGGTTCTTCAGCAAAGAGCATCCGCGTGCAATCGACCCTTGTCCGCCGCCTCCGTTTCCGGCGAGTCACCATTGTACGGAACCGACGCCTCACTGTTACGCGATCTGATCCGTTCGATTGTACGTGACGAGCTCCGGAAGCTGTATGGAGCACTTCCCACGGCTCCCAGCTCCATAGCAACCTTTTTCCGCGAGGATGTGAAGCAAGCGCTCCAGCCGTCCTTTCCTGCCGTTGAGGCTCGTCCATCCCCTTCTCCTGTCTCGCCTGACCGTCGTCTCACCTACGCCGAAGACCTGCGGTGCCCTGCTCCGGCTTCGGCGTCCTTCGTTCCGGCTCCTGCATAAGTAAAGCGGCCGCCTGCACCCGTGCTGCAGTAGGTGGAAGCTCCCCGACCGTCCGCGCGAAAAGCCGACGTGTGGCGCACATCCGACCGACGCCCACTATGCTTTCATAGCGCGGCGAACTGTGTCACCTCCATCGACGCTACCCATACCGCCATCTGGTCCACGATGGGTTTCCCGCCGATTCTCCTCGACCCAGCTGTGTCGAAAAACCCCGGGCCGTAGCGGATTTCCTTGAAGATCAACGCTGGCTTCATTGTCGTCTGCTGCAGGCTCGATCGCCGTCGCCCTGAGTCGTTCTTCACCATCTACCGCGAGTTTTTCCCGGGCGGCGCAGGGCCGGTCGCCCAGCCCATGGAGGGAAAACTGAAGCCAGCGATGGGGGTGGGCTCGCTGGACATCGCTGTGCGGGAGACCCCCCATCGACGCGGACACGACATGCCGACGCCTCGACGTTTCCGAAGTCGGTGGTCACCGTTCACTCCGACACATCACGCTCACTCGACATAACGACGCTTCGATGGTTACGAGGTCCGCAGTCCCCGATCACTCCGACACGTCGACGCTGACACATGACGACGCATTGACGATTACGAGGCCCGCGTGCACCGATCATTCCGGCACACTAACGCTATTACATCGCACACCCAACGCCGACGAATTACCGGTGGCACGGCTTGCAGACAACGACGCTTGTGCCCGATCATCGCCTCCGGAGCTTCCAACCCGCGAGCGGCTTTCCTTGAACATAGCTCTGATAGTCGATGGTCACCAAGTTCGAGCGATGCTGATTATTCGATTCTAAGCAGCCAGCTATCCGCCATTCTCAAAACAGATTCTCATGCCATAAGGTGGCACACACGTCCGCACGGCGGGCGGTCATCTGATTGCCCCGTCTGGGCATGTACACCACCCGACTTCAAATCCAGTAGTCCACGTTGGTGCTCAGCTGTCTTATTCTGCATAACTGTTCACGTGACGTTACCGTGGGCGTCGATTTTCTGCGTGAATATGAGTTGATTACTGACCTTCGAGATTACAAGGTCACGTTCTCAACTGAGAATGCCGTCGCCTTCAACAATGCGCCGTGACCAAGCCAGATAATTCGTGTTTCTACGGACACTGTCACCCTGCCGCCTCGAACGAGCGCCTTCATTACTGTCGAGTGTGAATCACTTCCGGACGGTGACACCATCGCCGAAACCAACATTTTATTGAAGCTGGCGAAAGGCGTGTGCCTGGTACGTAGTCTGATCCGTCTTCACAATGGCCAGTCACAGGTACTTGTTAACACTTTTACACACGAGCATCGGCATCTTTTTCGCGGCACTTCCGTAGCCTTTGTCGAACGCATCTCCGACGTTTCCGAGTGCAGCCTCCTATATCCTTCGAGAGCCTCGACGTCAAATCCGCGATTTCAGCCAGCAAACGGGAATAGCAGTGTAAACCATTGCTCGAATTCAGAGAGCGTTTCGCCTCCTCGTCGAAAGCGCGTGAAAGTAGCATTAGCAAGCATCACACCGTGACGTTCGATGAGTACACCCAATCCGTCAATACCCCTATCTCGTTTCGTCGACCGAGCACGAAGTTATTAATTCACAAGTTAATGAGATGCTCGAAGATGGCGTTATCCAGCCTTCCAACAGCCCATGGTCCTCGCCGCCTTCTCCATAAAAAAAAAACGACAAGTTGCTTTTTGCGTCGATTACCGGAAGCTGAACGCAGTCACTGAGACGGGCGTTTACCCATTGCCACGTATTGACGACTCTATTCATAGACCTAAAAACTGGCTGCTGGCAAATTGAGGTCGACGAATGGGACCGTTGAGAAGACGGCCTTTGTCACTCACGACGGGCTTTACGAATTTTAAGTTCTACCTTTCGGTCTGTGTTCTGCGCCTGCCGTATTTCAGCGGATGATGGACTCGGTCCTCACCGGTCTTAATTGGCAGTGTCGTCTAGACTATCTCGACAAGGTGGTTGTTTTTGCCGACTCGTTTAGTCAACAGTTTAAACGCCTGCAGACGGTCCTCGAAGACCTTCGTTCAGCTATCCTGACACTGAAGCGCCAAAATTGGCACTTCTGCTACCATGAGCTGAGATTTCTCGGCCATGCCGTCCGCTCCGCCGGCGTGAAGCCCGACTCCGGTAACCTTGCAGTGGTTGCGGTATTTCCAACCCCACATGACAAGAAAGCTGTTCGCGGCTTTCGGGGGCTCTGTAGCTACTATCGGAGTTTTATCGAAAATTTCGCTGGCCTCGCAGAATCTCTGACTCGCCTCACCCGCGACGCAGTACCTTTTGTTTGGACCTACGAGCAAGACTTGGCTTTCGCCGAGCTCCGCCTGCGTTTTCAAACACCACCCATTTTTTCCCATTTTAATTAGTTGGGTGACGCTGAAATACACATCAACGCCAGCAACATCGGCCTCGGCCGGGTTCTCCTGCAGCGCCAGGATGGCGTTGAACGAGTCATCGCTTATGCAAACCGCGCTCGGTCGCGTGCAGAGGTTAACTATTCCACGACTGAAAAAAAAATGCCTCACCATTATTTTGGCAGCTGCGAAATTTCGTCCCTATCTTAACAGTCTCCCTTTCAAAGTGGTCACTGACCACCACTCCTGGAGTTGGTTGGCCAACCTGCGTGACCCGTCTGGATGCCTGGCGCGATGGAGCCTTCGCCTGCAGGAGTTTGACCTCACGACGTCTAAAAGTCCAGACATAAGCATGAAGATGCCGACTAGCTCTCTCGTACGTCTGTCGAACTCGCAACCCCCGACACGGACGTCGACATCAGTTTCATTGGGGATCAATCAATCAATCAATCAATCAATCAATCAATCAATCAATCTTTATTTTTCCCAGAAAGAACTGGAATGGTCTCCTGGGCTAAAAGCTGGGTGAGCAGCTTGACGAGGCCCAGGAGACCGTTACATGGCAGAACAGTGAAGTTGAGAAAAAGAAATAATGTGAATATAAAGCAATGTACACCATACGCAAAAAAAACTTGTTGCGGCAACGTAATACAGTATGTAATGCACCATATTCGCCAAAATGAGCTAAAAATAGTTGAAAATAGTAAAAGTTGACATAAATAACAGTACGAAATTGTAAACAAAGGAAGCACAGTAGAAAAAACTAAGTATAACATCAAAATGTGGTTCACAATGTTATGAAGTACGTGCGCAATTTCTTGGGATTCAGACGAGTTGTGTTTTGGTACATATTAAGCATTGATGGCAGGTTATGTGCTACATCCATTCTTCTGATTTGTCAACCGAGCAGCGCGCCTATCCAGTGTCTCGATTCCTCATCGATTATTTAGATCGTCAACCAGCCACCATTCCTTAATTTTGTTCTCGAAACCTGTCGTCGTTTTTCCTGAAACGAACCGTGCCCTATAAGAAGAACCCTTGTTCCAATTCGCGAGCTTACGTCCTCGTAGCCCCTGCAAATTCTCGAGAGGAAATCCTTTATGCGTTCCACGACGAACCAACCTGTGGCCATTTGGGCCACTCTCGCACGGATGCCAGAATATGCCAGCTGTTCAACTGGCCCAAACTTGCCACGGCTGTTAAATGCAATGTCCAGAGCTCCCAGCAATGTCAGCGCCGTAAGGCCCCAGCCTCCAGGCCTCTGGGACTTCTCCAACCTATTGCGAAACCGCCTGCCCAGTTCGATCAGGTCACCATGGACCTTCTCGGCCTTTTCCCTTTGTATTCGGCTGTAAACCGGTGCATCATCATTGCTACTGACTACCTAAATCGATAAGCCGGAGCCGAAGACTTGCGTCGTGGCACAGCGCCCAATATTTCAGATTTATTCATGAATCAGATCGCACTTCGACGCGGCGCCCCAACCTACGTCATATCTTTACGTCCTAGATGATGACCAAAACTTTTCAACTCAGTGGTACGACCCATCGTAACACTACTGCTTACTACCCGCAGACAAACCGGCTGACATAGTGGCTTAATAGGACCATGCCGGACATGCTGGCGATGTACGTCGATGTCCGACACAGGACTTGGGACATGACTCGGTCGTACGTGACATTCGCCTTTGATACAGCTGTTCAAGAGACGATCCGTTTGACACCGCTCCGCCTCCTCTACGGCAGGGATGTCCAGACGATGCTCAACGCAATGCTCCCTTGCGCAACGGATGGCCAACTTTTTGCTGACGCTGAGCAGTTTGCCCAAGAAGCCGAGCAGCCTCGTCATCTAGCAGGAATTCACATCGCACAGCAGCAAGATAAAGACTCGCGCCGATACAAACTCCGGCAAGGACAAGTCTTCTACAATCCCGGCGACCAGGTTTGAGTGTAGATACTTGGTCGACGGCGAGGCTTGTCCAAAAAACTCATTTCTCGCTATTTCTGTCCTTAAAAAGTCTTGCAGCGCGTTAGCGACACTAATCCCTGACGCGGCACTTTCAATGCGGAAGAGATGTCGACTACCTCCTGCAGAGATCGTCCGTGTTTTACGCATGAAGCCGTATTTTGCGCGGTGACCCGCGAGCTTCTTCGAAGCTTTCTTGTGCGCTTAAGTGAGCTTGTGTGCGTGCGTTTTTATAAAAGGGGAGGAATGCCAGGTGGCGCTCAGGCAAAAAGATAATGACGCTTGTGGCGCTTTTATTGAAGGACGTTAAAGTTAGCCGTCTCCCCTCATGAATGATATGCTGCCAAGCTGTCGGTTCCCTGCCTCGTTGCCAATACCATAAAAATATTCGAGTTCGAGAATCTGGCTTCCCAAAAATACAGAGCCACCACTCAGCCTTCACGAGCTAAAGGGCTTCTGGTGACCCAAAGTCACTAAGAAACCCGTTCAATGTAATAAATCTAGCACTGTATCAGCCCACCAAGAGGTGCACACATACAAACACCCATCTGCTCTTCAAACTCGAGACGCTGAAGGGCACAGAGGTTGCAGAGCACCTACAACGACTAAACGCAAGGATCCCCTCTGTCCAGATCTTAATAAGCTCTCCCTGCACTGCAAACGCCGGTCTCCAACGCATACCCAGACGCGAACATCACTTAAATGGAAGTTAGAAAGGTCCTTTACCACATACTGCGAGAAACAGCGTCGGGAGTTGGTCCGATCACTCACAAGATACTTCGCAACTTCGACAATGTCACCACCGTGAAATTGACTGGCCTTTCCTATGAGCACTAAAGGGCAGATACGCTTCCATCGGCCGCGAAATACGCGCAAATAAATCTCATCCTAAGGTCCGGCATGCCATTAAAACAATGCATTCACCTCAGGCCCATCTCGCGTCAGGCCCACGAGCTGCGTCGGCAAACTGCCTGAAAAGAGCGTGCTCCGCGGCCTCCAACACCTCGAATCAGCGGGTTCCTAACCCCAATCTACTTCGGCTTCCGGCCGCACCTCGCGGAGGCCGTCCTTCCACACCTGAAAGAAGCATTCCTCCACAGGCGCAAACGCGCGATCAACATCCGGGATACTGGCACTCGACGTCTGCAAGGCGTTTTACAACGTAGGACCCGACCATATGCTCCACATACACTCGCCACCAATGGATGTGGCATCATAATAAAGGACAATCTTGACGCTTTTCAAACGACCACATGCTGCATTCCAGCATCGGAGCGGTGCCCACCCCGATGTCCTCACTTCCAAACTGAGGCACCAGGCGAGGTGCGACTCATGAGGCAACTACGGCCTTGGGGAGCGGGACACGTTTCACATGGCGGACACATTCGTCATCGTCGTCAGACAAGGCCCTGAAAAAGCACTGTCTGCGTACTCGTCTCGTTCTTGTCTTTTTCGCTGTAATGAAAATGACACATCCACATGCCCAAGCTTACACGTTGCCGTCTCCCATCCCATACCATAATGCTCAAACAGAAAAGGCAAAGACCTTAATTCAAACGGAAGGCGGTCAAGACCACGCTGCCCATTGGATCCCTTGTAGGACAGTAAAAGCTCCTCCAACTGACTATACACAACTCGGTCGAAGGCATTATAATTTTATCTATGGTAGAAAAAGATTATAACAAATAAAACAAAGACGACGCTTCAGAACCAATCGGCTTCTTCATCAGGTGTTACTGGGGACGAGTTCCAGCTTGTATTTTTAAGCCCTCGTTTAGTCACTGAAACTAGACCTTGGTTATAACAGAGGAGAAGGGCTCCTAGGGAGTGCGTGGTTAACATTTCCTCGCTTCTGCTGAATATTCAGAAAGCAGAAGAGTTAACCTTGAAGTATTTGTAATGCGATACGTGGCACAATAAGTCATCTTGAATACAGTCTGTGGTGTTAAAATTATTACGTTTGAGGTTGAATGAGATGACTTTGAACTGTCATACGTTAGGGATCTTTAACCATGTGTTTCATAAGGTGATTGGAAAGGAGGGCCAGATAGTCATGAGTAGTGCTAAGAGGGCGATAGATAATGTAGTCAATAGCGAAATTTTGCATACATGAATATATGTTAGAGTGAATAATTTCTATAATATAAAGTAACCAAAGTAACACCACCCTGCAGTTTCCCAGCTTGAAACATACTCGCAAAGATTGTGAGATTACTCTCTTACAGTGCGTTGTACATCGAAAGCTTGTCGCATTACTGCCCAATAAAAAAATTGATAGACTAAATCGTTCCTACCACGAACAATTCTGCAAAAGGTTGTCAGTGCGGAGGTGCTCTCACTGCTATTCCACTCTGCGAGCATGGCGTTGATCCGTCAGCACACGCTGAACTAACGGTACTTCCATTGACTGTCCGGGCAACGCCTTGGAGGCCACGCAGCAAGCCGTCTTTGAGTCTCACTGTTATATTCTCCTGTGTTGCATGATGTATAGGTATGTAGTCTTTGAGCCGTTGTGGTCACTCAGTGGTTATGACGCTCGGCTGCTGTGTACTGTTGCGATGTCACTGACCGTTAAAGAACCCCTGGTGGTCGAAATTTCCGGAGCCTTTAGCTACGGCAGCCCGGAAAACCTGAGTCGTTTTAGGACGTTAACGCCCCATAAATCTAAACGTATTCTTTGAAGCTGAACGTAAAAGCGCAAAAAAACAAGGACGAGAATAAGACAGACAACACGAGCGCTCGTGTTGTGTGTCTTATTCTCGTCCTTGTTTTTTGCGCTTTTACGTTCAGCATGGTAAACCAACTCGCCCAAACTCGGCCTTTATTATATTCTTTGAACCAAGCCGGCAGCGGCGTCGGCGAGTCGACCTCAAATCAGCCATTAGCAGCCGCAGAGCTGTGCAGAGGGTTTTCTCCTGCTCGTCGATGCTGCCTTGTCTCGATTTCGCCCGTTCGGGGGTGCCGGACAGAGTAGGAAGAGGTAGTTCCCCGCGGGGGGCTGAGGATCGCGAAAGGGTATGCGGGAATCACAGACACAAAGACACGCCGCCGCATCCTTCGCCGATGCTACGACTGCGGCTGATTTATGACCACAGCCTTTGCCGGTTACTGTGACGTGCTTCCGCGTTTACACATGGTTGTTCGGCGCAGAGGAGGCGCGGAAGAGCAGGGGGAGCTGCGCCTGCAATAGCACACAGCTTCCGTTGTGGGTGGGCTCCTTAAGACAGCTTCTCCCTGTGAAAACCACTTGTCGCTACTCGAGAACTCAAGCTTCAGGTGCCTAAAATAAGAAAACGTTTCGTTAACCAAGCAGCTGTACTCTAATTCTCGCGTTTCTTTTTTTACCACTATCTGTCACTTTTTCCACCAGCATTTTCAATAGGGACGGCGGCGCTTTCCTACCAAGGGAACAACTGATCTGGCAGATCTAATCGAGCGTGAGAACACCACTGCTACCTGGCCTTCTCGATATCAAAACTCCATTTGATTAGTTTCATAATATGGCAATATTCGGCGCTATTGAAAAGCGTTGCCCCGGTGGACACATTATTCAATGAATTGTGAGCTGTGGCGGATACTCGGCTATAATGGCTCCTGAAGGTGCCAAAATGCCTCCCCAGTTGCCGATTGTGTGCCTAAGACACGCGCCGTCAGGCCTGGTTCAGGAAATGGCTTTGAACCCGGCCGTGGTCAGCAGCCGAAATAATCGGAGGGAAACAGCACCGTCTTCTAAGTGTTAAGAATGAGACTACTGCACCGCTCTTTGTTCTGGTAGAGAACAGAAAAGAGAGAGGAAATTAAACTCAAGGAATAGTTCTAAGTGGATACACTTTAGCAGAAGATATGAAACGTGGGTATCTCTTTTACAGGGGCACTTGAGTAGGGCAAGCTAAGTCATGTCATGTTAAAGTGACAGCGTTAAAGCCTCGTTCCCCAGAAAATCCGGTGTCATCGTTGTGGGCGAAAACTCGCGGACATGGCTCCGGCAAGTGATCCCCAGAGAGTAACTTAGGAGACAGGTGGGCCACCTAGGTCACGTGACCTTGCAGCGCCATCACAACCTGCCCACCGGATAGTGAGCAAACTGCGCATCGTGGCAGGTGGCAGTGAAATTAATCATTGGTCACTGAGGAAGAGAATGCCGGTCTGCACAAGGCACACATCTCGGAGCATGTGCCATCGCAGGGTAGTGGGGCCACTGCACCAATGCGCCAGGAGTGGTATGAGGACTCCGAAAGATATCTGAATGATAAGAACAGGATGACCTTCTCCATATATTAGACTTAACCTATTACGCTATCACGTCATACCCGTAACCCTTATCTTAAGTGTTTCCACGCTTTTTTTGTTTTAGATAAAGTACGCCTCAAAAATCTCTCGCTGTGCTCATCACGTCACCGTCCAATAATATGGATATCGTGCAACCACGGCTTACATGCGAGAACTTTCCAGCAAAACGACAGGTGCGCGCTACTGGTTTGAAAAAAATGGCTTGCACTTAAATGCCCGTAGGTTTGCGCGGCAGCATCAACCGCAACGTCAAGGTGAGGTATGGCGAGTTTTTTTGGTGGTCTCACTTTTAGAGAGCTACTTTTTGTGATTCGAGGATAGTGCTCAGCCTGTGTTCGCGTGGTAGAAAATACAACTAGCACATTATACTGGCCATTAACATTCATCTCTTTGTCCGGTAAGCAGCAAACGTGTGTGATCAACACATTCTTTGTGTTTCCACCCACGATTCGTCCTAACCTCTTCTGAGCCTTAGGTCTGTCTCTACGATTAAGTTCTTCACTATTGGCAACAACACCAAGCGCGAGAGCACTACTTGTTTCAACCTATTACTGTGATCATCAAAACTGAGTTTATCAGGTGTGAATTCGTCATGAACAATTTAGTTTAATAGCAGAATAAAGAATGTGCCTATTTTCCAGTGTTATAGCTGTGCAAAAAGTAAGCTGGCATTTCTGGGTTCTCGTTTGGCACTTCCAAAAAAGCTGGACTCGTCGACAGAGAATGTATGTCTAACTACTCAAGCTAACTTTTCCCACTACGTTTATTAGAGAAAATGGAGTGTTGTCATTACTTGCCCCTAAAATCTACACTGACATGTACCGTCTCTTTCCAAGCTTTTTGACATTTTTAAAAGCTTATGGAGGTCACCCAATTTCAGAGTGCTGCAAACCTCATTATCATTACATATGCCATTTTATAAAAGCGACCACCACACTAATGAACAAGAAAACTCCCGTTGAAGTCGGCAGAAAATTAAATCTTCAGCTTAAGTTGAAATCGCCAAGCCTTCGGACTGGCACTGAAAAGTAAAGTTTGCAGCTATAGAGGGGTTAATCTTAGCAGTCATCGACTTTATGGCCAGTTTACGAGATACCAATGATGTTCGTATATGGCAAGGTGTACATGGCGAAGGCTGTTGCGTTAACGAGCGAGCTATAGAGCAGATTTCCCACCCTAGCACGCCTCTGCCGTGCCTTGTGCTACGCCTAAGCCTTGTACTACGAAGCCAACTGGGTGCGATGAATTGTTGTGGTAATAGGTCATATCAAACAGAAGTGACTAATTATTGAGGTGTACTTCAGGAGTATAAGTAAAAAAGGCCGTGTTAGCAACTCATGCATTATCCTGCATCAAAACGAAATCTTTTTTTCAGAGCGCTAGTTTTTACGGTGATTATTCCCGTAAAATATGCAGTCGTTTTTGCAGTGAATAAGTGTTGTGGCGAACACGAAAGACAGTGACCTGCACGTTTCTTCCACAGCCATGCCCGTATTGTACAGAAAAGAGACAGGAAGGAATGGCGTACAAAGCAACAGATAAGCTTCGAGGGTGAAGGAAAAACACAAGCAACGGCGAAAAAGCGAGACTGACTCTCCACATAACCTCTCCACACTATTGGGGATGGAACGCCCACAAAAGCCAGAACGCGCTTAATGACAAGCGACTCGCAGCCATCCGCGGGGCTCGGCACCGGACGCCTGCTCTTGTTGTCCGAAGTGATCTCCGTGATCCAGTTGAAAGTTAAACAATACACGCCGAAAATCCGAAAACCAGAAAGAAAAAAAAAACATCTGAAAAACAAACAGCACACCCGGTCACGGATCCCTACACTGTCTTCGCAAAAGGGAGGGCATCGAAACACATATTCGAATCCTGTCCAGAACATAGCTCTGTTCCTGATATCTTCAGACCCCGCGCTCTGGCGATCGCTGAATTCAGGCGCGCGTAGGACGAGAAATTAGGAGGGGGGTGGAAGCAGGCTGCTTGAGCTGTATCGGCGATTAATAAATGGACTGTATTATGATTGCGTCACCATAGCTAGCGATCATAATCCTGCATCACGCCTGCACCACCCGTATTTTTTTTACATGTTCCCTCATTCTCGTCCTTCCAAGAGTGAGCAGTTCATTATTTTTCCTTTTGATGTTTCCGGCTCAGCGCGCCTGTCTTCGCTTATCTTCGCGTGTATACGCTTACTCGAAGGCAGGCGCTTTCTGTGTGGTCTTCATTTATGAGTCAATTAGCCGAAAATCGGACCCAGTAACTTTTGCTACAGTGGTAGAATGGAATCTCAGTGAGGAGTAAAAACTAGAATTGCATGATGTTCTTTGATGCGCACAGTACTTAAAAGGAGTTAACGGTGTTCCCTTATTAATATTATATTGTATTTCTTTTCAGCTTTATCTGTGCGGGATATTTATCCGGCGTAGATGGCGACTTTGTGACCCCCCACTCGAGTACAGGAAGTCTTCTTTTCAAACATGTGTTGCAGCGCGAACCACAAGAAGGGACGACGACAGACAGAGTGAAAAGAGCGCTGACTTCCAACTATTTATTTTCCTGATAGGCCACGCATTTATACACATTTGAACCTTCAGCAGTTAAGGGCAGGCAAAGCAATCAGCATGAAAGGCATAGGAGATTAGGACAATCACCATCGATCCAGAAACTTCAGCTCTTTCTTGGTTAGAACAACTGATGGCATGCTTACACACCTGTCCTCTGCACGAGCAATACTTGCCGCCTCGATTATCTCCCTAACACACTGATCAATGTGTCGAGCAACGATTGTGCTTTTTTGGAACGCAGGCGCGCAAGGTTTTCTGCGGCGACGTGCAGACTCATTGCCACAATTACGACAGTGCGTGCTAAGATGGCCCTGGTCACCATCATTTACATTCTTGTTGTGTTCTTTCAATCTGGTGTTTATGCACCTGCCGGTTTGTCCAATGTATTCGCGTCCGCAGGACAACGGAACGCGATATACGACACCATCGTCGCAAGTGACAAACTGATTCTGGTGTCTAATCATGCACGATTTTTCCTTTTTGCTGTAGCACGGGTTAGTCTTCTTGCACAGAACTGATAGTTTGAGTGGGGCCGAAAACACAACATTAACGCCTACGCGCTTTCCAATCTTCTTCAAGTTGTGGGAAGTCTGGTGGATATACGGAATGACTGCCACTTTTTTGCGTGCATCCGGGCCTGTCGCGGCATTCTTTTCAGATTGCCGGACGTTTTTCATTTTCTGGAGCAAGCCCTCGGCCACAGAAACCACAAGGGCCTCCGGGTACCCTGCGTCAGACAGGCGTCTATTTTGCAGGGCTAGACTTTCTTTGACCATATGGTCGCAGGACTTAGTCAGGGCATTTACAAAACAGTGCTTTACAACGCTGCGCTTCACAAGCTTGGAGTGGGCAGACACAGCGGGTAATAAACCTTTTTTCCCCCGTGGTTCATACCCCCAACAAACATGGTCATTGCAAAACTTTAGTCTTAGTTCCAAAAATCTAATGGAATTGTTGCTGGGCAGTTCATGCGTCAAAACTAAAGGTGCTAAGTTTCGCTTGAATGTGTAAAGCACGTCTTCGGCTGTTACATGAAAATCCGCATTGGTGTTGTCAGTTATGATTAAAAAGTCATCTACAAATCTAAAGACTTGGACAACACTTGTACCTTCGAGACATCTTTCAATCATTCTGTCATGCATGGCTAAAAACAAGTCGCTAAGGACCGGGGCAATACATGATCCAATGCATATTCTGCGTTTTTGCAGGTAAAAACCTTTGTCCCAGGTGGCAAACGTAGATCGCAGGTACACATCAAGCAATTCTAGAAAGCCACTAACATGTAAACCACAACTGTTCTGGAACGAAACGGCACTCATCCTATCAATGGCCTGTTCAACACATGATAGCAGAGCATCATGCGGCAAAGAGTAAAAAAGGTCTTTTACGTCTATGGAAAAGGCAGATACATTTGCAGTCTTATGCTGCCGCAAGTATTCAACAACCTGTTTGGAGTTCCTAACAAGGAATGGGTCTTCAATTGTTAGCATGGCCAACTTATCCTGCAGAAAAAGAGCTAAACATTTCTGCCACGTTTCCTTTTCTGAAATAATCACACGAAGTGGGCAGCCATCCTTATGTGTTTTTGCGGAAAAGAACATGTCTAAACAAGGTTTCTTCTTGTCCTGAATTTGCTTGACGAGTGTTTGCAATCCTAACCGCTTGCACAGTTTTTTTGCCACGGCCTTAGCTTTCTTTAGTTTTAATTCGTTCATTCTATTAAAATTGCTCTCGATAGCTTCGGAGGCTTTCTTTCGGAAGAGGTCTTGCGGAAAAACGGCAAAACCACCCTCTTTATCAGCCGAAAGAACACAAAGTTGGTTGTTGCACAAAAAGTCAGACACAGTTTTTAACAGTACAGTGCGTCTCGACCTCACTGAACGCTCGAGAACATCCACTCCCTGGGATATACAGCTGCTCTTCTGATCTTCCGGTGCAAGTCTTGCAACTTGTCTGACCATCGCCAACTTTCCTGGCGCATTCATCCTAGGTTGGACGGCACACTTTGGCCCGAGCTGTAGGGTGCGTAGAATATCAGCCGGAATATCCGCGTCACCTTCGATGTGAACAGGGTTCAAATGTGTATAAATGCGTGGCCTATCAGGAAAATAAATAGTTGGAAGTCAGCGCTCTTTTCACTCTGTCTGTCGTCGTCCCTTCTTGTGGTTCGCGCTGCAACACATGTTAGATATGAACCAACTAGCCCGCCAAGCAACCTTCTTTTCAAGCTTAGATGAACAAAAAAATTTCGCTCGGCACACAGTAACCATGATGGTGGCAACACGTTAAACATTTTACGGGCAAAACAAAACGAAGGCTGACCCTAAAGAGCGCGAAATGATAAATGATTTTAAATGGGTGCTAAGGTTTTCGTACTTTCGTACATGGAGAAAGAAAAGCTTAGAAGAGAGCCTCGCTATGCGAGTTGCATCACAAAAAATGTTCTGGAAGTCACGTGTTTTCGCCAGGACCAAAGGGAGCATCTGCCGTTGGCGCAGCCAATTAAGCTTGGGCGAAGTGGCGTTGCCTGCATCATTGAAAGCTGCGGATGCGCAAGGGCACTGAGACGTCAGCCAATTAGCGAGGGAGAACCCTCATTTCCCTCATAGTGCGCAGGTCTGTGCTGCGGCGGACTGACATTGAGCGCTCAGATCACCGCTCGGTGCGCTAGCTGCAGACCGAATTTATCTTCTCTTTCCCCTTTACGCCAGTCTTCCCTTTCCCCCGTGGAGGCTAGCCAACTGGAATACCCTTCTGGTTAACCTCCCTGCTTTTCCTCTTTGTTCTCTCTCTCTCATCGTGACACCGTTAGCAGCTCCAGTTCCTTCTGTTGCAAAGACAACGATACGTTGCTGGTGCACTTCTCAGTTTTTGACAATTCTGGCATCACTCTTTCTTCAGGTTATTTGTCCAGCAGGTGGCGCTTCTGGCCGATTGTATAAAAGCAAATCATGCATCATCCATTAAAACCAGTTGTCAGTTCGCGCTCTTTGTGGTGTGTTTTCGTTTTGCTCCCTCCGTAAAACGTTTAGATCGTTGCAGCCATCGTGACCAACAAACTAATCTCCGTTTTCGCACTTTTAGCGTAACCATAATGGACGGGCTCTGGGTTATCTAAGGAACTGTGCCATCTGTTTCGGTGCATGATATGTTTGCCTAGCTGCTTTGAAACGTTCTTCTCGCCGGATCGCTAAAACAGACTTGACAACCTTAAGGACGAGCCACAGGGTGAAGGAGCTCTGTCGGCAAAGGGGGTGTCGTGCTTAGCCTATGGGAGGAATGGCGCGGCAGAGAAAGACGTGGACAAAAAAAAAGGAAACACGCACAAGTGCTTTTTTTAGTCCAATTTTTCTCGGTCACCCAGTACCTCCCAGGGCATGTCGCACCAACTTCCCCAAACCTTTAAGCTGCTTAGCCTACAGGGGGTGAAAAATATGCCACTGCAGCATCACTTCGTATCTTCGCTGGTCTTTGTACCAGGTTTATCGACTGTCGGCATTTACCCTCCGCAAACAAGATGCAGACAGGCTGTTGCTGTGGCGCCCATGAGTGTCTTCTCCTTCAAATTGGCTCGTCTTTCAAATTTTGCTTAACTTTCTGAAAAAAAAAAACACTCATGTGGTACACGCGCTCTTGAAAGTGGGCGCTGGCTTGTCTAGAGAGAAAAATGGGGGAGGGGGTGATACGCTATCGTAGCCACTTCTTCGCTGTTGAGGACGTCAGTGTGCACGGAAATTTTTCCTCGCAATTTTCCTCGCCGAAGTGGCGCTGTATTTCCGTTTTGGCCGTTAGCTAGCCAGCGCTCCTACACGCGTTCTGAAGCGACTGGAAGCGGCGTATATACTGCAACGCGCTGTCGGTGTGTTGTCGCATTTCGTCACGCGTGAATCTGAGGTTTTTGAAGAGTTTTGTAATGTTGCTGTCGTTTCCTTCGTTGCACCGAGATAATTGCTCGGAAAAAGTACTGGGCGTTGTATCCACAGTTCGTCGCGTACATTCAGAAAAATGGCTCTGTCTGGTTCGTTCAAAGTATTTGTCTCAATTCCCTTTGACACGACTGTTCATACAGAGCGGGGTGGTAAAATTTATATAAAAAACTGTTACAAAATGCTTCATGATAACACGCGCTCAAGAACTGCCGAACTATGCCAGTGCGGGTTATTGGCGTGAGCATTCGAGACCAAACAAAAATCACAAAACGATTACGAGATCGTAACGCGAATGTTGAAGCGTTGATGGTGTCGTGAAATCGAATATTATTTCAGAAACACCTTTTATTGGAGTCGGTTTTTCTTCGTTTTAAGGCAACAGTGACGGCCATGTTTACGCTAGTGAAAAAAAAAGGGGGGGGGGGGTGTCTTTCCTTCGCAGTTGTCCTCCTTCTGCCTTATAAGTCGCTTCGCTTGTGCTTGTCTGGCGCTTGAAGCAGAATATTAGCGGGCTATAGCCGTTGTCGTTCACGATTTTCGGCCAGCCATATCGCTTTCAGATCTGAAGGGCTCCATTCTGCTATTTCAGCTTAGCAACAGTTGTAAAAGGGGTTGTTTGACAGGCAGATTCATATTTTTTAGGGTTTAACCTCACCTGTCACTATACTGGTGGTTTCACGTGACTATGATGTTGTGCAATTTTTAAAAATAGGCATTTTATGTTATAAGAGCGCTTTTATCGTCGTAGCATTGTCAGCGGTGTAGCGGATCAGAATGCAGCTAAGATGGGCTAACTAGTCGGCTGGACAACTGATATTGAGCAAAATTTTTAGCTATTACTGTATTTCTCCTTATTTATTTAGGGGCATGTAGCCCTCCGTAAGTGACATCCATATCAGTTTTAGAATTTTGAAAATGCAGTTACCCTCGGCGCTCCCAACACATTTTGCTTTAATCGCGCCAAAGTACATGGTGTAAGGATTCTGGTGACAGCCCGTCTGGTTCAGCTGCGTAGTCGGCCCGGGACACCTGCAGCCAGGGTCTCTGCACGGCGATAGGCATCTTCGTTCCCACGGCCTGTCCCCGCTTGGGTTATTGGGTTCGAGACGGACGACTCTGCCGCCGTTTGTAAACAACATTTCTACGGAGGCAGCTAGCGACCGCCAAACCGAACAGGAGTGGCTCACCCCTTCAACTGTGCCGGCTCGCCGGCGCCTCGCCCATTCGGACTTCCCGGAAGACGTGTTCGGCTTGACAGCGTGAGAACTTTCGTTCGGACGCGAAGACAACGCTCTCTCTGGTGGGGGCGATTGTCCAGCGGCACCCTCTCTCTCCGGCGAGACATGTGACGGGGGTGTGTCCCTATCTGAAGTGGTGTGTGTGTACGACAGCGCAAGTTAGGCCACGCCCAACCTGGCGAAGACCTCCTCGAATCCGGGGAATCCTAGGGACCGGACCCTTTTAAAACCGGACGACGAGTTCCATGAGGAGGAATCCTCAATCATCCTCAGATCTTCTCAGATCCTCCGACCTTCCCCCATCACCCTCCAATGGGTTCCTAAATCTTGTAAATAATGTAAAATGAACCCCCTGTACAGTTTCCTTCATAAAAAAGTCCGACAACGTCATTCGAAGAAGGGACCTGCAGCGCTGAGTCAGCTCACTCAAGGACCCCTCATCTCTAACAATGGGCTTTCCAAAAGCTTGCTGGCAAAGGAACCCTGTATTGCAAGTAACTCACCGAAATAGCCAAATATTGTTGGGCCGGGCTCTGAGGATCATAAAAAGAAACTAGTATAATAGGCAAGAAAAATATTTCATTTGGTAAACAGTGTCTTGATGACACCCGCCAGTTCTATAGTTAAAAAATTACCATTGGAAAGCGCAGCCTTCCACGTCCCGCACAACAACGAGCGCAACCAATTAGGCATTTGCCAAAAATGACGCCAAAAAACTAACTTTATTCAATATTTTAATGCATGATCCGATTGGTACCAGGACGCGAACTGGAAAATCGCCATATATTTCTTCCATGAATTCCTAAAATTTATAATCCGGAAACGAAGGAGCGAAGGGCACTGTACCGGAGATATTCTTTATAATCTTCGCAGCTTCGAGAAATAAATTACGCTGGTGGTCACATAGCAGCTGCTATTGCTGAGTGTGTGCTAGGCTGGGTGGACCCAAGATAACGATGTAGGGGTCGTGGTTATGGAGCAGTAAGCGAAAATTTGTCATTTAACATTATAATTACCCACTTTGAGTTCCATGTTGAAATAGCAAAATTGAAGGCGCAATTAATTCGCCACTGCCACAGTTGCAAACCTTGACAAAATGCAACAGGCCTAGAGATACTGAATAATTATTTCCTTGCTTTTTCGCGCCTCATTCCTTAACCTCAGCTTCGAAATGAGGCGCGAAAAAGCAGGGAGTTGATTAATGAATATCTACACATATTCATCAATCAACTCCCGCAGAATTTAGCAAGTCAATGCTACGTTAATAATGCATGTTAGAATGAATGTTGCCTTAGAGAGACGAGGCGATGTCGGTGGGAGCAATCGCTGGAACAGGCAGAATCAGAGATTTATCTGCCACTTCAAGTCTCTGCTGAAGAGTATTCAACTTTTAAGGTCATGATTGGTGCAGTGACACTGCATAAACGCTCTCTGTTTTGAAGGGGAATTTCTTCCCGATTGCCGTCACCACACAACCGAATTAGTAAAGCTTCCACTTCTGCGCAAAGTGCAACCTTTCCACCGATAGTCGCGAAGCAGCTGAGGCGCTGGCTCAGGTGGTTAGAGGCCAAGCCTTTGAATTTGTGGAGTCTATGGGAGACGCAAGCACCGTCTACAAGAGCGTGATAAACGGGCAGCCTGAACAACAGTAAAGGGTACTCGACGAGTTATTGGTTTGTGGCAAGCTTTCTGCGCAGTTTAATGAAATGTTCTCAACCCTCCATCTATTGCCTGCGTAGCGGTGCCGGCACCGCGATTACCCGCTTCTTCCACTAAATCGCGTCAAAAATGCCTAATTTCCGCCCACACTATGACCTACGCTCTACCCAACTGGTGCTTCAAGCCCGTGTGCCTTACTGTTCATGACATTCTCGGCTCCACTAACGAATGCATAGCTTAGCGGCGTGCCATTTTCTATACATTTCGGTTCCTCGTCCTACAGCAGAAAACACAACGCTCAGTGCTGCTTATTTAAACCAGTATTTCGAAATTCATTCTGACTTTGGTGACAGGGCAAGAACGCAACCTTTCAAGGCGAAATACACCGTAGTGACAGCTTTCCGTATTTAGGTAAGGACTAAAGATTTTGTTTTTACTGCGGATAACATATGCTGGCTCCGCTCCCCATACGAAATATTTAACTTCTGAACCCGGCTACACCCTGCAGTGGGCGTAGTTAGGCAAATGCTGATGATGATGCCATGCAAGTGCCGCGCTTCATGCAGTCGCGAACAAAATATATGTCAAATGTCACGCATCTGAACAATTTGAGAGAACGAGTCGGTGGCGTTGAACCGAGCCGCATTTTCTCAAGCGACGCAGCGTGGAGTATTCGAGCTCTATGGGCTAATGCATGGCATGAAAGCAGTACTCGTCTAAGTTTCCGTAATCACTTGAGCAGAATTTGTCTTTGGGCATGTTTGTCTAACTCTTTTCGCCCAACTTTTCCATGTCCAAAGCCATAACAACAAATATAAGAAGGTTTGAAGAAGAACTAAGATATAACCGGCTTGAATTCAATACATTTCACTGTTTTGTCAGTCTCAAGGCTATTGAAATATCTGTATTCTGAACGAGAAATTTAGATATAATGTGATCTCTTTAGGGCTAAGTTAATTCTCTGCTAAAAGCAGCAAGCCAGCTGATGCCTAAAAATATATAAAGGGTATTACCATTACGCTGTCTTCCTTTCTGGATGCCTTTCAAAAGAAGCCAGAAACTCCATTCGACAAGTTGGCAGCCGATGTCGCTGCCATGAACAGGGCAGTCTTTATAAAGGCTTCCGCGATGGTAGTTGTAGTAAAAATGCACAACAAAAATGTACAAAGGGTTTCGCTCTGGAGTGTAATCTGCGGAACCGGTTTCAGACGATCACTCACCCAGACACGAGGAATTCCCAATCAGCTAGCATGTACGGCGGATATGGGGACGGATATAATGAAGTCTTCCTCCGGGAACTTATGCACCACATATACACAGACACACTCTTCTGATTTTTTTTTTTGAATAAAGGATTTGCGTGTATTTACATTCCATTGCGTCAAGAAGGAAACAATATTTTCTTAAAGAAACAAACTCATATAATGCAGTGTGCTGAATAAGGTTTCAAGCTAAGGCGCCCGAAATAAAACAAAGGTTTTGGTTTTCCGACCAGATATACAACATGTTCTATGGATTGCCCATCTTCCTCGCGAGGGCGAAGCAATATTTTCCACATTCCATATGACAACATGAACACAGTAGCACACCATATACGATCTAGCACCATAAGGCAACTTGCCGTTCCGACATACGGTAGCGACATCGGCCTGTTTCCCGCAGTGTGAGGGAATTTGACTGGATTTGCAACGAGCCACTTTGAAGGCCATGAAAACAACGGACTGGAAGCTGTTTCTGCACCGACACCCCAACCATCTTAATTCACAAACAATCAGAAATAGCGGCCGACAACGATCTCTCCGTTGCAGTAAAGGCTTTATCATTCATTCGTTGTTTGAATTGGTGTCGAAATCTGCGCTGCCGTTTTTCTCTGGCCTGCTAATCATTTATTTACTTATTTTATTTATTCAGCAGTGTACCCACATCGCCTGTACGGTATTACAGTAGGGGGGGCGGGGGGTAGAGGAAAATACAAGGCAAGAGCGTAAATGTAAGATCTACATCAACAATCAGAAATATGCAGCAATGGAATCAATTCAGCACAAAAAAAAAGAGTAATTTGATACGACAGTTGCAACAGCACTGTCAAGTCGATTCGACTCCATGATGCTTCGGGGAAAAAATGACATTTTGAAGAGGTCTGTTCTACAGTTTATATTTCTTTCACCTTGTTCCTGTGATCTGTACGCGACGAAATGTAGTTGGGAATCAGCATGTATCGACCGGGTTCTATACCTGTTTTGGATTGAAAGATATTGTGAAAGAATTTCAGACGAAGGATTTTTCTTCGTTTCTCAAGCGTGTCCCAGCCAAGACTGTCTTTTGCAGTTAATACACTGAAGTTCTTTGAGTAGTTATTGAAGACAAAGCGAACTGCCAAGTTCGGTACTTTCTAATTTATGAGTGTCACTCACTGTACATGGATCCCACACTATGCCCCGATATTCAAGTACAGACCGGACAGACGTCTTGTATAACAGTATTTTTGTTTCAGCAGGCAACCGTTTCGTGTTTCTGCGGATGAACCCGAAAACTCTGCAAGCTTTAGCTGCACTAAAATCAATATTTCGATTCCATGTGAGATTGGCTGTTATGTAGACGCCTAGGTATTTGTGCTCCGTCAATTATTTTAAATTTGTTCTATTAATATTATAAGCATATTCATGAGATGTCTTTCCAGTAGACAAGAACCGTGTTACCTCGTGTAAATGCAGAAGTTTTTTAATAAAAACAATGTCAACAAGATTTTCACCGGTATGAAACTTGTAGAAGTAAGGGTATTTTTTCTAACTAGAACGATACACCAGACGCCATGAAGCTCATATGCTTATCAACGCGCTATATGAAGCATTTTTCTCAACGCGATGACTTGATGTGCTGAACGAGGTTTTTTTTTTTTTTAGGAATCTAAAAGGTAAACTTTGCTTTCAGTGTTATCACACCTAACATCGTTTCCTGTGTTTTCTTGCTTGCTTTCACCTATGCTTTGGCGCCTTGTTTCATTGTGCTGCTGCTTACTTGGCGGGCGTAGCCTTCCTGAGCTTGTGCACGGCTTTGTGCTTCAGGGCTTGGTCCCCTCCCCCCCCCCCCCCCACCCCTTCCTTTCCTTGTTGCCAGCACATGCTGTTTGCACATAGTTTATAAATCTTTCGGCTGCACACTGTTGCTTGTCGCTCCGTTATTTAGCACCTTCACGTTTGCGCAAAACAATGATTTGTTCCGTAATACAGTTTTTAAGCAGTGGCAGCCTTCCGATTAACTATTTCCCCTGCATCTCCTTGTTTACAGTTTTTAGGCTTGTTAGCACGCTTTTCATTTCTGTGCTGTGACGCTGTTTGAGCAGATTATCGATGCGCATTTGAGAGCGATTTCATATACGCCTTGTCTTCGGTGATGAAATAAAGCTTAAAGAATATATTGTTGTTGTGGCGGTTGTTGCCTCAAAAGCGATGAGAATGTTGTTGTTGTCGCCTCAAATACGATGGCACATACTCACGGTGGGAGATTAGCCAGGGTTTGGTGCATATCCAAACAGGAAAAATCTCATCCAGGTTTATCTCAAGCGGCTCATAAATAGGGAGGACTCTGGGAGAAAAAGGAAATCACGAATTTTGAGAGAGCTTGAAGAAATCGGAATGAAAATTGAGGAAACAAAGCGGTGCGAGTAGATGACAACGTGTTTCCGCGTGCCGCAAGTTTTTCTTATTCGTCCTCGTCTCTTGTGTGCAAACGAAACGCTGCCTAATGTGGACGCTGTAGCTGTATTTGACGGCAACTCGTGCCGTTCAAATGTGAGTAATATAATGGGCCGCAGAACTCGCCACCGAAATGCAGAAAAGTGAAATCTGGTTCACAAATATTTGTTCGGGTTAAGTCCTAAAAACAGAAATAATTTAAACCAACCCAAAATATCACAAGTGATGTTGTTTCAAACATATTTATTACGGGTGTTCTTAAACAAAACCATCCAATCAGTCACTCTTTGGATACTTTGTATATCAGAGCGTTGGTCTAAAGGGCATAGTATCCTTGTATACAGAGGAGGTACCGGGTCTGATCCTTTTTGGCGGCTGGTACCCATTGGCTCTAATGTGTTCAAGGTTTCTCGTGCTTAGCTCTCTCAAGGAATGAATGCTTCAGAAAAGGGTATTTGAGGAACCCCCTGCGCGACCACCTTGAAAAATGTTTAGGTTCTTGGAAAAAAAAGTAATTTTTGAGGAAAATGTAAGCAATTTTGAAAATAACGCTAAGGCACCTGAAGAGGTGAAACCTGTTAAATTAATTTAAATTATCGCCGTTTAGCCTGCGCGAAAGACGATGGCCTCTTAATTTTTAGACGAAGAAGGAAAACAGTGGTTCTTTTGAGCACAGCAGCGTGATAAAATCTGGAGCTAGAATAAAAAGCCGATTAAGATCTTGAACACAGCTAGTGCATGCATCTTACGTTTGAGTTAAACTTCCCGCGCTCCTCATGCGCTGTGCTTCAGTTTCGCGCTGAGCGAAACACGGAATTTTCTCGCTTTGCTGGACTGAACGGAACAACCTTTTCGTCTTAATATGAAGAGTTTCATGCTTGGCCCCTTTTTATACGGTTCAGTGAACCATCAAAACGGTCGCGTGTGTTTATGTCTGCGTGGTCTGCGCGGACCGTGTGTCGCGGTCGTTATATGCCGCACGAATGTTGGAAAGAGTGAGGAGATCGGCAGGCTGCAGGAAAGCACGCCGCCCTCAGTGCCGTACCGGATTTTTCCCCTCAGCCATCCACAGAGGGGCCAGCGTGTTTGCGAAGCGAAGGAACTGTGCTAGTGACTGCGTGTTTCCAATGACTTAATGGCGACTCGTTGACGTCTGCAGGAGATGGCAACGATGAAAAATTCGTCTGGTGAGGAGGCCCTCGGGGGAGGGAACGAATCCACGAAGCTTTGAAGGGGAGATGGTCGAGAGGCATCGGGGAGACTGGTGCCGGCGGCCGGGTGTTGAGCAGAGGCTGCACTCTCAGAAGTGTTTTGTATAATTAGTGAGAATCGTACAGGTTCCTCGGGAAGAGAGAAGAACCTGATTTGAACAGTAGACATTGTGTTCTCCAAGGCATCAAATAAACGTTTGCCCATCTCACCAGACGTTGCTAATGAACAAGCATTTACTCGCTCATCGGAGTGGTACATAAAGCAATACATGCCAATTATTTTCCACAACGGGTTGTTGAACCGAGTACTACTTAAGCAGTGACGGAACGAAATTGTGGAGCTGTCAGCCACAGCAGTAAATGAGCAGAATAATAAGAAAGACGCCATGCAAAATATATTAGTCATCGGCATCACAACTAACTACGCCTACTGCACAACGAAGGCATGTCCTATATTTCGCCAATTAAATGTATCCTGTGCCAAGTACGGTTTGTTTACCCTGCAGACTTTCTAGTCTTACCCGCCGACCAAGATTTCTACCGCCTCCTGATTGCTTGCCTTCTCTTGGTGTCCAATCCGTTACTCTTAGCGACCATCAGATATATTTCCTTCGCATTACATGCACTCCCCAAGCCTTCTTTATTAGGGCGAGCACCTTTAAAGGCTCATTCTTGCGGAAAGGATTTGTGCGCCTTCAGAAAGTGTCCGCTCCACCTGTCAATCCAATAAAATAAAAAAAAACGATGAGGAGGGGATTCTAAACCACGCTGGGAGATCCGCCCATCGCCTTAACCACTCGGCCACCTAGTCCGACGGAACGAGGGTGTTTTAGAAAGAATATGTCGTAATTTGAAACCGGATATAGCGAACACATCAGATATAACTAAGGTGTAGTATGTGGTAACTGGAAATAGGATATAAGTTCGACAAAGATGTCATTAAGCCGCGTTTGTTCGCTGACCAACTGTGCCCTCTTCATGCCTGTGAACGTTACGCCTATCATTTTGCTTTCAATAACCCGCTTTGCTCTTCTCCGTTTCAGTTCAACCCTTTTCTTTAGCCTTCATGTTTCTGTTCCCTAGGTGGGTGCCAGTAGGGCACACCTGTTATATACTTTTCTCCCGAGGGATATTGCTAAAATGTGATTCATTATATGAAAGAACCTGCTAAATGCGCACTAAACGTTCTTCATCGTAAGGTCTCTTCCTTTGCTGCAGACCTTCTAGGTTCTTTGAGTTGCTTCTCCGCACCAGAGGTGCCCACCGCCCGAGACGGTTGCTTTGTTGGATGACCGCAGACTTCTTTTCCGCACCCGGAGTGCTCCGTCCTAGACGGTATTGCGACGACTCAGAATGCAGGCGTTAAGGGGTGGATGAATTGACTGTATTATACGAAATATTTACATTGCAAGCACTTTGATATACATGAGACAAATTGAAAACAGTAAAAAGGTTGATGAACAAAAAGGTGGAACTGGCTAACACTAGGGGAGGCCCCTACTAGGCATAGCCGAAGATGCATTACATCTGACCTTAGCCCAGAACATTTTCCAGGGCTCCGGGCCTTGATTTTAAAGACCTAAAGGCCCAGCCCATCCCTTGCATCACCCAATCACAACAAACTAACTCATGATTGGTTTACAAACTGCGTGGCACGCCTTCCAGTTTCGGCAAGGCTCAAATCCCTCTCCTTAAAATACACAGCAGGAAAAGAGCATCAAAATCGCTATAAGAAAATAGATTTCGGGAATGGACCCTCGAAACGAGTGGCCCACCAGGTTTACGTGCCACGCCCCATACCTCCACAGTATGATTCGAACTCTCTCCCTCAGAAGAAGAAAAAAGCACAAACAACCACACATCGTACCCGCACGTGCAAGCGGTTTCCTTTGACTCTCGGTTTCCCTTGACTGAAGCTGTTCCGCAATTAGCTGTCATCGGACTACAGCGGGGCGCTTCCGCGGTGCTGCCCGTCTGCTCGTTTTTATTTACGGCCCTCCTTGACGAGCTTACCCCTTTTCACGAGATGCTTGTCGCAAGGTCGCATCGCGTTTGGCACCGTTCTGACGAGGGGACAGAACAATGCGAGGGTCAAAGCGCTTGATTGTCGCTATCAGGGCTCTTGACCCCAAGGGCGCTCCTTTTCAGTGCGGCGCCCCGCCGCCGCCAGCCACCGAAGGGGACGGGGAGAGTTTCAAAGAGGTGGCCGCCTCAAGGAGACGACGAGCGGGCGACCGGTTCTAATGACACCGCGAGTCGTACGATCCCTTTGCACGCCCTTCCCAAGATTTTACCAGGGGCCCAAATGGCACCTGTAGAATCATAACCCAAGAAGGGATCGTAAAAAGCGCCGAAACCGCCCGCCGGCAGGGGGGGGGGGGGGGGGGGGGGTTGGTTTTGTCAGGAAAGAGGCCCCTCGCCGTTCGCTGGGACCGAACAACATGAATATCGAGGTAACAAAAAGGAAGAGGGAAAAAAAACGTGCACACTCATATACACATGGTGGCATGCTTGCTGGGCACCCTCAAACGGAGTCCAAGTTGCTAAGCTGCATCCAGTCCACCTACAACCACGCACGCACTCTCGTGGCTCTCACATAGAAGTGGCAAGGGGAGCCCCTTCCCGCTCCGCTGCCAGCGGAGCGCCGCTGTCCAGATCCCAGCAATCATAGCTCACGCGTGACAAGGCTTCAGCATTGGCGTGTTCGCTACCCTTCCGGTGTTGCACCACCACGTTGTACCGCTGGAGCGCTAGCGCCCCGCGTGTCAGCTTCGCGCCATGAGGTGTGCTAAGTGTAAGGTACGCAAGGGGATTATGGTCATTGACAGCAGTGACAGGGGCACCGAAGAGCCAGTGATCGAACTTATTGAGTCCTCAAATCACTGCAAATGCTTCCCTTTCGATGGTAGACCAGCGGGTCTGCGCAGGGGAGAACTTGTGGCTCGCAAATGCAATCGGCCGTTCCGAGCCGCCCTCGGCTCGTTGTGAAAGGCAGGCTCCCGCGGCAAACGCAGACGCGTCTGTGTGCAGCCAGTATGGCCGATTGGGGTCCGGAGTAGCCAAGGCTACCGCTTCGCAGAGCGCAGCCTTGAGCTGTCGAAACGCACTTTCAGCTTTTTCCGACCATTGGATCTTATTCGGAATCCTTTTCCCGGTAAGCTCTGTGAGTGGCCGCGCCACCTCGGCATAGTTTGGTACGTAGCTGCGGTAATACCCGCACAGTCCTAGCACGCTGCGGAGTTCGCGTTTCGTTGCCGGTGCCTTCAACCCCTTTATCGCTGCCAGCTTCTCTGGGTCGGGTGCATGCTGCCCTGAACCAACAATGTGCCCTAAGTACCGAATGGACTTTCGTGCTATTTGGCACTTTTCCAGCTTTACCTTGAGATTTACCTGTTAAAGCGTCTTGAACACGTCTCTAAGATGGCGCACATGCGCTTCAAGCGTCTCGCTAAACACGGCGATATCATCAAATTATGCGCAACAGTAGTCCGAGTCCGGGAGCAACAGCCCGTTCATAACCCTCTGGAAGGTCTGCGCGGCTTTTTTGAGCCCGAACGGCATTACCTTCCACGCAAACTGACCCCGGTGACAGGTGAAAGCGGTAAGCAGCTGAGCCGATGGAGGTAGCGGAACCTGCCAATACCCCCTCCAAAGGTCCAGCAAGGTAATATATTTCGCTCCCCCTACTTTCATTATCAGCTCCTGCTGTAGCGCCATCGGGTAGGCGTCAGCTATAGTCCCGGCGTTCAGCCTGCGGAAATCTACGCACATCCTGACAGTGCCGTCCTTCTTAGGCACGCAAACCAGCGGGTGTGCATACGGGCATTCGCAAGGAAAGATTAAACCCAACGCCAGAAGTTCGTCTACCTGCTTTCCCACTTCGGCCGTTAGGCTCGCAGGCACGCGATAAGGGTGGGGACCCTTAGGTGTAAACCCCTCCTGCAGCACAATTTCGTGTTCCTTTACCGACGCCACTCCCGGCCGGTCACTGAAAAGCCCCTCGTGTTCCGCGAACGCTCCCAGGATTTGGTCTCGCTCATGCTTTCACAAATGGGCCACCGCGTCTCCTGGCAAACGACCCTCCGCTGACCGCGCTGCTGACCGTCGGGGCGCGTACTCAACCTCTCCGAACGCGCTGTCTCCCTCGAACATTACGCCCACGTTCATTACCCAGCTCATATAGGGCCGCATTTTGCTTGCATGAACTAGTTTCCTTCCGCCGTCCGGCATTTGCACGAATTAAGAGTGGTCTCGGTACCTTTCAACTACGCTGCCAGGCCCCTTCCATTTCGGGAACATCTTGCCTGGGCGCTGTTCGTCGAACATTAAGACTGTCTCTCCTTCCCCAAAGTCTTTGGCGGTCGCTCGCCTGTTGAATTGCGTGGCGTACGCATTTTTCTGCCTCAGGCTTACGGCCTTTGCGACTTCAGCCGCTCGTTCTAGGCGTCCCTTCAGGTCTAGCATGTACTGAGCTGGCGAAGGCCCCAAACTTACCGGAGACTCACTCTCTCCTGTTCAGGTATTCTTTAGTATGCTAAGCGAGCCGGTCGGCTGCCTTCCATAAAGCATCTCAAAAGGCGCCACCCCCGTCGTATCATGAGGCACTTCTCTGTATGCCCACAGCAAATAAGGTACAAACTCGTCCCAGTTCCTCCCCTCTTTCTGAATAGCATGGTAGAGCATGTTTTTAAACGTCTTGTTCCAGCGTTCTACCGCCCCATTACTTTCCGGATGACCCGGTGTCGAAAACCGAGGAGAGCACCCCAGCTTTCCTAAAATTTCCTGGGCGAGTTCCGCGGTAAAATTTGTTCCACAGTCCGACGATACAACCTCTGGGATGCCTGTCCTACTGAACACCGTGAAGAGGGCGTCGCAGGTTGCTTTAGCACTGAGTGAAAGTAGACACACAACCTCCGGCCAGCGCGTGCACAGGTCAATGACACATAGTGCGTACCTGTGGCCCCTACACGAGGCTGGTTCCAGGGGTCCGATGATGTCGGCGTTCACCCGCTGGAACGGATACCGTGGCCTCACCAACTGCTCTATGGGCACGCTGTCTGCTCGACGCAGATCCGATCTCGTTTGGCAATTATGACAGCTATTACAATAACGCCTGACTTCGTCCTTCATACCCAGCCAATAAAAGCTGATTTTAATTGTGGATTTAGTTTTCCTGAAGCCCAGATGCCCTCCCCAATTTGACTCGTGCGCCAACTGTAGTACTTCTCCGCGGCGGCATTCTGGCAACACCAACTGCATCACTGTCTGGCCCAGGACATTATCTTTGTGGTACAGGATCCCGTCTACCACTGTCATGCCTTTCTTTCCTGCTCTGGCGTCCTTCCATGCCCCCTGTAACGTCGTGTCACTCCTCTGGTTCTCCCGGAGTATTTCCGACGCGCTTCTCTTTTCTACCATGGGGGCTTCCACGTCGCCGCCGTCCGAGCTCGTGCTCTCGTCACCCTCGCTATGCATTGTTACCTGGGCGACCGCGGCCTCTTTCTTCCCCTCTGTCGCTACCGCTTCTGATGGGGGCCCCCGATAATCCTCTTTTTCTAGCGGCGTGTAGTTCTCGCCCTGCTACTCTCTGCCGGCGACGATCCCTCGCATCTCCCCCTCTTGCTTGAGCGACTCCCAGGCATCCTCCGAAAGCAAACAATTGGTCTGGGACACCAGCCTGTCTGTCAATGCGCATAAGAGCGGCACGGCCTTGCGAATGTCTGCGAAGACTCCGGTGTCTCGCTTTAACGTAAGGGGCAGGATTGCTAGCTTCGCTTGTATCTTCTCCCCGAATGCGGAGATGAGATTGATCGTTCCGTGCGGCTTGACCATTTCCGGCGGCACTACGCTCTCTCGAACTATTGTTACGTCGGCTACGGTGTCTAGAATGGCCTCAATCCCTCCATCCTGGCACGTCAGCGTAATTAGCTCGCGCTGGTGTGCCCGTGAGTCCTCTCGTATTGCAACGCGGGCCGAGAGGCCGTTCCTACTTTCGTTAAGCATTTGCGGCGTCCCGTTTTTCGCGTGCGGGCAAGTCGCTCTTTGGTGCCCCGTTGCTCCGCAGGAGAAGCAGCCTCTAGGTTGTGACCTTGCCTGCGGTGCCTGTGGCCGCCTCCCTGGAGGGTATCTAGGCATTTCCTTAGCGTCCGTTCTTTTCTGCTCTGGCCTCTTGCCGGCGCTGTTTTTCCCCTCTGCGTCCTCGAAGGTTTGCAGTAGTGCGGCCAGGTAGGTGGCCTTCCGCCACCCGTTCCCTTCCTGCAGCGTAACGTACTTTAATGCTGCTTCAGAAAGATTGTTTTTTAGTTGGCCCGCTACTAACAGCTCTAAGAGCTGTTCGAAGTGTTGATGCTGCGCGCATCTAAATAGAAGCGCAAGTAACTGTGGAGTCGCTTCGTGTACGCTCTCCATCCTTCAGTGCTCCGTTTCCTGGGGCCGTGAAACCTGGTGAGGTACTCTCCCGCAGAGAGTTTAAGCTCCTCGAGCACCGCTTTATTCACGGCCTCGTAATCCCTGTGCTGTGCTGGCGCTAAGCGGGTTGACAGAAATTGCACCTTGCCTGCATCAAGCGGGAAAACAATTTGGCCCCACTGATCTTTTGGAATTTCGTATGTCTTCAGTGCGTTCTCCGCCGCCTCAAACCATACTGGCACTTCTGCGTCGCTCGGAAATTTCGGCAGTATTCCCGCAAACAATATTGTGTAGTGCCGCAACTCGCTGTGGTTGCCATGCCTCTCTCCGACCTTGGAGCTCTCTCCAGCGCCTCCTCGCTGTCCCTGCTGAGCAAGCCGCAGTTCAAGCTCGGCCAGCCGACACCTCTCTCGTAACACCAGAACTTCGTCCGGCACTTTCTCGTTCCTCTGCTCGACCTGTGGCATCTCCGGTGTCCCTGCATTACTCGCCCCGCTTCCGACAATCCCGGCGTCCTCTGCGTCGCTCATCCTCCTTCCTTTTTGCTTACCGGGGTTTAAATGGGCGAAGCGCGTATCCATACACCTCACTCACGCTTGTCTGGACAGCAACGCTCGCGCTAACACGTAACGAGAAGGGACTCACCCTTTGATGACAGACGCCAGGTAGCCTCCGTGTTGCCGATGGCGTCGAGCCCGCTGCTGCCACCTCGGTTGTGCTCGGTAGCGGTCCGGTCGCTGCTCTCTTTTCCCGGCCGGCTGCCTTGCGTCGCTGGTCCGCTGCCTTGGCCCTTGCCGCCGTCTCTCCGCAGGTCCTTCCTTGAACGCTGCTGCTCGCTCCTGCACCTGGCCTTTCCGAACTGCCATTGGCTGGCTGTTCCG
This sequence comes from Amblyomma americanum, assembly GCF_052857255.1. NCBI lineage: Eukaryota > Metazoa > Arthropoda > Arachnida > Ixodida > Ixodidae > Amblyomma > Amblyomma americanum. The sequence continues at coordinate 135,004,602 of NC_135503.1, forward strand.
GCCCCGTCGCGCCTTCCTTGTCTTTTGGTCTTCCTCCTGCGCTGTCTTCCGATAGCGGCAGAACCCTGTCGACTGCGCCACTAAACGTTCTTCGTCGTAAGGTCTCTTCCTTTGCTGCAGACCTTACTAGATTCTTTGAGTTGATTCTCCGGGTTGCTTTGTTGGATGACCGCAGACTTCTTTTCCGCACCCGGGGTGCTCCGTCGTAGACGGTATTTCGACGACTCAGAATGCAGGCGTTAAGGAAAGTATGAATTGACTGTATTATACGAAATATTTACATCGCAAGCACATGAGACAAATTGAAAACGGTAAAAAGGTTCAAGAACAAAAGGTCGAACTGGCTAACACTAGGGGAGGCCCCTACTAGGCATAGCCGAAGATGTATTACATCTGACCTAAGCCCAGAACATTTTCCAGGGCTCCGGGCCCTGGTTTTAAAGAGTTAAAGGCCCAGCCCATCCCTTGCATCACCCAATCACAACAAACTAAGTCATTATTGGTTTACAAACTGCGTGGCACGCCTTCCAGTTTCGGCAAGGTTCAAAACCCACTCCCTAAAATACACAGCAGGAAAAGAGCATCAAAATCGCTATAAGAAAATAGATTTCGGGAATGGACCCTCGAAACGAGTGGCCCACCAGGTTTACGTGCCACGCCCTATACTTCCACAGTATGATTCGAACTCTCTCCCCCAGAAGAAGAAAAAAGCACAAACAACCACACATCGTACCCGCACGTGCAAGCGGTTTCCTTTGACTCTCGGTTTCCCTTGACTGAAGCTGTTTCGCAATTAGCTCTGTCATCGGACTACAGCGGGGCGCTTCCGCGGTGCAGCCCGTCTGCTCGTTTTTATTTACGACCCTCCTTGACGAGCTTACCCCTTTTCACGAGATGCTTGTCGCAAGGTCGCATCGCGTTTGGCGCCGTTCTGACGAGGGGACAGAACAATGCGAGGGTCAAAGCGCTTGACCATCGCTGTCAGGGGCTCTTGACCCCAAGGGCGCTCCTATTCAGTGCGGCGCCCCGCCGCCGCCCGCCACCGAAGGGGAGAGGGAGAGTTTCAAAGAGTAGGCCGCCTCAGGGAGACGACGAGCGGGCGACCAGTTCTAATGACACCGCGAGTCGTACGATCCCTTTACATGCGCACCACCACATTCTTCTACATTTATGTCGCCGCTGAGGACCATGTCTGCGCTCATTATCTGCCTAAAGAAGACGTTTATCCTTTCCATTTTCAGCGCTTGGAAGACTGTCGTAAACTGCTGTTTCCCTCTGAGTTTGCTAAACATTACTTTAGATTTCTGCTTATAAATTTTTTACCTGCCGTTCAGCATTGTCTAAGATATTTATCATTCTTTTGAAAAGCGTCTTTTGGGTTAATTTGGAAGGCAGTTTCATCATAATACCCAATATTACAAAGGTATTCCTCATTTACTCGCCCAAGTGAGTCTTGCAGGTTTGCTGCATTTACTTGACTGTGGTTGTTCAGGCATTTTTTATTGCTTCCGAAAATTCTGTCTGTGGTAGTACCCTTAAAATACATTCAGTTCTGCTTTTCAAATAAGTCAGGCTTTCGAAGCCTTACATGTTGGTATAGAAACGAAACATTTTCATTAACCAATCTGAATGAAACGCAAAAAATATGGCGCAGTGGAGCGTCTGCTTGAGGCTGCAGCTTCGAAAAACTTTATGGGCAGACAAATAGTTTATTTGCCTGCTCTTCAATAATTCTTACTTGAATCCCATATTTCTTTATGATAACTGCGAATTTCAGGTAATGAAATGAAAAACTGCACTTTTTGACATCAGCGACGTTATAACTGCTAATTTATGGCCCTGTATGAACAGAGAAAATGCTCTCCGTGCCTCGTATGTCGCACCTCCGCCTATTACACGAGCTTTTTTATTTCTTCGGCGGCGTCGCTCGGAGCCTGCAGGAGGGGGCGATTAAACACTTGAGGGCATGCGAACTGGCGTCTGCAGACGGGGGTGGGGAGACATCGTGGGTAAAGCTCCTCAACTATCCCTTGTCTGTAGCTAATCGTCCCATTCAGTGGCGACGGGAACCTTATGCAGGGGCAAGGGGGACACTTGTAAGTGTACAGAAGGGGCGCTGCTGCCTTCGCAGAAATGGGCCACGGCTTCTGGCCCCACCAGTCCCCACCTACGAGGTATTTCCAGCGTCGACGCTGAGACCTGGCCTCGCCAGATATCGGCGTCTCCCTGCGTCGCCTCGATCACTCCAAGCGCCGAATTTTCGCCTCCGGCGAAGTCAGTAGCCGACACACTGACGCGGCGCCGAAGGAACGCTGCCTTGTGCTTCGGCCGCTATGGAGAACGATGAGTCGGCTAGGTTGAAAGAAGCCACACTTCGGCGTCGGAACGAAACAAGGAGGAGACAGCGTGCCGAAGAGACTGAAGAAGAGCGTGTCAAACTTCTCGATACGCGTCGTAAGGATGACGCAGCTAGACGTGCTCGCTCAGCCTCTGACAGTGAATCCGCGACAGTATAAGACGGCGTGCCGAGTTTGGCATCTCTGAAGGAAGCCAGACTGCAGCGTTGGAACGAAACAAGCGTAGACAGAGATTAGCCAAGTAAATCATCAGTAGCATTACATCGCTTAACTACAGCGAAGCCTAAGGGTAGTCATGGCCTGTAGCTATCGCTACCTACCAGGTTAAGCCAGAGCTAAACCACAGCCATTTTTTTCTACTTGTGTCCGCAAAAATTTAACCAACGTATCGCTTACAGTGTTTACGGCATGCGTCCTCTGGTTCTATTTGAGGTCCTCGCAGCTTTGGTAAGAAGGAGCACGTGTGTACTTTTACAGGGCTAATTACCCTGAGCATTAATTTAACAAACTTAATACTTCATTCATTAAAACCAGGATTACACCTAGTCACATGTAAAACGCCCTAATGCGCACCCATGCAACAGTTTCCACTGTCTAAACACTTACGTCGCTGCTCGTTGCCCCAAACGTGAAGCGGCGCACTTCCCTGAAGTACTATCGATTAAAACTTCACTTCTCGCTATGCTGCGCAGAGAACAGCGAAATTTTGCGACTATACTTTTTTATCCAAGGAATATAAATACGTATATTTAAAACTCATTTTTATGGCAAAAAATTACTTTTTATACCCCCTGCCTTCCCTGAAGGGCCACCGAAGAGAATTTTGAAAAATTGAAGAAAACGCTGAAAATGAACTTTCAGTATTCATTTCTGCCTGGAAGTACTCATGACTGTACGCAATGTTCAGCGGATAGTTCTATTTTCTACGGTTCAATCGCGCGTGGCCAGCCATGCTTGTTTTAATGCGAGTGAAAGAATGACTTTAAACCACCTCGCCAGACATACAGCCAGCTGTGGTCATTTGGAACGTGCGGTCGCACAGCTGTGTACAATGAAATTACTGTTGACTAAAAATCCGCACGCCCATAATGAGTACGACACTGTGGATACAGAAGTTTCGAGTCCAGCCAGAAAAAAAAAAGATAAACTGGCAGGCGGTTTAGCATTTCGAAGCACCAAATATTGCACGAAAGGACAGTTTTTGTAGATGCACACTATAGCCACGTACATGAAAGCGCGATTGAAGTGTCCACTGAACAATGCAGGGAGCCAGTTATGCGCGTCTACCGTTTACATCGCCGGTGCATATTTACCCAATGTATGTCGGCGGCCTATGCCCATGCAGTGCCGCGTTTCTGCAGCAATGTTGTCAACGCCTAGTACTGCTTAGTGTTCCTGCGCTTTGTTTCTGCCACAACGCTCTCCACGCCAACGCATGCAGCGCACATCTCTCTGTTGCCACCGCCACATAGCTGAAAGCGCGAATATTAGTTTCATAGCAGCATTAGTTGATTAAGGATACTAATGCCGATAAAATTACTAATGCCAATAAAACTGTTTCTTCTTGCGGTGCGCTTGCTAGCAGCGTTAGTGATCAGTTGCTATTTTTTGCCTTCATTCATGCAAAAGATTATCCTGCGCCCCCAAATGATGCGCCTGTGTGTAGACAAGACACAACCAAATCTTCCTTGCCATCTTTTTGAGACGATGTTCAGTGTCATGACTGGAGCCATGTTCTTTCAAGCACTGATGTCAATGCAATGCAGAAAGCCCTTGCATCTCAAATTACAGATCTTTACCGAAAGCAATTTTCATATGTAGTGCGATGGAGGAACAAAATATCACGGAAACCCTGGGTAACACGTGATCTGGTCAATCAAATTAACATAAAAACCGTCTTTACTAGAAATTTGTGAAAAGCAAGGACATAAATGTATTACAAGCGTATAAAACAGACAGAAATAAGGTGAATCAAGAGCTGAAAGTTGCTAAGGAAGAATACGTTGCTACCTATCTGCATGAGGCATCCCGAAACGTCGAACTCTTCAGAAACCCCTAAATAGCATCATTAAACCTATCAGTCATTCCACCATTACCAGCATAAAAATCAATAATGAAGATATAAGCAGCACTGATGTATCTAACGCGTTCAATACGCATTTCGTCTCCCTTGGGAAAACTGACCGCGCTGGTACAGCTCACTCTCCCACTACAGATTTTATCCCTAATATCTCCGGAAGTATGGTAGTTTTCCCCAATGATCAAAGTAAAGTGATTCATGCATATATTAACTATCAAAACTTCTAAATCTCGTGATGCGAATGACATGCGAATTGCCCCCATTAACTACATTATTGATGTCATCGCTCCAGTGTTGACTAGCACGTATAACTTAGCCTTTGAACAAAATACATTTCCAGAAATAGCCAATGTGAGTGTAATACATAAAGGAGGTGAAAAAATAATATAAATTATTTTAGGCCCATTTCAATTCTCCCAGCCTTATCTAACGGATTGAAGAAAATTTTGCACATTCGCCTTTATTCATTTTTAGAAAAGCATTCACTCATTTCGCCTTGCCAACACGGATTTCTGAAACGAAAATCCACAAAATTTGCTCTTTTAATATAAAAAGAAATAATTACTGACGCCCTAGAGAATACGAAGATAGTTTTGGGTATATATAATAATTTTTCAAAGGCATTTGATTGCGTACATCACAAAACGTTAATAAAGAAATTACCGCATTATGGTATACAGGAAAATTCTAATGCTCTCTGATCATCGTACCTCCAACACCGTTCTCAGTATGTTAGCCAGAATAATAAAAATTCCAGCATCAAAAAACTTACTTCCGGTGTCCCTCAAGGCAGTATTTTCGGTCCCCTCTTATGTGTTCTTCACATAAATGACATCTTTTACACTATTTGCGAGGTGCAATGGATTGAATATGCAGATGATACGGCGCTCTTCATTGCCGGAGATAACCCATAAAATTTGATACGCACAGCAAATATAGCATTACAGTTTGTTAAGCATTGGTATGATAATAACCTCCTGAGAATTAATGCAAAAAAGGCGCAGGCAATATTTTTACGTGCAAGAAACACCACTGGCGCTCTCGCAGAGAAGCTATTCGTAGCAAAAGGTGAAATTTAAATACGAACCCACGTTACATCATTTGGTTTTCTTTTTTTCAGAAAACCTAACCTTGGGTAAGCATGTTGAGCACGTTTGCTGCAATATAGAAAGAATCGGGGGAATATTGAGCAGGAACCGGCACGTACTGCCTACAAAAGCAAGAAGAATGGTATACAACGCCTTATTTTTATCCCCACTTAATTACTGTCATCTTGTTTGGGCCACCACATCTAAAGAAAACATTCATAAACTAACAACACGTCAAAAAACGCGCAATACCTGGATCATACGTTCGCATACTTCGCATCCTATCGCATACTTCCCATTGAAACCATGTAATCATTCCGCCTTATTGGCCAGTACAAGACCGCTGTTCGCACTGAGAATCACTATTTTCTCAACTATTCAACCTTGCCACGCGCAGTCATATCCTCAACAGCAGACAAAATAATTCATGGGTCGAGCGCTTCTGCCGCACAACATATGGCAGTCAATCTTAATTGTTCCACATCGCCGTCCTCCTCAACAACTTTAGTCGCGTTGGTGTTGATGCAGACAAAATCTACACGCTCACTCTTCACGAAATTAGAGCGTAATGCATCCGCTTTCTGTTAGTTTCCGCATAGTTGTCTCTGCCTTCATTTCTTATTTTTCGCTGTGCTATGCCCAACTGTCTGATTGATGGCCCTTTCCTTTTTCTTTATATTGTACAGCTAACGTCATTTCTTGCTTACATGTTGTAGAAACTGCGCTCTATATCGCGTGCATTGCATTATGGTAGCCATTTACTTTTTGCATCTCATGTATAAAACCACGTCATTGCCGTCTATATGTATATATCCTGTGCAGTACTTGTTGCCGCATTTAGTGTTCTTTGTATATTTTTACGGCTGCTGAACTGCACCCAAGGGGGTCGGGATTCGTCAAACTGCGCATGTGCGGCTTTTTTCCGTCGCCGTCTTTCGTCATCTCGGGGACAAATAAATCTGACTTTAACTTTGACTATGTGCAATGCACATCGCGGGAGTGTTTTGCAGTGCAACACGAGGCGTGACCGGCTGTGGCGATAGCCTTGTGCTCTCATGCAGAGGCCAGTACAGTGATCTGTTCACGCCAGTGGGGTTCGATTCCCAGTCGCGGCAATATTTAATTAACTTATTTATGGTTTGTCAAAGGTCACCCTCAACATGAAGCTTAACAAAAACCTATGAGACGATTTGACTTCGTGAACTATTGCTTTCGCATTGAAAAAATTCTTCGCCAACACTGCCCCAGTGTTCGACTGATGAGCGCTAGCTGCGGGAGCAGGAAGTGTTTACATCGGTGCGCTGAGCAAACGGGAAGTCCAAATCCAAAAGAAACATCCCTTCTAAGACACAAATAGTGCCATCTACCTCATGTATTTTGCACTACTATTGCGATTTACAGCCACCTGCTCTATAGCCGGTATTTTTCCTCGTTATATCAGTTAATAGGTTTTATAAGCATGTGCGTCACAACACGACAAATCGTTTGACACCATCCGGAACCTCCTGCGACAAACGGTTCGGCCGTAATGACAGTCTGAATGTCTTCGGAACGCAGGGTTTGGGGGCGGAAAGGTCGTCTTTGCTAATTCCACTCATATCAACACCAAGGTGAAATTTATTTCAGCATCAACGTCCACTGGACACGTGTAATGTTGAGGAGCGGCAAGCAAAAAGCCTAAAAAGGCTCGACAAAGGTGTGCGCTTCGGTAGCATGTGGCAGAGCGACGCAGAAGCTGATGTGATAAAAATACACGCAGGTTGCACAAAATAAGCAAAAAATATTAAGCACAAGGCAGCAAAAGGAAAACTAAATATAATTACATCAACATTAGGACAAGAATTACAATGCAAGTGAAATAAGGCAAAAAATGAGTGGTAAAGCTTGCTGTAATGTAAGGCTAATACGATGAAATTTCACAAGATTAGAATGTTGAAAAAAACAATAATATACATGGAAAACAAAATTGCAGAGGCGCCATAAAAAGGGGAGAGTAGATTTTTGGAAATGAGCAAAATGTTCAGAAATTTAATAGACTCGGTAAGATGTACCGTAGCATCTGATGCCGTAATTTGTTCGTGTGTATAGTAACTGCCATTCATCTGTGTTTCTTGTGTTATAGGGACTGTGAGTAATTTCATAGCTGCAGGTTCTCTGAGGTAAGGGTCGTTATTTTTCATCGAGGTCTGGTAGCATGAAGTAAGAACTGAGTTGTAGAGATTTGGTTATGGGATGAGGTTCAGTTTTTCAATAATGTGCTTGTTGTGTGCGTCTTGAACCTCATTTGAAATAGTGCTCACTGCTTTCTTTTGTAACTTGTGTATTTTATCTAAGTTGGTAGCAGTAGGCGTACCCCTAATTAAGAAACAATATCTTAGCGTAGAAAAAAGGAGGTTATGATAAAGCATTTACTTTATGTTTTGGGGTAAAAGGAATGGCAGGCGCGTTAACATCCCAACACTACGAGATAATTTGGAGCAGGTCATCTGAACGTGATTGTTATATATATATATATATATATATATATATATATATATATATATATATATATATATATATATATATATATATATATATATATATATATATATATATATATATATATATATATATATAATTGGTTTTTGGGGAAAGAAAATGGCATGTTTTCTTGAAAAGAAGCACCGAGACATTTCACGACGGACACCGTTTCTATGGTAGATCTAGCAAGGCTAAGATCTAAGTTTACGTCTACTGGATTGTTTTTGGGGTGGAATAGAACTCCGTTCGTTTTAGAGAAATTTTTAATTAAAAAACTTACCATGACCCAGTTTACTAGCAGCATAAGCACATCATTGGCTTTAGATTCCAGCTCACTCAAACTAGGTCCTGGAATGAATAAGCTTGTGTCGTTGGCATATATGATAAATGTAGTGCCGTCATTAATTCCTACTATGTCAGTTATGTAGATGTAGAAAAGCAGTGGCCCGAGAATATTGCCTTGAAAAACACCACTCCGGAGACGTGTGAACTCAGATGTTTAACCATTTATTTGTACTCGCTGCTGTCGATAATTTAAATAACTCTGCAAAAGATTCAAGAATGTACCTCAAAATTCGTAATTTTCTAGCTTAGTTGTAGGAGTAGTGGGAATAATACTTTGAAACGCCTTGGAGAAGTCCATAAATATTCCTATCGCCTATTATTGATTTTCAGAAGAGTCCAAGATAATTTCTTTTTGTGTTAGTAACGTGGTCCCGGTTGAACGGTGCTTAGTAAATCCAAACTGCAAGGGTGTTAATATGTGGTGCTTTCCCAGAAAATTGTTCTTTTCATGCATCAATTTTTCAATTTCCTTAGAAAGCACTTGTGAGATCGATATTGGCCTTTAATTGGTCAAGTTACTTTCATCGCCTCCTTTAAAAGTAACAGATACTTTCGACATTTGTATGCGGCACGAAAAATGCCCTGTCGAAAAGATCAAGTTCACAACGTGTGCTAACAAAAGCGCTAAAATATCCATGGCATAATTTAATGTATGCATCTGCAAGTCATCAACATCAACACACTTACTGGATTTCATAAATAAGAACATTTCGTTGACCCCAGGCACAGTCACCAGGCATAAAATGCGCTTTCTCGTGTTCTGTTCTTCAGATAACTGATGCCATTAGGGTCATGCTTACTGCACGCCACTGAGGCAAAAAAAGTTGTTGAAGGCATCAGTGAGCTCGTTACCTGCAAGGACTTTGTCACTGATAGTCAACTTGACTGGGCAGTCCCCATGGTGTGAATTACGGCTTAGAACAGAAATCAGTCGCCTCCAGATAAGGTCAAATCGCTTGGATATGTCATTGTTGAGCAGGTTTTTAAAGTTATGTGGCTCACCTCTACGCAGAACTTTGTGCGTCTTATTTATTTGTTTCTTGAATGATGTAAGATCTTCAGAATTCCTAGTCTTTTAGGAGCGCTAAAACAGAGAATTTTTTTCGCGAATTGCACCTAAGACATTCAAAAGTAATCCAAGGCTTACGCCCTAATCGCGGTTGCATTTTAGTCACGTACGGAAAACAGCTGCTGTAGGACGCTTTATTTTTTCTCAGAGATGATTATAAGCCTTGTCAGCATGTGTGGGACAGTACACTTCCTCTATACCTTGTGCTTGGCGCATGATGGCCTTAGCTGCCTATGTGCCATAAAACCCAACACAACACACAGTACACTTCCTGTCAATCAATTTTCTATAGGCAACTAGAGAAAAGGCCCATTGTTCTGCTGTTTCAATTTCTAAATGTGTTTGCACGCGCCTCTGGACCTTTTAACTGGAGCGGACGCCCTCTAAACACTAAAGAGATTGGCAGGTGATCACTCACGTGTACAGCTAAATTGCCAGAGCAAAGCGGTGTTATTAGAGTGCGTAATAAAAACATCAAGGACCGTTGATGTGTTAAACTAGGTTCGAGTTGGAGTCGTGATAACATTTGTGCATGCATGAGATGTTAATAAGTTATAAGGCTGGTATCGATGGCCTGAATAGCTCAAAAGACCTAAGTTTTATACGCCACCTAGAATAAAATTGTAATTATTGTCATAATTTCAACCTAAATGTGTGTCAAGAAAGAAAAGAAAAGCCTCCATATTTCCTCCGGGCAGTTTGCATACGGTCGAAAAAATACCAAATGTGATTTCTCTTGCCTGAACTTCGTTGTCAAATGTAAATTTGGCATGGGGCTAACCACTTCGCAGTCGAAACTGCGTTTGATTAGTAGCATAAAGCCACCGTCTTTTATTTTACAGCGGTTTAAAAAGAACGACATATAGCCAACTGGTTTTAACACCTCACAGTCTTCGCGATATCATGTCTCAGTGACCATTATAACATCCAAACGGAAATCAAAACTATGTAGCAACGTTACGATCGTGTCTTTTTTGTTTAGAGCTGCCTGAGAATTTATGTGCAAGCATGAAATATTATTACGAGGTTAGTTCAGCACTAGGGACGATAGGCCGTACACAGAAGACACACCAGAAAACGGGTCACTCAAGCACTAGCGGCAGCGTCCTCGTCTTCGTCGACTGCCCAGCGACACAACAACGTCGTGTTCGCTTCGCGACTGTGTACCGTAACACTACCCCCCCCCCCCCCCCTCCGCCTCGCGGGAGAAGGCACACACCTGGGGAGGCCTAGGGGGGTCGGTGCGAGTGGGAGGGTTTAAAACGGGCGACGTGCACAAGCTGTGTGGAGGAGGCCACGGAAGGAGAGTGGGGGTGCAGCGGCGTGAGTTCATAGGTCACATCGCTCAGTTGCCTCGAGACGCGGTAAGGACCGACGTAACGAGGCAGTAGCTTATCACACAGTCCCACACGGCGTGCAGGGAGCCAGATGAACACCAGGGAGCCGGGAGGGTAATAGACGTCACGATGATGAAGGTCGTAACGACGTTTTTGAGCGGTCTGAGAAGCGTGGAAACGATCCCTAGTGATTTGGCGGGCGGCGTCAGCACGGACAATGGCGTCACAAGCATAACTGCTAGTAGAAGTGTCAGAAGGCAGTAAGCTCTCAAAGGGTAGCAACGGGTCGCGGCCAAAAAGCAGGTAGAAGGGGGAATATCCGACGGTATCATGGCGTGAAGAATTGTAGGCGAACGTCACGAAGGGCAAACTGACGTCCCAGTCACGATGGTGGTCGGAGACATACATGGACAGCATGTCCGTCAGGGTGCGGTTAAGGCGCTCAGTAAGGCCGTTTTTTGGCGATGGTAGGCCATGGTGAACTTGTGACGGGTGGAGCAGGAGCGGAGAAGGTCGTGGACCACTTTAGAAACAAAGCAGGGGCCTCGGTCTGTAAGCAGATGACGAGGAGCGCCATGAAGCAAGACGACGTCATGGAAGAGAAAGTCGGCGACATCGGAGGCACAGCTGGTCGGGATAGCGCGCGTGAAAGCGCGCGGGATAGCGTACCGGGCAGTGTAATCGGTCGCAACGGCAATCCACTTGTTCCCGGAAGTTGATGTGGGAAAAGGCCCGAGCAGATCGAGACCAACATGGAAAAATGGCTCAGTCGGAATGTCGATGGGCTGAAGCGGGCCACTAGGCGGGAGCGGGGGCGTTTTTCGGCGCTGACATTGATCGCAGGTAACAACGTAACCGCGGACAGAGCGGTGAAGGCCAGGCTAGAAGAACCGCCATCGCACGCTGTCGTACGTGCGGGACATGCCGAGGTGACCTGCAGTAGGAGCATCATGAACCTGGGCAAGGACTGTGGGGCGGAGATGCGTCGGGGCGACGAGCAAGAGGTCGTAGCCATTAGGGTGAATATTGCGATGGTACAGAGTATCGTGATGCGGCACGAACAGGCTCAGATAAGGATCGGATGTGCCGCTTCGGAGGCGGTCGATTATAGGGCGCAGAGATAGATCACGGCGCTGCTCGGCGTCGATGTGTAGAAAGTCCGAGGTGGACAAAGCACAATTGTCGGTATCAGGGTTGTGGGAATCAGGAGGATCGACAGGATGGCGGGACAAACAGTCAGCGTCCTGGTGAAACTGCCGGACTGTAAACAACAGTAAACGTGTATTCCTGCAAGCGCAAGGCCCAGCGACCCAGTCGGCCTGTGGGGTCTTTAAGAGAGGAGAGCCAACACAAGGGGGCATGGTGGCCCGTAACGACGCAGCAGGGCCACCCAAACAAATAAGGGCGGAATTTTGTTAACGCCCAAACAAGTGCAAGGCACTCCCGCTCAGTGATGGAATAGTTACGTTCAGGGGGAAATATCAGGCGGCTGGCGTAAGCAATGACATGACAGTGGTCGTGCTGGAGCTGCGCAAGGATGGCCCCAATACTATGGCCACTGGCGCCGGTGCGAAGTTCCGTAGGTGCACAAGGGTGGAAATGGACCAGCACAGGTGGAGAAGTGCGGGCCGCAAAAAGTGCGGTGAAGGCGCTAGCTTGGTCAATGCCCCAGGAGAAAGGCACATCTTTCTGCAGGAGGGAGGTAAGGGGACGGGCCGTGTCAGCGAAGTTCGGCATAAAGCGGCGGAAATACGATCAGAGCCTGAGGAAACTGCGCACATCGCTCGAGGAACGGGGGGTGGGGAACTCGCGGACGGCTCGAACTTTGCCAGGATCGTGCTTGACACCAGAAGCATCGACCAAGTGGCCGAGGACCTTGATTTGGCGCTGGCCGAAGCTGCACTTCTTGGAGTTGAGTTGGAGGCCGGCGCGGCGGAAGACGGAAAGGATAGTAGAAAGACGGTGTAGATGGCTTTCGAAAGTGGGAGAGTAGACGACAATATCATCCAGGTAGCACAAGCACGTCGTCCATTTGAATCCACGCAGGAGCGAGTCCGTCATACGCTGAAAGGTGGCAGGAGCGTTGCAGAGGCCAAAAGGCATGGCTTTGAATTGGTACAGCCCATCGGGGATGAAAAAGGCTGTCTTCTCACGATCCTGTTCGTCAACAGCAATTTGCCAGTAAGCTGAACGGAGATCAATAGAAGAAAAATAGCTGGAACCGTGTAGGCAGTCGCGGCCGTCATCAATTTACGGAATAAAATAGACGTCTTTCTTTGTTATTTGATTAAGATGGCGATAGTCGATACAGAAGCGCCAACTGCCATCTTTCTTTTTGACCAACACAACAGGGGACGCCCACGGACTGCTAGAAGGCTCAATAATGTTGTTCGCCAGCATCTTGTCCAACTCCGTCTGGATGACATGGCGCTCAGGAAGGGAGACACGATAGGGCCTTCTGTGTATGGGGCTGGCATCGTCCGTATTTATGTGATGGGTCACGACGGCAGTTTGGCCGAGAGGACGATTCCCAAATTCGAAGACGTCACTGTAGGAAAATAACAGGAAGGAGAGGGCGCTGGCGTCTTCAGGTGGCAAATCCGCCGCGATCATTGCAGAAATAGGGTCCGGACGTGAAGCGGCCAAGCGGGGATTAGGGAGACCAGACTGAGGCCAAAAGAAATAGTTCAGCGAGTGTGATTCCACAGGGTAAAACTTGAGTAGAGAGGCTGAAGTTGAGAATAGGAAGGTGGCTGCGGTTACCGATTACGGTCAGGACGGCATGTGGAAGGATAACATTTCGCTGAAGGACAACGTCATTGATTGGGTAAGTGATGAGGTTAGTTCAGCAGCAGGGACGATAGGCCACACACAGAAGACACACCAGAAATCAGGTCGCTCAAGCACTAGCGTCGTCGTCGTCGTCTTCATCGGCTGCCCAGCGACACAACAACGTCGTCTTCGCTTCGCGACTATGTACCGTAACAATATGCCCTTCACTGGCGGTGACTGATGCTATCAAATCATGGGGCGTCAGGAGGCCAGTGGGTACAAGCTTATGGCTAGACATGGGTCCTTCATTATGAAAGAGAAATTGTAATGGTTTAAGCACTTCCTGGTAGGAATACAGGCTGTGCGAGCATAAAATACGCCACCTTTGCAGCGGCTTATTTAGTATCTTAGTGAATAGCACGTTGATAATCTTCTTCTTCGTCCTCTTAAGGAATGGCACATACACACATGGCGGGATTGGCCAAGGCGTAGTGGCATAAACAAGAAAATTTGCATAGGAGATCACGACAAAATTTTAGCACCAAGCGTGAATTTTGAAAACTGGATAAATAAAAACGACTTAAGAATATCTAAAGTAAAATAACAGACAGGATTTTGGTAAAAAAAGAAGTGCTCTAAAAATTTTAAAAGAATTAGCAAATCAACCTACCAGTTGCAATTATGTAATCATGGAGAATCCCACAAATTGAACCCAATGCAAATCAATTGGCGCTTACACCGAACGATAATAAAACTAGCGGACATAATGGAAGCCCTAATCTGGAGAGAGGAACTTCCAGGTGAATCTTCCTCTGAAGTGCGAACTGGTAAAGTAGAGGAGAAAATGGTCTACAGTTTCAACTTCCCCGCCGGCGTCACATAGGTTTGTCGGTGTCAACCCACACCTGCATAGATACAAATTCCAACTGGGAATCGTGCACCGCAACCGCGTTATTGATACGTCACACAGCCTGGTTTTACACGAACGGACGTTCCAATTACATGCTAAGCGATGATAATCAGTGGTATTTAGTAAGGGATCACGTAACCTGGCAGATATGTGTTGTAACCGCTGAAACCTGGAAACCGCCAGGAGGCTGAAATTCGGGACAGGATGTGTCACTGACCCGTCAAGAGCCGACCATGCTAAGTAATCAGCCACCTCATTTGAATGAATACCTGCACGGCCAGGGACCCAGACAAAACGGACCTCCTAAAAAGTGCATGGGACAAAAAATCGCAGGAAACGGCTCAGAGGATTTTTTTGTGATGTTTCAAGGGAGACTAAAACTGACAAACAATCAGCGAAAATAATAACGTGAGACACATGACATACAATTTTGTGCAGGGCCAATCCTGGAGCCAAAAATTCTGCAAAGAATATAGGAATATAATCAGGGATGCGGACAGAATGACTCCAGGCCAAATCCTGCGAAAAGATGCCAACTGCAGCTTTTTGGCAGCTGACGAAGGCATCGGCGGAATGTACCGTATGATAGGGGTATTACTCTATGTGATCAGAGAGAAGACCATTTAAAATGTTTGTTGGGAAGTGTTTCACATGAGATGGGAAGATGTGGTCAAAATGAAATTCCAGTGTTGCGTCGGGTCAAAAACTCACTGCAAAGAACTGATTTCAATATCAATCGGCGTTAAAAGATTCTGCGTTAACATAATTTGTGGCATTTAATACCGTGGTCAATGATGAGAAAAGAATAAGGCCGGCTGAAACACAAATATAGGAGTACTGACATCAGTCACCGGGTCCAACGTCTCTAGGAAAATTCGCACCGTGAGTAATTGAAAGTGGGAATTTAAATCAGGGATACGGGCTTCCAGATAAAGCAGGGCGTTTGAAACTGATTTTGGGAGACCAAGGCAGAGACGTACAGCGTGCCTTTCTAGTAAGATTAAGGGTTGAATCACGTACTTTGCACTACCAGAGAACAAAATGCAAACCAAATTCAATTATATGTCTTACATTGGCTTTGTATATTAACAATAATGTGACGCGGCGCATCCCAAACTTTTTATTCTCGATTCATGTCAGCCGGCTTAGAGCGCGTTCTCCTTTAGACACATTGTTCTTTATATGAAGGCTCCAAACTAATGCTCGGTGATAAGTAACACCTAGATATTTTACAGATTTCACTTGTGTAATCTGGTTAGTGCGATGGACTAATGAAATGTGATAGGCGTGTCTGGAGGAAATACCAAAACGCCGCGTTTGTCGCCATTCAGGGTTAAATTAATGCCGTGCAACCATACTCCAAGAGCATCCATATCAAGGCGAATGGGGATGCCACTAAGCAAAATAATAAAAAGCAGCGGGTATAGCACCGATACTTGCGGCACGCCTCTTGATTGATAATATATATTAGAACATAGGGTTCCCACTGTGCACTAAAAGTATCTGTCCTTCAGAAATTCGGAAATCCACGCATAAATGTATGTTGGAGGATGTGACTGAGCAAGTCTGTTAAGTAATATAGTCATAGGCCTTTGCTACATCAAGAGTCACCAAAGCTGAAACTCCCCTTCTACGTAGCGCAAGCCGAATTCTGTTCTCTAGATCCACATGAGCGGGCCATATAGAGTGCCCGCGACTAAAGCCAATCTGGGCTGAACTGATACCGTTGGCGTCATGAACATGTTTTGTGAGGCGACTGTGCACTATTCCTTCTATTAATTTGACTAAATTTGATGTTAGTGCAATTGGCCTAATATTATCTAAGACATTTTCGTTTCCTGCATCTTTCATCAATAAAATATTTTTCGCTGTCTTCCAAATGCTTGGAATCCATGCATTTTCCAACGAAGCATTGAAGACACCTAAAAAGTTGCTTGTAAAATCCTGGGATAAAATTTTATTCATACCATAAGCGACGCCATCTTGTCCAGGAGCTGCAGGATGCAACATTGCCAGGACTGAGAGGAGCTCTGGTGCGTCAACCTCGGTATAATCCGAAGAAAGGGAGATTGTGCACAAAAGGCAGTTTCTCTGCATCTGGAAACGTAACGCCAATCCCCGAGCAATACGCTCCAGGGTTTCCTGAGCTTTTTGTGTTGATAACACTGTTGAAATAGTGAGGAGAGGGATTGTAGAACGCTTGTTACGTTCCATGAATCTATACAGGGCCTTCCGATTTCGAGGATTTGAAATAAGTTTAAATTTTGATTATAGTTCTCCTTGGCTTTTGCAATTGTTCTTTTGAAAGATGCAAAGAAGAATATGTAATTTAACCAATCAGCTGGACTCTGGTTGCAGGATAGCCTCTTAAAGATCGCTTTTCTGCGACGATAGGCCTTCTCACATTCTTCTGTCCACCAAGGAGACGGCTTTTTATTAGAGGCTGCTGCGGGCACAGTGAATATTGAGTGATCTACTGCACTTTGCAAAAATGAAACCGTCTGCTGCGCTCTGTAATCCCGGCTTGTACTAACTAGAGAGGCAATTGAGGCGGACATCAGATTTTTGTAAATATTGTGGTAGACAAATTTATGGGTTACACAACTAGTTTTGAGCGGAGATAGCCGGATAGTGAAAGCTATAGGAAAGTGGTCACTAGATGCATCCGAATCCTGTGTCGACCAATCAGTCACCTCTAGCCTACCTGCTGATAAAGTCAAGTCAATGGCTGAGCGAGCAACCCCTCGCATAAAGGTTATTTCTCTGGAATTGCAGCAGCGTACAGCATTTGCAGACAGCCACGACCAGAGAAGCTGCTCACAGGAATCACTACGACTTCTGCAGTCACTATGGTGACAGTTAAAATCTCCTACGATGAATGCACGGCTTGTGCCTGTCACCAAGCTGTCTAAACAGTCTGTCCTGCGTACACCTAAATGAAAATAGACATTAGCAATTGTAATATCGATACAATGCGCAAATGAAGTTCAATCGCTAAAAGCTCACAGTCAGGTAGAAGAATTTTCTTAGAGATAGATGCCTGATGACATAAATGTTTAGAAAGCATGGTTACCAATCCACCTCTCCTACCAACATTTCGATCTGACCTGAAAACTCGAAAGTTTCTCATTGAAAATGGTTTATAAGCTGATAACCACGTTTCTTGTAAAAGCACAATATCAGGTTTAGGTTTGTGAATAAGTACTTCTAGATCTAGAAGATAAGACAATACGGAGCGGCAATTCCATTGCAGCACTTTGATACCTTCCATGATTACTGACCAATTGAAGAGTAAGAAACCGCCTCTTTATGGGTATCAACATAGGGAAGAAGTTTGGGTGGTCCTTTTTTAGCTTTCATCTGTGGAGAACTAGATTTAGATGGTGACGAGAAAGCACGGCGCTTCTGCGTAGGGCACGACATTTCGACATTGGTTGTGCAGATGTCAGTGCGATATGCACTGCTAGGAATAAAGATGGTAACTGGGACCTGGGGAGCATCAGGAGGTGATGTTGAGTGGCTAGCCTAGCTGCACAATCTGAAACAGATGCAGACGTTGCTCCCAGAGCGGACGTTGATGTTGACATAGATTGAACCGTAACAAACTGAGCAAACGCCTCAAAAAAAGTGTTTAGCATTCGCTCAACCACATTAAGGGCTTTTTCTACTGTGGTCACAATTGAGGCAGTCAAGTTAGACTCAATAATTCCAACAGAAGCGCGCACACGACTAGCATATGAGTCTTTTACCTGTTAAGAACAGCG
Organism: Amblyomma americanum; assembly: GCF_052857255.1. Classification (NCBI taxonomy): domain Eukaryota; kingdom Metazoa; phylum Arthropoda; class Arachnida; order Ixodida; family Ixodidae; genus Amblyomma; species Amblyomma americanum. Next base: position 135,022,844 of record NC_135503.1, read on the forward strand.
TAAGCATCGGCGCTTGAGCACCGCTTCTCTTTGGTAATTTCGAACATGCTGCGCTCTTCACTACGTTTAGCGCAGTCGGCATCATAAGCTGAGTGGATGTTGCTGAAGAAGCAACAATGATGCTGCTCTGAGGTGAAGTTATCAGCAGAATGACCTTCTCCACATAAACGGCAGCAGGTCTCTGACTTGCATGCTTTGCCGCTATGCCCGAACCACCAGCAGTTGGTGCATTGAAGAGGACGGGGTTCCTGAGTTTCCACACGATATACAATAGGCCAAATGTTTAATTCAGCAGGGCAGGAAGAGCCGGCAAAAGTGGTTATTACAAACTCAGTAGCAACCCGCGAGCCATTTAGCTTTCTATTACAGCGGCAGTCTCAAAGCGTCCCAACTCCTGCATCCTGAAATTCTAAAATTTCTTGCCGGGATGATGCTGGGTCGATACCATGTACGATACCCTTGACACATGCAAGCTGTTCGGGAATGAATGCTTTCACCAGGAGTGAGCTGAAAATTTTGCACCGAAGCAAGTCTGCAACACAAGCGATGTCTGAGGACTTGCACACAATGCTTCTACTGCCAAATGGACGCATTTCAGAGATCTGCAGATAGTGGTCCGTCAATAATCTTAGCTCCTGTTGAAATAATTTGGGGGGTTTCATTTGGATCACAACCTCACCGATTGGGACGAGAGCCACGAGAATTGCATCAATGCCATTTTTTTTGAAGGGCTCAAGCGGCAGGCTTTGGGCTGGCAAGCTGGAAAACCAAGCTGCCAATCCACCACCTGGGAAGGTCAACGACATCACTCATCAAAACGCACCCTTAGGTTCACATGAACTGCATCTTAACCAACGCCTTGGCCAAAACCTTCCAACGTAGTACGGGCTCACCAATGATGAACAAGCCGGAACCACCAGGAGAAGCAACGAACTGCAGCAGCCAGCAAGGACACGTCAGCGAACACCCACAGCACGCACGCCTTTTCCAGATGTTCTCCAGATGAGTGCAATGTTCATATTATTTTGCTAAAATCTTCTTTGTTCACGTGAATTACAGTAGCACCTTCCGTCTTTCTAAAAAAATGCGCCCATTTCGAAGCCAGACATAGCGGTATTTCATTTCTTTTGCTGGACTTTTCGTCTGCCAGAGAAGCTTCTTTATAGCTGGTGTCAGGTTCTCGTGTAAGCAAATTCTATATTCTTTTTCAAAAGTCGGCTATTTTTTTCATCCATTTTTTCTTAGTTTGCCGCCTTACAAACCGTAATAATATTGGAGGAGCTGTTTTGACTTTGTTTTTAATTCAGTGAACTGACTTGATGTCGTCATAACTTGGAGCATCTGACCCGAGTTGGGTTGCTATGTATCAAAGAGTTTCCCTCAGATCCTCAATAGGACTTCGTTTTACATCGTAAATCTCGAAGTTGTTTTTTCTTGAATATAGTTCCAAGCTGTCCACTGCTACTTCTAAACTAGCAATTTCTACAGTTTTATCAAGTACGAAGCTTTCCAAGTTGCTTGTTTTTTTCTTGAGATCTTTTATGTCTTCCTTATGAGAGCTTAGAGTGGACAGTACCTCATCATATTTGGATGGAAGCAACTGCATTGAATTTTTGATTGCCTCAATTGTCTCGGTTTGCCTTTCAATGCTGCTTTTCGTTGATTCCTGTTTCGCCATTTCCTCTTCCTGCCTCAGTTCTAATTTTTCTAGGCGGAGAAGCACAAGGTTCAATTTAGCCTTTGCATGCATCAGAGATGGTTCAACGTTTTCTTCCAATTTGCGATCAGAGATAAACTCTGTGCTCCCCTCACTACGTGTTAACCGAGATTTGGAAATAATGCAGGTGGGACAAGACCACGCCTCCACCTTGTTTTTTTTTTATTTCTTTTCAAAGCATTTTTTTGACACCAGAGCATTTTCCTGTATGATATCGATTGCCGCATTCACTGCATGCAAGATATGAACAATCAGGAGCGACCGCCTTAAGGCCTTAAAGGCAATCAAATGGCATGTCGTGTAAAGACTTGTTTTTGCTGTCCGGCGGAGTAAAAAATAGCACCAGCGAAGAAAAGCAAAAATAAAATCCCTTCTTACCTAATCAGGCAAGCAGCATAAAACCGTGTTAACCGGCTCGCGTGCTCCGCTGGTCTGCAGGTCCCGACAGCAAAACGACGGTTTATGCCCCTTGGTGCACTCTGCAGTACAGCACGATTGGCTGCATCACAGATGACGTGGTTGTTCCCGGATTACGTGTCTGGATCAGTGCGAGGCTCGATCCAAGCGTTTCAGGAGGCAAACATGCCGTGACGATAGGTAGCCAATAGGTAGGCGATAGGTAGCCAGAAATAGATAGACAGGCAGGTCGTCCAAGGGCCCTCAGTTCATGTAGTTCCTAATCAGGCAAGGAGAAGAAATCCATGTTAACCGGCTCGCGCGCTCCGCCGTACTTCATCTCAATTGGTATTTTATCCTCAGGAACATATCAATTCATTTGGCACCACTTACAACATTCTTTGTCAGACGGAAACGTTCAACGGCGAGGGTTCCCCATACAGGTGCAATGTAATGATAGCATAGTCTTCTTAAAGAAACAGGTCCTAATTAACGGAGTCGCCTTGCACAGCCGTCCAGGCTGGCCGTGCGGGTTACGCAGCAACAGTGCTCTGTATTGTTAGCTTGTTATTTTTCAGAAACATGTTCGAAAGCGTGACTCGACTAGCGGTGCTCTTGTGAGAGCTTTGAGCATAGTGTGCTGAAGCAGTTTGTTTCGCCGTACCGGACGCTTCATTATGAAGGTTGACTGCGGTGGAAGATTGCAGACAGATAAAATATGTGCACAGATAAGCCTATCTCGTCGACCACCCGCACACAGCGATCTGAAAAGCGCAGGAGTAGCGGAGGTGTTGTAACCTCATATCTTGTGACGGCAGCCACTTTAGGTGTAGCGGTGCAATAAACAGTAGCAGGAAATATGCGTTTCATGCATTTTTTTTGTTTCAATAAAGCTTGTTGTATTGATAAGCTATAGCAGTTCAGCTCTCGTTGGTGTCCAAGACTCGTCGTTTTCATTTACAACTGACTAGTTCGTAATCTATATATGGCTGGAAAATTGCTACGGGTACTTTGACATTGAAAAGTACGAATGCAAGAGGTTCTGTAGATACTGCCAAAGTTCGCTAATTGCCTTGATACGTAAGCAGGATTATTTTAGCCCGAAGATCATCGAGCTCGCCACCCTCCAGCATTTGGTGACATTGCACCAGCGCATGCATTCCGCAAGAACCCGTGAAAAAAAAAACTATGCGAGCTTATCATGCATATTTCCTCTATTTAGCTCGAGGCAGTCTACAGCTATCTCTGCTTTTCGAATTAACTAAAAGCTTTCCCCACATCGTCCCTTGCTAAAAAAATAAAAGACATGCTTGTTGATTCCTACCATTCATATGGGCATTATTCCTGGTTATTCCAGACATATTTTCTAATTCTTGAGTCTTATTTCGTTCCGATATTCTATCAGTTTCAGCGTTGGGGCTCTGGCTCTACTAAATTTACATTGGCTTTGCAGTGATAATGCTATCACTTGTGCAACTTTTAAGAGGTGTTTAACTATCCTACTATCCTTTAAGCGTTGATTCAGTTACGCCCACCGCGATTTCTTGGACAATATTTGCAGTACAAAATGGTGAGAAATGCACCGTCACAAACGTGAAAGTAAAAATAAGCTTTTACACATCGTATGCCTCTCAATTCCGTGTGCACATTTTCACATAAGTATATTTTTCTGATATGCTCACAGCACGTTTGGTCTCCTAGTCGGGGCATTAAAGTGGCCTAGTTTAGAACAAAACCTGATGATTTGCATACATAGGGCATGTTGAAACTTGTGCACGCTTTGTTTGTGCGGAAAAAATATCGCGAACTATTGAACATACGAATCAAGGCCCTGCAAGAGAACATTGTGGCGTCATTTTGCTCTAGAAAAAACCTAAGTCGGTGCACGCTGATTGAGAATACGTGCATAGATTATCATAATTCCATGTCGATAAGCTTATCTACACTACATCTGATTAAGTGAGCTGCTCTCAAAGCGTATGTTCAACAATGCAGTTCCTTCATCACTGTCGGCAAACAGAAGTAATAGAACTTAATTTCACAGAAATTTGCTCTTTGTACTCTTAAAGTGTTAAGCAGGACTTATTAAGCTCCAATTAATGCCACGCTTTACTCATTGCATCAGTCTTAGGTTAGCGTCGCTATCCAGCTTACCAAAAAGTAAATATTGCATTTAAGGCTACGCGGCATGCGCTGCGAGTGTTTCGCAGTGAGATGTTTTCTTTACCACGCCTGTGCCACGTATTGCTGCTCAGATTATGTAATGCGCCAGCCCTGCATATACCGCGTTCGGGCTGTGAGCGGAACTATGATTAATCAGAACGCTGCCCTCGAAACGATTCGTGCCATATTTGTTCCGGGTGAAAACCCGTGCAACGTTCCTGTTTCTTCTGCTTCCGGACATTGAGATGACAAAACCGATTAGTAATAACATACAGCTCCTTTACTAGGAACTGAAAAACAAGCATAATGACATTATAGATATCTTTGTATTGGAGATTATTCCACTCTAATTCGCTTTGTGCAGATTACCAGGGGAGAATAAAAATTACAGCGTTCTCACTGTGGTGACAGAACTTCAACCAGAGAAGGTAAAGGTAAGACTGTCTATTCATGTTTCTACCCGCCATCTAATTACCTGTCTGTAATATTCATCCGGAATACGGTACTCTGGCGCCGGGAAGAATTTAGCTATACGATGAAGAAAAACATAGAGAAAACGCACTTTTTTAAAATCCCGCTATCTGGTTCCGTTAAGGAGTTCAAGCAATTGACGGTGCGTAGAAGCTTTCTTGGACTCAAAAGCGAAAGATATATCCATGTTAAAACCTTGACCTGAACAAATCAAAAAGCTGCGTGCGATTATTGGAAGGCGTGTGATGCATCGGCGCCACAGGCGAAGAGTTTTTTACGATTTTCTTTTTATACACTGTGCTGGTTGCACATGAGTGGAATGTTGCATTTTACATGTACGCATTGTGTTTCATATAAACCTTTACTTATTTTTAAAAATAGGCTTTTTGAGTTAGAAGGGCGTGTTTTCGGCATAGCAGTGTCAGTGATGAAATACATCGAATACATTGAGACTTGCTAACTAGGTGGCTGGTTAACTAAAATTGAATAATTACCTTTTTAACCATTACCGTTATCCTCCTTAATTACTGAGGCGCGTGTCGCCCACCCTAAGTAACATCCATATCAGTGTTTAGAATATCGAAAACGGGGTTACCCTCGGTGCTGCTTTCCAACAAATTTTGGCTATTTCGATGAGTTATGTACAGGGGAGAGGTTGCTTTGACTTTGCATTTATTTTGCCGCGATGTTGCCAAAATTTGTAGGGCTACAGCGCCGAGAATAAACGCCCCCCCCCCCCCCCCCCCCTACAGGCTGCACACCCAACTTTGGCATCCACCAAGCTCCAACGTCCGGAAGCCGTAACAACGAATTTCATCCAACAGAAGCCTCCACTCACCACTAAGCATGATTGTAAACTCTACAGAAGGCCATATCCACCCACCCATCCACTCAATTTCACCCGCGAGAAGGCCACGTATGCCCCTGGAACGAGTCAGCGACGATGAAATACAGTTCCAAGACTGAACAGGAAAGCGATCATCGAAGAAGCGAAATGTAAACCAATACTGCTAATGCAGCTTACTCGTATCAGATGGTATGGCTCTGTGCATTTTTAACGAGATAATGTTAAGGGCCCCGGACAGCCCGGCGTCGTCGTCGGGGAAGGAAGCGGGCTGAGCGAAAAACCACCAGAATAGGAGGCCCGCCTGGCACTTAGGTCTCGTGACCTTGGGCCGGCATCGCAGTTTGCCCACTGTGTCAGGCAGCACTTAAAATGATGATTGGTCACGAGTGGCTGCTCGGGACGACCAACGTGGGCCTCACTAACCACAGTGGAGGCTGTGTTTCAAACAGCCACCTGTCGGGACTGTGGAGCATAGCTTAACTCCTGCACTACTGCACCAGGACGTGTGGTACGATGATTTCCCATGATCTATGAATGTAAAGAACAGAAAGACCAATTCCAAATATATGGGCATCTAGGCAAAACATAGGCTAGATAGCATAATTACTTGCGCATGAGGGATCTCTAATGATTTCGCATTGTAATCTCAGGGACTGGTTTAACGTTATGTGATGGTGAAAGAAATAACAGTGTCCATATCTCCGAAGTAATACGCCAAGGGGACCCCAGACCGCTGAATGAACCCTTTAACGCTATCGCGCCCTACCCTTAAGGTGAAGCTTAAGTGTCGTCTCCATTCTTTTTACCACCCTCATATGCTATCCTTATCAGAAATTCCCTCACAATCAGCGTTGAATTTTTTTACAGTCCTTCGTGAGTTGGTCATCCGTCGAGTAGAGCCCTCGTCTTTTTTATAATGCAACCTTGCAAGATGAAGGTCAACATGCGGTTCTTACACTGTGCTCTCAGGAGATAGTTGGATTCGTGTTTGTAAACTGCATTCATTCATTGCACTTAATATAGCCGCTTCTTCTTCTATTACCTTTGCCCAGAAAGGAAAAATCATTGCATAAACGAATTGTTCTATGATGTACTCACTGAATAAGAAAATCTGGCAGGAGAATCATGAAACGTGATGGGAGAAGGCCGCCAGAGCAGTTGGATTAACTCTCCATGATTGGTTTGAGGCTTCTACTCTGCGGACATTTTCTGTTTACTCTATGCCGCCACTTTACACAGGTGACATTTTTTTGTGAGGCGCGAAGGTGAGAGGTGAGGGTGGGGAATAGATGGCGCTTCGGGGAGTGAAGGTTGAATGGAGTCGAGAGGTGGCTGGCGGGTGGCGCTTCTACCATTGCGTCTTTGAATTCTACTCACTCCACACTTTCGACGCCATGCTGTGTGGGTTTCTGGACGGAGTCCTTCTGTATGATGGATGTTGGTTGGTTGGCAACGTGTTCCGCTTCTGGAGAGTTGGGTGGGTGGGAGGTCTTTAGAACTTCTCCGGCGTGAAGGAGGGCGGCAGTGGGGTCGTGGATCGAGAGTGGCGGTCTCTTCGAGGGCAGGCTTATGCTACGGAACTAGAGGGATGCGGTTGGCAGGTTTGTGGGCGGTGCTTCTGAAGGACGGAGGGCTCGCACGAGTGATGCCAGGTTTTTCGCCAAGTGCCACTGGCATTGCTATCGCAATAATATTGAGAATCATATTCTGCATTCCAACAGGACTGATCTACCGATTCGTGAGCCTAGTGTAGCGGGTGTTTAAGCGCAGGATTCAGTTTTTTTGCCAATGAACCACTTCACAACTTTACTGATGCACCTTCCTTTGCACGTCAGGTGACGCGAAAGTTCCCATTTCATCCCATCGGGTCAGTTTGCTGTTCCCTGAGAAACGTTTTTTCCACTGCAGTTAACATTTACGTCAAATTTCTAAAATATGCGAAGTTAGCCTGCAGCCTTTTTTCTTTGTCATTCATATGAAAAGAAATGATCAACACCGCTTCACTTCTATATTACTGGCAGGTGGACAGGGTTATTCTAGTTTTTAAGAAGGGAGACCATTCATCACTAAATAATTGACGCCCACTTTCAATTACAGGCGACACTTTTAGAATAAAAGATAATCTACAAGTTAGCATATTGCGAACTTCCAAACGTGCGTCAACGTTTTCCAAACAAATCGGCACTGTTGCTACGGAGGTCATTGTAGCCACACTCGACTTTCTTTTTTTGAACGACTTGCATTCCACCATGAATTTTGACACCCTAACGGGTGCTGTAGTTTTCGGTTTCGAGAAGCTTTTTGAAAAGTAGTACTGGCCCCCAAGAACCCCAGATGACGTCGCTGTGGCATCAAAGAAAAATGAAATTTCTTCCGAAGGTGCGGGGAATTTAACCCAGGGTTTTCAGACTGCAAAGCAAGCTTGCGCCCTATAGGCCGCAAAATCACGTTGCTTCTTGATGGACAAAGGTGAACAAAGTATATGCGTTGCCTCGCGACTGTATGCTAATGAGTAGGTGCGTCAGTTGAAAGGAAAAGAAAAAGAAATAAAAATAAATAACGATACAAATTAGCGGCTATAAAAATAAAAACAATGCTTTAGCAATCAAGTCATGTAAGCAGTGGGAGGTGGCCTCCATAATTTTGCATTCACCGCCACAGACAACCGGTACAATAAAAACTGCGATATGGTAACCGGCGCGAAAAAAAAATAAGCAACAGTCATCAAGAAGAAAACGACTGAACACTGTGCTACGAAAAAGAATTGACGGCACGCAGTTGTAGCGCTGTGTTCATTATTTTTGTAGCACTCTGTCCTGTCGCTTCCTTCTTTGTGACTGTAGTTCTTTTTTTCCTGCTAGTTACCATGCGTCTGCTATTTACCCCGCATCAAATGGGGCAAATTTCTTGTTGAAACATTGAAAGAGGCCATCTCAGCACTTGTGCCAGCCCACAATGCAGTGTATGCCACAAAAGCTTTCAGAAGTCTTTTTCTCGCGCACAGCACAAGACCAAAATTACCGGTGGCCCGAAGTTGCCATCAGCGGACTAATGTTCAAGAAGTTCATCGAAAAACTTTAGTCGCAAGATTTTTGCCTTTGCTCGCTATCCCTCGTGTGAAGTTTTGATTTGGACCTTTCACAATACCCATCAATAAATAAAATTCTGCAGCACTGCTCTATGTTACTCCTGGAGTGAAGCGGTGCATGATCGGCTCAGGCGATGTAATCTGTCAGGATTTAAATCTATGTATACACAGTTGGCTAGAAAAAGTAAGCATCAACATCGACATACTATTTGGCGCCGCTAACGCATACATAGTGCATAAGAAGTAAAAGGGACACAGGAGTTACAGTTGCGTAATTTAATGTACAAGTGACGATATTTACATGCCACATATTAAGACCATTATGAGTTACGATCATACATTTTGGAAGCACTGCACGTTTCTTCAGTTTTTTTTTATGGGAGCGCTTAGTGTTCATTAAAAGGTAACAATAAAAGAATAAAAGTTATCTATGCCGCACCAAAGTGCAAGTGGAAGCTATAAATATCGAAACACCATCGAGGTAAATGCTGTTCTAGCACAAGTGTCTTAGTACACGTCGCATTTCAGTTCAGGATTCATTGGGGAACCCAGGGGACAGTCGAAGGCAATCGAAAATCGGTCGAAGTTCATGAGGGCCAGGTTTGTCCTAAAGAAGAAAAAGACAAAAATTAGGCACCACAGAAGCGTGCGTGGTAATACACTCTGCGTTAACAACTAAGCTGGGTTTTTATCTCTCCTTATTATTCCCGACATCAACATGATAAATGTTTCCGAATTCTTTCTCATGCATACATCACGGTACTGAGCGGATAACAAGACCACGCTATATTTATACACTCAAGGTCCGAATGTAAACTTTAGCAGGCGGCCACCTAAGCCGCACGCGCACTCACTAACCGGGCCCCCGACGTAGACCTTACCTATCTTGGTCAGGACAGTTGCCCTCTCTTAGCATTCGGAGATATATCCGCTCATTACCGGGACTCTCACCGCCAGTACCCGCCTCCTCGCAATCGGCTAGGGAAAGCGGGCGAAAGAATACTTCCTAGACTCTGTACTAGCCCTCGGCAGTGCCCGGCAGTACTCAAACATTTCGATCCTTCCTTCCCTCTTTAGGTGGTCAGGTGGCCTTTCATGTGGTCTGGGCATGCCAGTAAAGTCCTCCTCTTCCACCCCTAACCCATTCCCCTACCCGAGAGGACTAGACCTAACGGGTCAACAAGCCCTGGTTCAGTGAGCTCGAGTGGCGGTCCAGACCAGTGGGGCGCGCCAATAAAGAACCCCATTTAGTATTCTAAAGGGAGTGGCCCACCAGACGCGGCTTCCCTCTCAACCTCTGTGTAAATGTTAATAAATGCTTTTCACCTCCTTAAGCATCCTTGAACTTGCATGAAACGAGAAAGGAGCAGCTGACAAGTACACGACTATTTTGGTCAGGGTAATATAAACCGGTACTTGGCAAAATTCACGAAATCTTACAAAAATTAAACTTTTTCTCCTAGACGTCATAAAAGTAAGCTACAGGCAATTCACACGTGCGCTATACCAGCCAAATTGAACTTCATGGTCTTTTTCTTTAGTTTCTAGCCTATTTCTTGAGGCAGAGATGAAATAATTACTAATCGTCTTTAATTTGTGAAATTAACTTCACCCTCAAAGAATTCGGCCTTCATGTACTACAGCTGGGATTCTTTATTCGCAGCCTTCATTTTTAGATATAATTTTTGAAAACACGACAAAAGCTTGTACACATGGCGGAATCAGTATTGCAACGCTTTAAGCCGAGGCGTTGAAAATGTTGGATAAAAATCATGACCTTCCAAGATATCATTGCTCTATGTTTAGTGTTCTTCGATGCAGTAATATACACAGAACGAAGACATTTATTGAAAGAACATTATCACAGCAGTAGAAGTTGCCGCTTAATTATTTACTTTTCAGAGAGAGAAAACATCGAGAGGAGAAAACTCCTAGGAGCCAGACAGTCTCTCGAGGTGTGTGTGTGTGTGCGTGCGTGTGTGTGTGTGTGTGAAGGAAGCCAACAGCTACCGAAACCAAGGTGCACAGGGGATTGTTTCTCCTTTTTTTTAATTTGTAGTGCCAATCAATTGGTTTTAAAGAAAATTACATATAAAACAGCAGAAACAGCAACCAAGCCACCGGTGGGATCCGAACCCACGACCTCAGAATATCGCGTCCGGTGCTCCACCAACTGAGCTACGGCGACGGCTGTGCAATCTGCTGCTTTCGTGCTATATATATATATATATATATATATATATATATATATATATATATATATATATATATAATCACCAAAAATTGATAAACATAAAAGGATTTAATTCACGACGTTTCGGCTGGAGGACCGGCCTTTTTCGTACCAGCCTCGACACTCGAAAAAGGCTGGTCCTCCAGCCAAAACGTCGTGAAATAAATTCTGTTGTTTTTCAATTTTTGGTGATTTTTATATTATAATGACCAATCGGCTGCCAGCAATCACTTTTGGTATATATATATATATATATATATATATATATATATATATATATATATATATATATATATATATATATATATATATATATATATCAAAAGTGCAAACAGATAAAGAAAACATCACATGGAACACAGCGTTAAACTTATGAGGTTGTGGCAAATCAGGATGTCTAAATTAGTGCAGGAATGTGAGAGCAAATAACAGAATATATGTATTTAAATGCAAGAAATGGAAGTGTCCGACAAAAGGAAGCAAAATACAACACTTCGAATTTCTCCCAATAACAAGTGACCACCCACTTATGAACAGAGATAGAGGAATTATCTGGATTGGCGTGAAGAGGAAATGCTCAGTCCAGCGTCAGTGATGTCACAGAGAAGGGGGGAAGCCTATGTCTTAATATCTGCAAACCATAGTTTGTTCGAGGTGTCCGGACGCAAAAACTGTTTTGTGCGACGTAACGGGTAAATGTTTTCGTAGTTTACAAGTCCAGTCGTGTTGGACAAATATGTTAAGCTTATTCATAATTCATGCTTTTAAAAAAGGGCTAATCGTAAGCTTTTATGATAGCACACTTTCGGCGCATTAGTGAGACTAAAAAGCTCAGAGGTGGGATGGTCCCAAAGCAGATTATAAATTATCGTGAGGGCATTATTTTGCTGGAGGTCAAGCTTTTGAAGATCTCAGTAGTATTTCCCCATACAAGGTGACTGCAATATAATTGAGACCTAAATAGCAATTTAAACAATAAATTTTAATGTCACTCGGAAGAGGACTACTGTGGCGCAGACGAGAGGTACTGCAAGTTTGTCCCAAAGAAGTTTTTCTGTAAACCAGACAGCGAGGGTTTTGTAAGCTGACGCTTCAATATGATGGCAAGCGAAACGTGATATGACGATCAAAGCTAAAAATGATACCTTTAGGATGAAAAATATAGCTTTTGATTAAGAGAAATTATAACAATGCATTGTTAATTCGATTAGTGCTCAAGATTCGACACTGCTCGGTTTACTTCTATGAGTTCAGTAGAGTCACTACCACCAACAAATATACTGGTGCCGTCGGCATACGTGGCGAAAAATACATTATTTATATTGATGACATCATTAATGCAGAGATTAAACAAAAACGGGCCCAGAATGCTACCTTTTGGTACACCACGAGAATTTGTGATGTGCATGCATGAACGATAGCCATTCACATCCACATATTTCGTTTGGTTAGAAAGGTAGGAGCGTGTGAGGTTTAGGGCATCACCTCTGATAACGTATCTCGAAATTTTTGAAACAAGAATAACATGCAGTATGCAGCAAAATTCTTCCACAAAAAGAGCAAGTACTAATTTTTTGACCTAAATGTTACATAAAATGAACTTCTTTTGGGCCAGCAGTGCTGTTTTCGTTGAAAAATGTTCCTTGACACCATGTTGGGCATTTGTGATAATATTATACTTATTAGCGAAACGTGATAACCGCGTTAAAGTCATCTTCGCCAGAACTTCAGAAAAATCGGCAGCAAAAATCAGCCTGTACTTACTGATGTCATTCTTATTGCCTTTTTTAAAAAACAGGGATAACTTTCGCGATTTGCACAGAAGTAGGAAAAATAGCCGACGTCAAACAGATTGAATATACGGGATAGACTTGGGGCAACCACATAAATTACGAATGGAATAGATCCTGCTTGAAAACCATTCGCATCACAAGATGTTGTATGATTGAGGGCATGGTAGACAGAAATTACCACTACAGCGCTCACAAGCTGAAGGATAAGAGTCGAACTATTATTAAAATCTATAAAATGGGACGAATCACTGCAGTAGTCAGGGTCAGGGATCTCAAGAAAAGAGGTATTAAAAGCGTTTGCGAGTGCCGAACCTGTAGTTCGAACATCAGCAATATTAATGTTCTCGGGAACTCTCAATGCTGTTAGAGGATTTCATGTTCTGTTAAATGTCTCTAAAGCACGTCAATTTGGCTGCTGCTGCGCTCAAACATACCGGAACAGTAGCTGGTCCTCGCAACCCTAATATCATGGTTTAATTTGTTGTGGTGTTTCTTGTATTCCGCTAGCAGATCGGAATCTCCGGATTTCAGAAACAAACCTTAAAGGTTATATTTTGTCTGTATGCGATGATATAGTGAGCTCTTTTTTCATGCCTTTTCTGATCCTATTTCTATGCTTAGCTCATTGGACGTGTAGCTTCTTTGTTTAATTTACCAAATTTTCATGACCTGTGAATGTCTAAGATCAATGAAACTGTTAAATTCTAATCAATTAAATGAAATCAAAGATCAATGAAATGAAATGAAATAAATAAAAAGAAAAATTCGTCAATCACCTGCCGACGCACCAAACTGAGCACAATAAGCTCATTCTGTTTTGTCGTTAGCGGTAGATTTTCCGCGCATTTATTGTTCAGCATGCCTCCAGGATTCCTCGCATTTTTCAACTCGCTTTGTTAATTATGTTGGAAAGGTATTTCCTGTAATTAGTTCCACAGCACATGTAGTTCTGTGTGCGAAATTGAAAATTAGACATTATTATGCTTTGTACCACAAGTGTTACGTCGGGGATTAAAGAGTTTAATGTGCTGCTTACTTTTATGAAGACATGTCATTTCCTTTTTGACAACCTTTGTGGCGAAAACCAATACATACACCGTTTTCCTTCGCGAACAATATACATATATTGAGTACATTCCTGCGCATAATTAATGCCCAACAACAAACAGTAAGAGTGCCAGCCACAAATACAGCTTAAGGAATAACTGAAACGAGGATTTTCGTCCTTTCAAGAACTGCTAGTTACAGGTGAAATGAGAAGGATAAGTTCGGTACCTATGATGATTCGGCACACCCTTGGTAGGGTACAGATCGTAGTAGAATGCCTTGCGGCGTACCTTCTCGCACATGGTCTGTAAAGATAAAAAAAATGGCGCATTGGTAATTGAGGCTCAAGAGACACGTCGGTCATACAGCCAGCGATAGCTTTCAGGAAGAAAGCATCAGTTGTGATCAAAGTAGGAATCACTAAGAGAAGGTGGTAACTGTAATACACCGGACTAAAAGATGACGAAAACACAGGTTGTGAAATGTGAAGCAAATAAAATATCTCGCTGGTGCTGGCTGTACATCTAATACAATGTGCTAAAAGATGACGAAAACAGAGGTGTGTTAAAAATGAAGGAAATAAATTATCTCGCTGGTGCTGGCTATATTTCTTTTTCGCACATCCAGCTACTTCACCGCTATTCTGCCCTGCACCAAAGGAAAGTTTTGTACCAACAACTGAGCGTTCAGGCCACGAACCCCTCTTGTCATTGAACAGTAAGCCTCTGAATTCAATGAGGTTTAATGGTGGCAGTGCATGAGTATCGAGTCAGATTGGTTTGGCCTGGAAAACCCTTAAGACACATGGTGTTCTATAAACGCTGCATATTTCGTTTGTGAGACTTTTCTTCTCTAGCAGATTATGAGAGAAAGATAACATTGCGATTATTTTTTTTTTCATTTGCTAACCCATACCAAGTTCTTCCATGGCAGGCATTTTTCGTTTGCAATGTGTTCAGCAAGATTTCGTCCCTCCAAAGACTTCAGAAATATGCGACTTGCAGCGTTCTGCAGTGAGGCAAAGCTTGAAGTTCAGCGTGAAGTGTGTGTCCCTCTATTAGAACAAAAGCTATAATCTAGCTTTCCGTCTCTCAGTTGCTTGTCCTTCCGACACCTTTAAAGCGCATTCTTCAAAATATTGATCTCGCAACTCTTTCTTGTTCAGCGTACATATGGATGCCTTTTTTTTTTACACCAAAAGATTTATGATGCCTTTATAACATATGTTCAAATGAAATGCTTTATAAACAATCTAGAGTTTTGTTTACCAGTCGGTCCTCGGTGTACAGAGGCTACGATCTTTATAATCACTCGAAAGATGTCACAGTGTACATACGAGAGAAGGCCATATGCTACCTAAAATTTTGTTTTGTCGGCCTAATCTGCCTCAATCGCACAAGCTCATTTTTGTGTTAAAGACGCAGAGATCAAACACGGCAAGAAATTTAGCTCGCAAATGGCACTTTTTTTAGATGCAATAACCCGTGTTTCAACGCTAAACGATCTAGTTTATAATCTGGAACTGTCCGAAGGAAGCTTACCATAGCGTATGCGATGAAAAATATCTGATCTTGGTTGTACATTTCCATTCCAGGAACAACTACCATCTTGTAGTATTCCTCGTACTTCGTCATATATACACGGTAAGCCTGAAACATAAATATTCTTGTCTTAAAAGATATTTTTTTTATTTGAGAAGCGCTGTGCGGAATAAAACTCTGAGAAAGCGTTTAGCGCTAGCATCTAAGGCGACATCAACTGGCCAGACGATAACAAGGCCACCGCTTGCACCGCTTCATACGCTGAATGAAAAAAACGGAGGCACAGAGATTGAGCCCTTAAGAGCAGCGACAAACAAGACAAAGCCTGAAGTATATCCGCAATACAAAGCACTTAGCTACAGGACACCCCCCTCGGGTTTGTGCAATCTTCCTAGGCTTAAATGTTACCAAATTTCAAAATGTGTCTAGTTCAACAGTATTGTCGTAGATACGGACCCACACATGAGTGATATGTACGACTTGAGAAGGCTCAGGACCTCGGCATTTTTTTAAAGAAAACTGAAGCATGATAACTTGCTTGACCGAAACACAGGAGACGAGTAGAGGGCTTCACGTGGTACACCGGAAGGAGTTTTTGAGTAGTTGCTGGAGCACTAAGACTCGAGAAAGTAAGTGTTTAGCTCGAAGGACACAAGGGACGTTTGCAAAGATTTGACGGCTAGGATTAGTGTTCGGCCGAGTGCCTGGGCTAAGGTGACATAAAAAGTGCCGAATCTCGATCGCAGGGCAAAATACCTCACGCTCACAGCAATACGTACGGTCAGAATCAATATGAAGATGATTATTTCAAGGCAAACCTATTGTAGAAGGAAGTGCTGTAGGCTGTTTATATTTATCTTAAGACCGAAAACATTGCATGAGATTATCAGGCGCTTTCATCCCTGTGAAATTCACAGAAAACGTTGTTCTATTAAGTATTTCCAATTGCTTTCTGACTATTCTTTGCTTACAAAATTAAACGATATTAATTTGTCTCATTCGATTTCACATACCCGAAACACAACGGTCACAAACCTGTGTTAACCGAGAAAAGGGCTGCGACATAAAAAAAAGCCTACACCAAGTGCGGTCTTCCTATCTATGTTTTTCTTTTCGCAAAGTACAGTGCCTTCAACGTTCGATCTGCGCTTATTTAGATTTGCGCCTGAAAAGTACGACGCCAGCCAGATGTGATCTGGTCCGCCTCGTCCACTTGCACTGCGTACGGCGACTGATCAGACGTGAAAAATGCTTGTCATTAAAGGCGCCGATAGCGCTAGAATCACAATATTGGTTTACCGGCCTGCTACGCTTAAATATGCCGACCGCATTATGGTATTGGGGGACGTTGTGAAAAAAACCGTTGACGCGGCGTACCAGTCAGAATTGGCACGGTGTCTTAAAATGACCACCTCTGTAGAAATTTCACCGCATAAAATCTTGCGAAAACGTACATCACGTAGCTCGTGCTGTAGCGACTAATTTGTAACCTCAAGCACAATATTTTTTAGCATTATGACTTGAGCAGGTAGAATTAACAATCGTATTTCACAACTTAAACTGCAAAAACCAAAGGCCATTTGATTTTCAGATATAACAAAAAGTTCACTACATTCGCATTACGTGCAGCATCTAAATCTTCTGGCATAAATTGTATGAAGAACAGTGCAGGCAGCGAGGTATATAGAAAAAATAAGGAATAGGGTTAACGTTGAAATAAAGAAAAATAACAGCGTTAACTAAAGACAAAGTACCCAACTAATGAAATAGTCGATATATTCACGGGCACTGTGGCCTGACATGTTATGTGGAGGACAAATATTCAAAGGTCTTATAGAATGCAGACGAAACATCTTGGGAAAGGAGAACATCAGGGGAAGGGATACACCGCCATTGCCAGGATATACACGGGAGAAAACGCGATTAGTGAATTAATTCCAGATAGCGAAGATGCGGCGAGCCACACCTTCAGACTATATATGGCGATGAATAGCAGAGGCTTTTCCCTCTACCGATCATAACCTAACTGATTACTGTAGCGATGACCATGAAATTGGCAACAGTTCCGATCGCGCGAACTGCGATCATTTCGGGTCATCTGTGAGTCTAGCCGTTAGCCTCCTTACGCACGTAGAATGCAAAGCAGCTGAGATCTATAACTCTAAATGATGGATAATGATGACCTTCTTTAGTATGTACACATCTAAGAACTGACGAGCCATCACACCACAAGATTTGTATCGCACAATAATTTTCAGCTACCAAAAGTTCAAAGTAAAGAATTCAGACGGTTGGGTTCTCTACAAAAAATTAATGACATTCATTGCCTTATAGCATGAAAACGGTTTCATCTGTGGCTTTATTTAACTGTAAATTTCACTCGTTCATTTTTGATACTTGGTGTATCGATGTTGTTTTTATATTATTTGGTCTTTGCTCCGTCCTTTCAACTTAGTGTATTTTTTTTGTAATTCTATTGCCGTTGTTTTATGTATTGCTGATTACCATTTCTCTAGTGATGTATAGGCTGCCTATTTTTTCTTACTTGTATTTTATTGCAAGACGTCCCACTGCTGTGATCACAACTAGGACCTCTTTCTGAAATATATTTGTAGTTCTAAGTTTTGGATACCTTTTTGAACAAACTCTGACACTCTCCGGCAGCTGACATTAAAGCGAAGCAGCAAATAGCCGCATTGGTCGTGGCTCACAAACGCGCTTCAAGTTGCCCTCCATGCCTAAAACGAAGTTCCAGTAGCCCAGCCCAGTGCACCTTTCACCCTCATACATTATAGAGGCGGTCTATGATAGCAGTTCGTGCAAGAAATACATGCTAAGGTTACCTCAAGGAATGTACAGGGAGCCAAGGCGGCAATTTCACTAAAACTGTCGCGGTATAATTTGCCCGTTTTTCGGTTCAGGCAATAGACTAGAAAGCTCTCCACCCTGTGTTCCTTGGCCGCTACGCTTTCTCTTCCTGCTTCCAAAACACTAGCGGCTTCAGCAGCCGCTAGCAGACCTTGCGGCCGCGCAAAACATTACAACCTTAAATAAAAATCACGAGACGAATTGCTTGACAGAGTTTGCCCGAAATTACTGCGAATGATGTATGATATGAGTAATAATAGATTTCGAAATAGGAACGTAGTTTCGTCAGTGCTATGAAGACAAATTTTTCTCAGGCTCACGCGATATCTTGGCGATGAATCATCTGTAGTTATCAACAGCCGCTCGAAGGTGCGTCAAAATGTTCATTATCAATATAATTAAGTGGCTTCGCAGTACTTGCCTTGGGTTGACCGCGGCCATCTATATACATAAATAACCGAAGGTAAGAGAAATTGCTTCTTCGGCTAGTTTTTCGAGGTTCTTTCTTTTGAAATTAATGACCAATTCTATCTCGGCCTCGTTGTCTTTTTACTTAGAGCATAAGAGGGGCCATGACGATAAAACGTGGTGCAGGCGCGATGCACGAACATGATGCGTGGAAGGTGGAAAAACAAACAGCGTCAGAAGGAGCCACGAAGAAAAGGCCATAGTGGGAGGGGTGCGTGCTCTCCGGAAGCAACCGGTGATAAGGCGAGCGTCAGAGAACCGGAGCAGAGAAACAGGAGGTACGAGAGGGAGGAGGAAAATAGAAGAAGGCACCCGCCGGGCATGGAGTGTATGTCGTGCAGAACAGAAAATAGATGAAAGCGCAGCTGTGGCGCAATCTTGAGTAGGGCTGAATGAAGCAACGCGTGGACGCTGAGGGCGGAAACGAGAGAGGCAGGCGCGCCCGGAGCCTACATGCTGTTGTGTCGAGCCCTAGACAAGTAGAGTGATGTTCTGTACAGCTGTTACGTGAGCTATGAGATCTTCAGCAGTGCCATAGAAGCGATTTCATGGCGGTGCGGAGTGTAGGGTAGACGGACGCATGCTGCTGCCACCGTGATGGCTGCCGTCACTTCACTATGCAGAACAAGACCCAGTGAAGAAACTACGAAAGAGAAAATGGAAAGCTTTGTCCAGATAAAAAACAAAGCAACAGAAGCAACCAGCAACAGCAACGATTTCAATTGCAATGAAATGTGAGAAAGTGAAAGCAAATTCTGTGTGTAAAATGCAAAGCGAAATAGAATAAGCGTAACCTAAGCAGCGGAGTGTCAGCGTTGATGTAACCGATTCATGCTCTCGCGTGGCCGTCGGATCCAACATCAGATCAACCACGTGATTTGTTTTGTTTTCTTGTCAAGAAACTGGAGCAAAGTATGCCTTCAAGTAATTCGTTCAGCTGAAACAAAAAGAAAGTGGTATATCGACTTAGAGTCTCAGTCACAAACAATACGATAACGCCACCAGCAACACCTGCAGAGTAGCTTGAAAACACATACTCATCAGTTGGGTAATCCCAACACCTCGCCAAACTCCAACCTCATCCCGCCTTCTGAGATCTACCGACCTAGGTCTTGACTGCTTTTAAACTTCCCGCACTTACTATATCTTTTATACATTTGCCTTTGTTCGTGCCTTTAACCCTGTGCCCTGCTGCTATTATACATATTGTCAGAGGGGCTTGTGGCTCAGAATAACCTAGGTCGCTTTCCAACGCCAAACAAAGGTTAGGGCCAACCGTGCGGGCTGCGAGCGAGCTCCATACTTCCGGATCGTCGTGTTCACTCATACACACAGCTCACCACAGTGAGCGAGCGCGGCTGCTACGCTACAATTACCTCCCGAACAAAAAGGAGTCATCCTGACGACTTAGGGAGCACGGGCGACAGGCGGATCGTTATACGGCTTGAGGCTACCGGCATGCACTGTTTAGCGGCCGCGATGGAGCGCATCATGGGGCGGCGAAAGCGTTTCAGTAAGGCAATTCACTAGACGGTCCTTGGTGCTTTGAAAGGAATTTTGTGGAGAGACCGGGAAGAGGATTGGTAAGGACGCGAAAATGCTTCTGGTGACTCGGGTCCTGAGTTGTAAGAGAGCGGACGAGCTGGCGACATTCTTCAGCATATGTCGTTGCTTGAGAAAGGGTAAGAGACTCGGACACACCAGGGCGATACGTAAGTACGGTACCCATGGTACAGGTAGGCTCGCAGCCGTAAAGAAGAAAGAAAGAAGAGAAGCCAGTTCGTGCTCTCTGTGGCAGTGTTGTAAGCATAGGTTACAAATGGGAGAATTCGGTCCCAAATTGAGTCGCCAGAGGCAACATACATGGCCAGCATGTTTCTCAATGTGCGATTGAAGCGTTCAGCCATGCCAATGGTTTGATGGTGGTAGGCCGCCGTAGAGCGGTGAACAATGCGGCATTAGAGAAGTAGGGCTTCAACGGTGTGAGAGAAAGACACCGCTGCGGTCGCTCAGAAGTTCCTTAGGGAAACCATGGCGCAGAACGAAATGATGCAGGACGAAAGACGCATCGTCTTGTGCAGACGCAGATGGCAAGGGTGAGGTTTCGCCGCAGCGGGTGAGGTGATCCACTGCCACGATGACCCAGCGGTGTCAAGCCAGAGTGATGGGAAGGGACCAGTAGAAACCAACGCCAACGCTGTCGAACGGGCGCGTGGGGCAGAGAAATGGCTGTACCTGAGCAATTTAACGGCGAGGAGGGGTTTTGTTGCGTTGGCACTCCGGACAGCAGAGAACGTTTGTCTGATAGAACGGTACATTCCCCGCCAGTAGAAGCGGAGTCGAGGGCGTGTATAAGTCCACACCACACCGGCGCGAGCACACTGGGACTCAGCGTGGGAAGAGGCGCATGTCGGAACGGAGGTGCCGAGGAATGACAAGGAGCCATTTGCGTAAACCCTGTATTGCGCAAAGCAGGCCGTCCCGTATTGCAAAGTGGCGAGCTTGACGGCAGAGAGTCCGGGCCGCAGGACGCATAGGTGGTGCAGACAGGAAAGCGAGGAAGCAAGCCATCCTGGAGTCCAGGAGTTGTTGAAATGGCATGTCGGCAATATCAAGGGAAGAGGCATCAGTGGTAACGAGAGATATGCGATCTAAATCAACGGATAAATGGGAGCGAGATAGGGCGTCGGCATCAGAATGCTCACGGCCAGAGCGATAGACTACTTTAATAGTGTATTCTTTTCAACGCAACGCCCAAAAGATCAAGACGGCCAGAGGGGTCTTTAGGGAGGAAAACCAGCAGAGGGCTTGGTGATCAGTAACTACAGAGAATGGTCAGCCATGTATGTAATGTCTGAATTGTCCAATAGTCTAAATCATCGCCAAGCATTCATTTTTCGTTATAAAATAATTCCTCTCGGTCTTCATCAAAGTGCGGCTGGCATAACGAATAACATGTTCAGCGAAACCGCGTTTCTGTTGTTCCAGAACGGCGCTCGGGTACACGCCCCTGGCATCAGTGTGAACTTCAGTATGTTGGCTGGGGTAGAATTGGCGGAGAATCAGAGGAGAGACAAGCAGGCGCCGAAGCGTGGAGAACGCCGCATCACAGGCTAGCGTTCAAGACAAGAGGTTGGGGTCGCCGACAAACAGCGCAGTCAGAGGAGACAGGTTGGAAGCGAAATTGCGCACGTAGCGGCGGAAATAAGAGCACGGCCCGATGCAGCTACGCAGCTCTTTCAGTGAGGAGAGTCGAGAGAACTCGGCGATGGCACGCAGTTTTAGAGGACGAGGAAGGACGCCTTCTTTGGAGACCAAGTGGTCCAAGATGGTAGCCCACCGGGCAGCGAAGCAGCAATTCTTCAAGTTCAGTTGTAAGCAGGTATTGCTAAAGTATTGCAGGATACGGTGGAAGCGGACCAGGTGGGACCAAAATTCTCGAGAAAAGACCATCATAACGTCAAAGTAACCGACACGTGTGCCACCTGTGTCCACTGAGAATTGTGTCCATCATGCACTCCAATGTCGCCGGCGAATTGCACAAGCCGAACGGCATGACGTTAGGTTCGTAGAGTCCGTAGGGAGTAACAAAGGCCGTCTTTTTCCGGTCAGAGGCAGCCATGGGCATCTGCCAGTAGCCGGAGCAACAGGTCCAGTGAGAAAAAGAATTCCGCACCTTGCAGGCAGTCGATGGTATCGTCAGTACGGGCAAGTGGATGCACATCCTTTCGCGTAATCTTGTTCAGTCGACAGTAATAAATGCAAAAGCAGATGGATCCGCCCTTCTTCCGCACGAGAACGACGGAGGAGGCCCAGAGGCTGTGCGAAGGCTGTTTGACGATGCGCTGAAGCATGTCGGCCGCTTCTTTGGTAATTACATCGCGTTCAGTGACGTACACGCGATATAGGCGTTGGAACAAAGGCGCGTGCGTGCCGGTGTAGATGCAGTGAGTGACGACGGATGTGCGGCCAAGAGAGGTGTGCGGGAAGCCGAACGTCGGACAGAAACGCTGAAGTAATATGACGAGCTGAGCGCGCTGGAGGAGGGGGGGAAGAGGGGGGGGGGGGGCTGGCATGATAAATCGGAAAAGAACAGAAAAGAAAGAATTGAAGAGAGCAATCGATGGCATCTATCTGGAGGGGGGCACGATCTTCAGAGACGGAGTATGTAAAAGCGTGATCGACTGATTCGACATGTCCTAGGCATTCGCCACGGAGAAGCCTTGACGGGCAAGGAAGAGGGCTCGGGACGTCAATTTCGCTATGGCCATCGAAGATAATCAGAATAGTGAACGGAAGGAGGAAATAGTGGCGACGGGCAGAAGAATCAGTCGTAGTGAAGAGGACTGTTGAATCAGAGCCGCAGGTGCTCGAGAGGGGGACCAGGGCTGTAGAGAAGGCAGTGATGTCAGTACCTTCAGATAGAATTTTTCTGGCTTGCGGACAGGTGTCGCACTGCAGGGCGGGACAGAGCAGAGACAATTCAATGCTGGTACGGGCGCAGTCGATGGTTTGGTTTAGGGGTGTTTAACGTCCCAAAGCGACTCAGGCTTTGAGAGACGCCGTAGTGAAGGGCTCCGGAAATTTCGACCACCTGGGGTTCTTTAACGTGCACTGACATCGCGCAGTACACGGGCCTCTAGAATTTCGCCTCCATCGAAATTCGACCGCCGCGGCAGGGATCGAGCCCGCGTCTTTCGGGCCGGCAGCCGAGCGCCGTAACCACTCAGCCACCGCGGCGGCAGAGGGTGCAGTCGATGACTGCATGTTGATGGGTAAGAAAGTAACAGCCCGGAATGGCATATCGTGAAAACAGCGCTGACAGCACAAAAAACTAGGCGATGCACATATGCGGCGGTTGTCTTGGGTGCACCATGGGTTCTTGATGGCGCGGTGAGGAGGCGGGTTAAGACGGATAGGCGCCAGCAGAGGCGGCAGTTGCGCGACGGATGGGTGGGAGACGTTGGCATCGTGGGGTCGTGGTCTGGCGGCTATCTCGGCGTATGTGAGAGGTGCAGCCACAGGCGGAAAACGAGTGCTGGAGGCTAAACGTCGGCGACCTGCTCCTGGATGGT
Organism: Amblyomma americanum; assembly: GCF_052857255.1. Classification (NCBI taxonomy): domain Eukaryota; kingdom Metazoa; phylum Arthropoda; class Arachnida; order Ixodida; family Ixodidae; genus Amblyomma; species Amblyomma americanum. The sequence continues at coordinate 135,046,551 of NC_135503.1, forward strand.
GAGTCAAAGCGTGGTTTCAAGGGATGGCGCGCGGTCGCCAGATACAGGCAGGAGCGACAGTAGGCGGGCCATCTCTTTCTGTATAAAGGCCTTGAACTCGGGAAGCAATGAGGCCGTGTCAGAAACTAGACTGAAAACCGCCGGCGCAGGAAACGACTCGTCGAGCACACCGGAATGGCGAGTAGAAGTCCTCTGCTGCTTGAGGACGTCATAGCTTTGGCAAAGCTGGATAGAAACCACGACAGTTTGCGGATTGTTGGCCAGCAACATCTGGAACGCGTCGGCGGAGACGCCCTTCAATATGTTAATTGCATCGGCGTCAGGCACTGACGCCTTCGTGCGCTTGCACAGATGGACATCTTCTATATAACTCGTGAAAGTTTCACTGGGATGCTGAGTGCGAGTGCGGAGGCGTTGTTCGGCACGCAGTTTGCGCACAGCTGGGCGGCTGAATACCTGCGAGAAACTGGTCTTGAAGGAAGACCAGGTAGGCAAGTGGGCGTCATGATTTCGGGACCACAAGTTGGCTACGTCAGTAAGATATAGCAAGACGTTACCAAGCTTGGTGAAATCGTCCCACTTGTAGGCCCTGACGCGCTGGCACGACGACAACCAGTTGTCGACATCGTGTTCGTCGACGCCCCTGAAGACGCTGGGATCGCGCTGCCGCGGCCTGCCGGAACCCAGGATGGTGGGTGAAGGGATGGGGGCTGCCTGACTGGGGACTTCGGGCATAACGAATGTCGGAAGTAAGGTGCGGCTACGGAGCTCTACGATGAGAGGGTGAACGTACAGCAGCCTTCACGAAATGTAAGAGGCGGTTGTGACTCAGCAGAACACAGGTCGCTTTGCAACGCCCAATTAAAATTCAGGTCAAACTTTCGGACTGTGAGAGAACTGCGCACCTCTGAATCGTAGTCTTCTTTCACATACACAGTTCACCACAGTGTGCAAGCGTGGCTGCTACGCTACAATATCGTTAAAATCAGCTTAATATCTGGTCTTTTGAACGGGCTTTCGACATCGCTTACAGGGTTTCTAGTCTTTTGTCGAAACGTTGACCTCAACTACACACGTCACCGAGAAGAACCACAAGGCCTTCTCCAGCAGCGGTCAATATTTTATGCCATTTCACTGTTCTTTGGTCTTCTATTTGCTTCTTCCGAATTCACAATACGCTTTTTGGAACGTCCAGAAATGACGACACCACCGCTAATGACCAGGCCCGAAAAAGCAATTATGAAGGCTTCCGTTGGTGGAAGAAAATACGATGCCATCCAAATCTTTGCATCATGGTCGGTCTTAGAAAAAAGGTCTATTTTCTTCTTTCTCGCCCAAAAAGAGACCGTGCTTCACGGTATAGTTTTGGAGGTTTTTGTCGCATGAAATCGTGGCTGTATTCAAGCCTGCGATTTTTTGCATCGTAGGAACGATATATGAACGCGTTTTTCACATCGCGCTCTATCACTTTTTAGAACGACTTTCTCTGCACATAAAGTGGGCTCCACTAAGTCTCAAACTTATTAAGTGCCCCAGTGACTGGTTAAAGTATCTTGTATTAAAGTTTATACTATGTAATCACTAAGCAGGAAAATTTGATTTAAGCATAGTTCACAACACCAGATAATAAGAGAAAAAGAGCACATCAAAAATTTGTAATGTTTGTATGGTTTGGTGCCGAAAGAACTCCATGGTTCAGAAAGTGAAAAACGCTGAAATATTAAAAGAGGAACAAACGTTTGTTCGTGCATGACACTTTCTTGTAGCGGTTCCTACGATGGTGGCACTTGCCACTGCCTCTGGGCTTGTTTAAACTAGCATGAGGATTCTTTGTCTTGAGAAGCATTTAGAATTGACCTAAACCTTGTGTTAAATAAATATCAGCCTAAACCTTGTGTTAAATAAATAATTAAATATCAGCCGCTGTTCCACCAAAGCACTGTACTTGGCAAGGTACATTATCAGCGCGCGCGGGAAGATTTAGAAGCATTTTTCATGGGAAGCGGTCGTAATAGCTTCGCTAGCGATCCTTCTATGTCAAGGTATATATCATGCATTTGTTTCAAGCGGTGTGTATACCTTTCGTGTGTCAATAAACCATTAGTTGGAAGTGAGTGCTTGTGTTGCCGGTGTCCTTCTTGGCCTTGTTCGCGCGCTCCTACGTGGTCTTCAGTGCAACAGCAAGTCGTCCATTTGTCTGTGTTTCTGAGCTTCTATCCCTCTGAATGAAAACGATTTTGCGTAGTTTGTGAGATCTTGTAAGTAGTGTACCTATTCTGGATTAATGTACTCTTTTTCTCATGTGTTCTTTTTTGGTTAGTAACTTGCGGGAGGAATCTGTGTCGTTTATCGCATTTTCTGATGCTCTCTATTTGGTACCTTTGCAAATAAAAAAAGAACTTATTGCGAGAGAAGCGTTAGTGTTTTCTTCACTTTTGTTCCTCTGATTCCTGCCTACTTCCGCTTTCGTACAATGATTTTTGAGAAAAATGGCGTGGTTATTACAAAGTCAAAACTCACCTTGAAGGATTCTTTTATCGCCGCATTATCGGCGACAAGCTCATCTTGATTAATGGAGCCGTTGATCTGCAAGTGTCAAGCGAATGAGAGTTTACATTCTAGTGGCATGTGTCTACGAAAACACATAAGCACGGGGTCAAATTCCGGATCGGTTTTTCGGCGCCATACATTAATAAACAAGAAAAAAAAAGCGCAGACTTACTATGTGATGATTATTTGTTCTTAAAAGATACGAAGCATGATTCCGCTCTCTCATAATTGCTCTAGTGCAATGCATTCTGCAGTGGCTGCCATGACCGAGACGAGCAGGAAAGCATGAATAATTCGCCTAAAAATAGATTGCCTTGCAAACTGCTTCCTGGCTTGTGAGACGAATATCACGACTGTTTAAGAAATGTATTGCCCTGCCCCCTCTCTTATGCCGGGACATCTCCAAAGGATGAACTTAGCTTTTGAAATTAAAAATATATTATCAGGTATATTAAATGTTATGACAGGCTAAGTGCACGTTTTTTTCCCCTTGATTGCCTGTAAGCAGTTAAAGCTATTATTATGTACGCCTTAAGTCTTTAGCTATTAAAATTCATATCGCTGATCAAATGCATCATAGAACATGTATTGCACCATCTGCGCAGCCAGTGACACTTCAGTTGAGCATTTCTAATAGACGGTTTAATACCAAGTAGAGATGCTGTCAGAGCACGCACCTCTTCGCCTGTGAAAGGGTTGGTGAACCATTCCACCTGCTTTTTGAAGCAAACCGACTCAGCGCCGTACTGGCGACGCGTCATTCCGCTCCACCAGTCGTCCAGGATTCCTTTGTGGTTGTACATGGAGCCTGAGATTAAGGAAACAGGTTAAGTGCCGCTGAGATGAGATTGCAGACATGGGTGCCGAAAAGTACCCGAGAGCGGTGTTAAAGATGCAAAAAAGATATTCTTTATACAGCAAGAATACGCGCAGTGACACTTCAGAACTTCTATTTCACATTACTGTCCCCCCTTTTGTTGTTGTAATAGTGGCGTCTCTATATTTGCCTCT